>NW_028261392.1:13278251-13578251 GCF_051295495.1 Thamnophis sirtalis
TCGGGTGGGGCGAGGTTCGGATCTTACCCCAGGCCTGACGGGATAGCCAGATCTTGAGGGCTGTGCGGAAGGTCTGGACGGTGGTGAGGGTACGAATCTCCACGGGGAGATCGTTCCAAAGCGTCGGAGCTGCAACTGAGAAGGCTCTCCTCCGCGTAGTCGCCAGTCAGCACTGACTGGCGGATGGAATCCGGAGGAGGCCTACTCTATGCGATCTGATGGGACGGAGGGAGGCAATTGGCAGAAGGCGGTCTCTCAGATGAGAGAAATGTCCTGACCGTGAGAACAATTAATCAATGGAATGACTTGTCTCCAGAAGTTCTGGGTGCTCCATCACTGGAGCTTTTTAAGAAGACATTTGCCTGAAATGGTACAGGGTCCCCTGCTTGAGCAAGGGGTTGGACTTAGAAGACTTCCAAGGTCCCTTCCAACTCTACTTATTGACCTGCTAAGGGTTCATCACCCATGTTTCCTATCAGAAGGTGAACTCCAGCCCACCCAGCATCCTTCTTTTGCAAGCCATCTGCGGAGAACCCTCTGGGCCTGCTAACCTTTTGTTTCATGTTGCAGCTCCCTGTCCCACCCATTACTCCTTCCAGCCGCTGGACTTGGGATCAAGAGGAAGAAAGGAAAAAGCAAGAGAAATGGCAAGCGGAGCAGGAGCGCTTACTCCAGGTCTGGATCAATAGCAATAGCAATAGCAGTTAGACTTATATACCGCTTCATAGGGCTTTCAGCCCTCTCTAAGCGGTTTACAGAGTCAGCATATCGCCCCCACAGTCTGGGTCCTCATTTCACCCACCTCGGAAGGATGGAAGGCTGAGTCAACCCTGAGCCGGTGAGATTTGAACCGCCGAACTGCAGATAACAGTCAGCTGAAGTGGCTGCAGTACAGCACTCTAACCACTGCGCCACCTCGGCTCATGAAACTGTGTGGTTGCCCTTCCTGCTAGAGCAGAACTTCCTGACTAAAGCATTTCTGGTTGCTGACCCTCCTTCAGGGCCTCCCTTCTAGGTGAAGCAGTTGAGGATGGAAGCCCTTCCCCCAAAATGCTACCTACAGGTAGACCACTGGCAGGGCGATTCTATCCAGATCCATTTGGCTCCCCATCCAGCAGCTACAGTATCAGCGGATCCTTCACCGTGTGAAGTTGGGGATGGTTTGGTGGCTGAATCTTCTTCATAGATCTTGGCGATCCACCTAGAGGAAAGAGCCAATAAAGGAGGATGTTTGCAGCTCAGGGTTGTGATAAAATCAGGTGCTCGCTTCGGCAGCGCATCTACTAAAATTGGAACGATACAGAGAAGATTAGCATGGCCCCTGCACAAGGTTTAGGTTTAGGTTTCATTTTATTTATATGCCGCCCTATTCCCAGCGGGACACAGGGCGGCGCACAAACCCAAGGAGGGAAGGGGAACACAAAGACTACAAATACAGGCATTTAAAAATCACCAACAGCCACACAAATCAAGAGGGGAAGGGAACTCATCGACCCCAGGCCTGCCGACACAGCCAGGTTTTAACGGCTTTTCGGAAGGCCTGGAGAGAGGTGGGGGTCCGAATCTTTGCGGGGAGCTCGTTCCAAAGGGCTGGAGCTGCCACAGAGAAGGCCCTCCCCCGAGTAGTAGCCAGATGACATTGGCTGGTAGACGGAACCCGGAGGAGGCCAGCCCTGTGTGATCTAATGGGTCTTTGGGAGGTAATTGGCAGCAGGCAGTCTCTCAAGCACAAGGATGACATGCAAATTCGTGAAGCGTTCCATATATTTTTTCTGTGCTGCTGCCATGTCCACAAGAAAAAAAAAATTGGTTACAGAATTATAGCTGAGCACTTGTACCAATTTTTGGGAGATATTTCTAACAATTTTTGGAACATTATATTTACTCACATACTTATCTGCTTTTCACCCACGTAAACAAGGGAGTGGCCCTAATAGTTTGAAAATATGTACTGTATTTTTCGAAGTATAAGACACACTGGAGAATAACACGTACCAAGATTTTGAAGAGGCAAATTCAAAGAAAAATTTTTGTACTCTGCAAACCTCCCCAAAACAGCCCACTTTTTCGCAAAAACAGGCCCATTTTTTTGTCAAAAAAAGGGCATGCATAGCCTTTATGAGGCTTGTAGAGTTCTGCTGGGGGCTGGGGTGGCAAAAACGAGCAAAAAACAGCCTCTTTTTCACTTATTTCTGCCCCTTACAGTCCCAAGGAGCACTCTCGAAGCCTCCTAAAGGCTATGTATGGCCATTTTTGCAAAGGGGATGGGGTTTCGGGAGGCCAAAAATTCTGTATTCAGTGTATAAGATGCGCCCAGATTTTCACCCTCTTTCTTGAGGGAAAAAGGTATGTCTTGTACTCCGAAAAATACGGTATTTTCTTAACAGGGATGTTATTATCCACTATTAATGTCAGTACTATTTTTTAAAAAAATATATTGTAAAAAGTGATGTCTATTGTTGGTCTATGACCGTGGTAAAGATATATTCTATTCTATTCTGTGATAAAATCACAGTGATTTTATCCAGACATTAAGACAAGGTGCTGTCAAAAGCTTGGGACAAGTAATGTGTCATCCAGCTATGATGCTTGTTGGGGGACTCAATGTAATTGAAAAGGTGAAGTAGGCCGGGTGGTAGTGGAACTATTCCACACACAGCACACTGGCACTTACCTCAGGGCCCCCACAGTCAGACCATCTATGCCCCGACACCAGGGGTGTGTTTCTCGCCCCGTTCCAACCGGTTCGGTTGGAATGGGGCTGGCGGCGTCCTTGTGCACGCGCGCAGTGCACACATGCGTACTAGCGCCTGTGCAATGCTCCAGCTGCTCCTGGAGGATCGCGCAGGCGCTGTATGCGTTCTGCGCATGCGTGGAAGCGCAGAACTCATCAAAACCGGGTAAGAAACGCGGGCGGGCGGGTGGATCCTTCGGCGTTCCCGGAAGTTACTTACTTCCGGGTTCGCCGACCAACCGGTTCGCGGGGACCGCCGCGAACCGCCTGAAACCCACCCCTGCCCGACACCCGCCTCATGGCAGCATCACCATTGGCAGCCATGGGCAGCAGGAGCCCACGTGGCCACCGGCCCACTTCTCTTGCTTGCTCGCGGCCACAATGGAGCAAGAGACTGAGTGGTGTGTTGGTGCCACAGGCGCGAGGCGAGATGAGGCGGGTGTGAGCGCATGGAAGGGCTGGCTGTGATAAGGGTGCATGGGGCAGGTCCACGCCCTTACCTCGCCTTGGGGCCGCAGGTCCACTCCCACACCTTGCCCCTGGGGCGCTGCTCCTGCCCTGCCACGGGCAAGCAGAAGAAGGGGGCCTCCCATACATGGGAGAAAAAAAATTAAAACACCCCCGAAAATAAGCCCCAGTGCTTATTTTGGCCCCCAAAAGAAAAGGCCTGGTCTTATTTTGGGGGAAAATAGGGATTAAGGTGGGAGGGAGGGTACAAAAATGATAACGAAAGTTGTCCTCCAACGATAAGGCTGGAGAATAACCTCCAAAGTCCCTTCCAATTCTATTATTCTATGTAAACATTCTATTCGTAAGAGCTGTACCTGGAAAATGGTTGCAACACGGATGTGGTTTGCTTATGGGGTGGTCGCGCAACTTGTTTAGTGTGCGTGCAAAGGGTTTTGTGCCGGGTAGTTGGGAAAAGGCCATTGCCGTTTCCTTTGAGAGAAGAGGTGCAGCCAGAGCCCAGGAGGCCAAAATGCCTACAAGCAGCTACTTCTATCTCATCTCAGGGTGTTTAATTCCCTTGCGTTCCCATCCGTTCCTTACTCCAACCCTTTGCCGGGTGTTGCTAACCAAAGGGGAACAGCTTGCTGGGTGTGTCAGCAGGGAAAATATCTTGTGTCCTGGGGTTCCTCTTTGCATTTGTACTAAGACTTTGTCTTGATTTGCTTCTCCCCATCAGGAGCAGTATAAGCGTGAGCAAGAGAGGCTTAAGGAAGAGTGGCGGAAAGCCCAGCAGGAGGCGCAAAAGGACATCCCCAGTTACTTAAAGGAGGTCAGTTCTCAGCAGTGGTGGGTTTCAAAAAATTTTGGAACCTACTCTGTGGGTGTGGCCTTCTTTGTGGTAGTGGCTTGCTGGCCATATGACCTGGTGGGAGTGGCTTGCCGACCATATGTTCTTTCTTTCTTTCTTTCTTTCTTTCTTTCTTTCTTTCTTTCTTTCTTTCTCTCCCTCCCTCCCTCCCTCCCTCCTTCCTTTTGTCTCTCTCTGTCCCTTTTTTCTTTTTTTCTTTCATCTCTCTCTCTCACTCTTTTTCTTTCTTTTTTCTTTCTTTTTTCTTTCTTTCTTTCTTTCTTTCTTTCTTTCTTTCTTCCTTTCTTTCTCTTTCTCTCTCTGTGTCAGTCTGTCTGTCTGTCTATCTGTGTGTGTGTGTGTGTGTCAGTGGTGGGTTTCAAAAAAATTTGGAACCTCTTCTGTAGGTGTGGCCTGCTTTCCGGGTCCACTGGTGGAACCTCTTCTAACCGGTTTGGTAGATTCGACGAACCGGTTCTACCGAATGGTTCCACCACAAAAGCGCGTAGGACAAAAGCGCGCTCGACAAAAGCGCGCTGTGATGTCATCACAGCGCGACGAAAAAGTTCGAAAAATGTAAAAATAAAGCGAAAACGTTACCGTAAGCCCCCCAAACCTAACCCTAAACCTAACCCTAAACCTAACTCTTAACCTAACCCTAAACCTAACCCTAAACCTAACCGTTAAAGTAACGAAAAACCTAATGCTAACCCTTAACCTAACCCTAACGCTAACGCTAACGCTCTAAAGCTAACCCTAACCCTAACCCTTAACCTAACCCTAACCCTAAACCTAAACCTAACCCTTACCTTTATGTGAATCGGCTTGCTTTAATTTAAATTTTATTAATTTTTATTTGAATTTTTCGATCTTTTTTGTCGCGCTGTGATGACGTCAAAGGCGCGATTTTGTCGATCGCGCTTTTGTCGTCCGCGCTTTTGACGGGTCACGCTACCGAATAGGTGCGAACTGGTAGGAACCCACCTCTGGTTCTCAGCCTTCCTGTGGTTTGACCTCTCTGGCAGGAATCTGCTCCTGAGCTTGTCAAGGCCGTTTCTAAAGCAATGCATTTGGAAGGCGGAAGTGCAAACCGTTCTTTGTTGAGAAAAAGCTGAATACAGAGAAAGCATAAACCTCACACACAAAAACCCCCAACAACCCTGCAAAGTGTTTTGGTAGCCAAGAGAACGGTGTGCCTGGACAGGTAGCATAAACCCGGCAAGAAAACTCTTTGCCTTTCCTTAGGTGTCAATAAAAAAAAAAATCACGAATGAGCTGCCAAATTCTAGGAATTGTTCTCAGAGTTGGAAATTAAAATTAAAATCGGATTATTATAAAATAGAATGTAGAATGGAACAGAAGCCAAAACAGGAAATAGAAGTCTTTTTTTTTTTTTTTGGCTTTTTTTAAACTAGTATTGAATAAAAATTAACCAAAGTTACTAATTACTATTAAGCTTAAAGCGTTGACCATAATGTAAATATAATGGTGATATGAACACATTATTATTGTTACAACTGTGAATACAACTGTTATTACACTATTACAGGTGTTAAAAACGCTAGGAAGGCAATGTAGAATAGCTATAGAACTATAGAAGCTAAATGTGTAAGCTGATATAGAAGGCTGTAAAACTATTTTATATTGTAAAAAAAACAAAACTTAAAATTAGGAGAACTTCTGTTCTAACCACAGTAGCTGTGTTCCAATATCTGAGGGGCTGCCAGAAAAAAGAGAGGGTCAACCTATTCTCTTTTTATTTCTGTAACACCCATCCATGCTTCCTTGAACCTTCTACGGTTCAAGACTGTCAAGTGACCAAGCCTGGCCTTGCACCAGACAAAGACTGGGGAGTCTCATAGGTCCAAATCTACTCTCAGCCACGGGTTTTCTGTGTGTTTTCAGGCCAGTCCTTCTCTCCCTTTAAACTAAGATTAGTAGGAGCCTGGAGGCCAAAACATACAAGAACCGTTGCATGGATTGGGTCTGTCTAATGAAGAGAAGGACTAGGGGTGATATGATAGCAGGGTTCCAATAGCTCAGGGTTTTCCACAAAGAAGAGAACGGGTCAACCTTTTATCTGAAATGGTATAGAGTTTACTGCCTGAGCAGGGGAGAGATTAGAAGACCTCCAAGTTCCCTTCCAATTCTGTTATTGTGTTATGGCCTACAATCTTCACATGCACGTGTTACAAATAAAACACCCACAATTTGCAAAGAAAACAATGGAGGGCACTCTTTAAAATACTTGATGAATTTGATGTAATTACACACCAAATGTTACAGATCAAAAATGCAGTTAAACTTGGTTGGCAGAAAGACGGAACCCCAGGAAGGCCCAGCTGAAGAAAATGCTGGTTTGTTTCAGTGGTGGGTTGCAGGTTCAAGGTTCAAGGTTCATTTTATTTATATGCCGCCCTATTCCCTGCGGGACTCAGGGCGGCGCACAAACCCAAGGGAGGGGAAGGGAAACACAAAGAACTACAACAAAAAGTACAAGGGAATTTAAAACAACCAACAGCCACACGATTCGAGAGGGGAAGGGAACTCATCGACCCCAGGCCTGCCGACACAGCCAGGTTTTAACGGCTTTTCGGAAGGCCTGGAGAGAGGTGAGGGTCCGAATCTCTGCGGGGAGCTCGTTCCAAAGGGCTGGAGCCACCACAGAGAAGGCCCTCCCCCGGGTAGTAGCCAGATGACATTGGCCGGTAGACGGAACCCGGAGGAGGCCTAATCTGTGTGATCTAATGGGTCTTTGGGAGGTAATTGGCAGCAGGCGGTCTCTCAAGTACCCAGGTCCAATACCATGAAGTACGCCCCAGTACGGGTGTGCTGGTGCCTGCCCGGAGCACTGGGTACCGTTTCGGTACGGTGCTCCAGAGGCCCCACCCGAGCTCCTTACCTGTATTTGAGCTCTTCGGCGCTTCCGCGCACGGAGTGCACGGCACCTGCGCGATGCTCTGCCGAGCAGCTGGAGCATCGCGGAGGTGTTGCAAGAGGTAAGGATGCATGCGTGCATTCATGTGGTGGACGCCGGGCTCCGTTGCACTGTACTAGTTGCGCCAGGATCCGGAACCCACCACCGGTTTGTTTGTTTGTTTTGGATGCACAACCTTATTCATTTCAGATTGATTTTGCCAAATTCATCTTTGAAAGGTACAGGATTCATCTTGGTTGTTTCTGGTTTCGACCAGGTAGCCTAAAATAATATTAATCTAATCAAGGTTCAAGATGCTTTGGTCCTAACTTTCTCTTCTGTGGGTGAAGGTTTGTTCTCCGAGCTTGTGGGTGGGTTTCCAAATGTTTCATTAACAGGCTAGGTAGCATCTTCAGCGGAGTTTGGGGAATGTCAGTGTCAGTGTTCCATTTATTATGGTGTCAGGTCAAGTCGTGGGATGGGTCTGGTGATGGGTCAGGTGTGAGTCATTAGTGAGAGTCTTGTGATGGGTCTTGCGATGGGGAGGTTACATCAGATGAGGGCCATTGGGAGGTGAAGTGCTGATGGGGGGGTTGTGTAAGTTGACTGAGGGTCAGTGCTGTCTCTGGTTGGCTGTGTGGATTTGGATTCTGAGTGGTGCTGGTTGTAGGTCAATATGTCCCTTGATCAGTGGTGGGATTCAAAAAAATGCTACTGGTTCTGTGGGCATGGCTTGGTGGGTGCGGCAGGGGAAGGATGCTGTAAAATCTCCATTCCTTGCCCACTCCAGGGGAAGGATACTGCAAAATCACCATTTCCTCCCCACTTCAGGGGAAGGATACTGTAAAATCTCCATTCCCTCCCCACTCCAGGGGAAGGATACTGTAAAATATCCATTCTCTCCCCACTCCAGGAGAAGGATACTGTAAAATCTCCATTCCCTGCCCACTCCAGGGGAAGGATACTGCAAAATCCCCACTTCCTCCCGATCAGCTGGGACTTCATAGGCAGAGAATAGATGGGGGTGTGGCCAGTGAAAAGTGGCATTTACCGGTTCTCCAAACTACTCAAAATTTCTGCTACCGGTTCTCCAGAACTGGTCAGAACCTGCTAAATGCACCACCTCGGCCCTCGATGGAATTATTTGTAGAGTGCCACGCTTTGATGAACTTACAATCGTGGTGGGTGGTAGTGTGGCCAATGGTTTTTGTATTGCTTCAATTGAACTGGTGCCATTTGGTGTCGGTGTGAATAGAGAGTAAGATTTTGGGATCATGGCGTTTGACTGCCAGCCAGTGTTTGTGGATCCTGGTTTTTAATTCATGTGATGTTTGTGCCACATAGAACACTGACAATGGTATTCCCTAAACTCTTCTGAAGATGCTACCTAACATGATAATGAAATGTTTGGAAACCAACCCACAAGCTCGGAGAATGAACACCCTCATCCTATAGCCGATCTACAGATATTCGGCACTATTTCTCTTCTGCGTTTTAACTTCTGCAAAACTTGTATTCTTTTCTAGGAACAGACTAACCTGACATCCCCTGCTATGACTGGGAGTTTACAGGAGGCCCCAACTTCTTTGTGGGAAAGAAATGGAAGTAACAGGACTGCTTATCTTAGTTCTGAAAGAAATTGGGAAGTGGAAAGCAAGCCAGAGAATCAGGGGAAAGATGGTGAGCTAGTGAGAAGCAGCTTACAACAACAAGGAGTGTTACAGGTGGAGCAAAAGAAAAAGTTACAAGAAATAGAAAATGGGAAGGAATGGAATGGACAAGACACAGTGTACTATGCAAAGGAACCAAGTTATCCAGAAGAAGTACCTCAAAAACCACAGGAAGAACCTGTCAAGGAATCAAGGCATTGGGAAGAAACGTCTCAAAATCTTCTGATGGACCCAATTAAAGAACCAGAACATGGTGAAGAAATATCTCAGAATCTGCTTTTTGAACCCATCAAAGATCAAGGGTATCAGGAAGAGACATCTCAAAAGTTAGTGCTGGAACAACTCAAGGAACCAAAGTTTTGGGAAGAAATATCATACAAAACTCACGTAGAAACAATCAAGGATTTAAGATACCAGGAAGAAACATCTCCAAACCTGCTGATGGACCCTATCAAGGAACCAAGGCATCAGGAAGAAGCATCTCGGGACCTGCTGATGGAACCTATCAAAGAACCAAGGTATTGGGAAGAAGCATCTAAGGACCTGCTGATGGAACCTATCAAGGAACCAAGGTATCGAGAAGAAGCATCTCGGGACCTTCTGATGGAACCTATCAAGGAACCAAGATATTGGGAAGAAGCATCTAAGGACCTGCTGATGGAACCTATCAAGGAACCAAGGTATCAGAAAGAAGCATCTCAGGACCTTCTGATAGAACCAATCAAGGAACCAAGGTATCATGATGAAGCATCTCAAAAGCTGTTAATAGAACCTATCAAGGAACCAAGGTATCGGGAAGAAGCATCTCGGGACCTTCTGATGGAACCAATCAAGGAACCAAGGTATTGGGAAGAGACATCTAAGGACCTGCTGATGGAACCAATCAAGGAACCAAGATACCAGGAAGAAGCAACTCAAAAGCTGTTAGTGGAACCTATCAAGGAACCAAGGTACCGTGAAGAAGCATCTCAAAAGCTGCTGGTGGAACCAGTCAAGGATGTTTCCATGCAAAGATTTCAGTATCAAAGGTCTGTATTATTCTATTCTACAATCTTAGATTTAAGGTTGAAGAAAGAAATTATGGAAATTCCATAAAAGCTGGATTATTAATACATGATGTGACACAAAACCATAGTACTTTATGGACTAGAGTCCAGAATGGACTTGTGCCATCTTCTCTTAGCTTCCAGACAGTAAATAGATGTGATTTCCCCCACTAGTTCCCAGCATTTCTGGATGGAGGCTTGTCCCAGTGTGCAGTGAGAGTCTTCCTTACTGTCCTCTCCACTTAGTAAAACTGAGGAAAGGGCTTGTCAGGGTGCCCACATCCAGGAAGTATTCCTTCCTCAGATTCCTTAAGAAGTTGATTGAATTCTCACTGCCCCTAAAACCATAGTGTGATGAGAAATGGGTTGCTATGGGCCCTTTTTCTTCACAGGCTCCTAAACTTAGGTATCTTTGGTGCTGCTTTGGAAACATTTTATTCTTTGATGCCTATATAATTTTGATGCTGCTTTATTATCTAATTCAAAAGCCCACACATCAATCATGTTCAGTGATTGTTTTTAGATGATCTCAACCCATTCTACAAGTCACAATCTTACTACTAAAGGGAGCTTGCCAGGGAAACACTAGTTGCCAAGCTTTAGCAGCTATGTAGGCCTGAGGCCTGATGGTAAAAATTGACATGGGAAGTTCAAGTTAACTATTTGCTAGATTGTAGTGTACACCAGTGTTTCTCAACCTTGGCAACTTGAAGATATCTGGACTTCAACTCCCAGAATTCCCCAGCCAGCGAATGGGAGTTGAAGTCCGGATATCTTCAAGTTGTCAAGGTTGAGAAACACTGGTGTACAGATCTGTATTTCTAATTCAGATGCTTGTCAAAGTTTAATTATGGAACTTGTGATCCAGAGGACTGAATACATTTTTAGTGAGATAATCAAACATGAGGGCCACTCCTAGCCTGGGCAATATTTGCCCTCCGGTGATTGCACAGAGAATGAATCACATCAGACAAGGAATGTCAACTGGAAGGAACCAGGAGATGCATCTTCTTTGTCATGGTCCCTGTCCTTAGAAGATTCTCTCTTCCTCAAGACTCTTGTATGTGAAGGGCCCAATTTCCTGGCTATCTATGGTTATGATTTTATAATTGTTCACAACCCAGTTATTGGTTTGAGATGGGCAGCCATAAAAGATAAATGGATGGATGGAAGGAAGCTCTTGGACTTTATCCCAGCTAACTCTTGTTTGTGGTCTCTTTATTCCAGACATTATGAATCACCAAGAGTCTCCAATGAGCAAGGAAATCACTTCAATGTCGACAGGTAAGAAATAGTGAGTTTTTACTAACAGTATTGTTTGGGATTTCAAAAGGAAATAGTGCTTCCTGGTCTTTCATTTCTGGAAAGTGAATCACTTTTGAGTGATTCCATTCTTTTTTTTATTTTAAATAGATTTTTATTTCTCATATATACATTCACAATTATATGATCTCATAACATACAAATAATAATATGTATTTGTAACAATTTTTCTCCCCTACAATTGACAATATAATTGAAATTACTTTCTTACCATCCCATAAACCCATCTTATTTTACAACAATCCTACTTCTTCTTCCTTCCTTCCCTCCTTCCTTCCCTCCTTTCTTCTCTCCTTCTCTCCTTCCTTCCCTCCTTCCTTCCCTCCCTCCTTCCCCCTTCCCTCCCACCTTTCTTCTCTCCTTCCCTCCTTCCTTCCCACCTTCCTTCCCTCCTTTCTTCTCTCCTTCTCTCCTTCCTTTCCTCCTTCCTTCGCTTCTTCCTTCCCCCCTTTCTTCTCTCCTTCATTCCCTCCTTCCATTCTTTTTTTAGTTACACCGTTTCCTAAATATGTGCTTTCATGCTGGATTCATGGTTTGGTCCAGGGGAGGAACACACCAGGACAAGCAAGTGCTGTCCAATCTCTTAGAACTTCCATCAGTGTCATCTAGCATGGGCATCAGTATTACAGATATGGTGTCCCCCATGTTTGGAAGCTGATGGAATGGCTCCCTTTGCTTTAATCTCTGGGCCATTGATCTCAAGGTTCTGCTCTTCAGGCTGGGATCTCCTGCCCAGGGGTGGGATTCAAACATTTTAGCAACTGGTTCTGTGCTGGTTGCTGGGTGGGCATGGCCATGGGGGCATGGCCTACTCGGCCTTCTGCACAGTTTTCACACACATACCCCCCCCCCCAAGGCTCTGGTTTTCTTTGAGCCTCCGGAAGGGCAAAAATGGCCTCCCTTGGTATCCGGAAGCCCATCGGAGGCCAGAAACAGGCCCATTTCTGGACTTCTGGAACTTCCAGGAGGCCCATTTTTCGCCCTCCCAGAATCTCTGTGCGGGCCCTGCATTTACCTGGCACAATGAACAGGCTGCATGGAGACTTCTGAGAGGGAAGGGGAGGGGGTGGGCAGGGCCAGCCAGTCCTTCCAACTACCAGTTCGGTGAACCAGCTATAAAATTAGCATCTGGTTCGCCCAAACCAGGGTGAAGCAACTGAATTCCACCCCTGCTCCTGCCACCAGGTGTGGCTGAACCCCTCTCATCGCTGGATGGGGAGGAGGAATCTGGAATGAACCCATCAAGGATCTCTGCAGAAGGGGTGGGTTTCTCGCCCCGTTCCAACCGGTTCGGTTGGAACGGGGCCAGCGGCGTCCTCGTGCACGCGCGCAGTGCACGCATGCGTACTAGCGCCTGTGCGATGCTCCAGCTGCTCCTGGAGGATCGCACAGGCGCTGTATGCATTCTGCGCATGCGTGGAAGCACAGAACTCGTCAAAACCGGATAAGAAACGCGGGCGGGTGGATCCTTTGGCGTTCCCAGAAGTTACTTACTTCTGGGTTCGACGACCAACCGGTTCGTGGGGACCGCCGCGAACTGCCTGAAACCCACCCCTGCTCTGCAGCCACTTCAATGCTGACCTCTACTACATTAGAGTGAGGTGCAGCTTAGATTTGCGTGCTTCGTTTGCAGACACTGAAGATGCAGAGATACCATTTAATAAAAGCCAGCCCTGGACGTTTCCGCAGAGAAAATGCCATTCTGGTTTTGTGCCTTAGGATTAATTTTCCTCCTAGAAAATATATGTATATATACTCAACATCTGCAATGGATTGCAAGAAACTGTTGGCAGCCTATATGTAAAAAGCCCAGACCAAAATCTTGAGATTCTTGGAAAAGGCAAAACCACATGCTAACTCTATTCTTGGAATCTCTTGAGTGATTCTAAAGTTATATCTTGAAAATTCCTATGAGAAGTCATATTTTCTGCCGTGAAGTTATTACTTTCCATTTTTCTGGGGCTTCCTTGGTACCTTTAGAAATAATCCCTGAATCATCAAAGTTTTTCAGCACCCTTTGTGTGTCCAGAGAGGGTTATGTCTGTTTCAAATGGTATCCTGTGAAGAACCTGTATAATATAATTTCTCCATTTTCCTCCCCCCAGAAATAAATCCAGATCAACAACTGATTTAGACAATCCTCAGACCAGCGGTAAGTGCTCTCATGGAAAGGAGTGGGGGGGGGGAATAGGCAGAGAGCCAGAAACCTGTAAAAATAGGAAGTCCTGGAGTTACAACAGTCTGTTTAGTGACCATTCAAAGTTTCAACAGCACTGTAAAAAGTTGTGACTATTTTCCACACTTGCAACTATAGCAATAGCAGTTAGACTTATATACCACTTCATAGGGCTTTCAGCCCTCTCGGTTTACAGAGTCAGCATATTGCCCCCAACAACAATCTGGGTCCTCATTTTACACACCTCGGAAGGATGGAAGGTTGAGTTAACCCTTAGCCGGTAAGAACAGCCGAACAACCCTTAGCCGGTTTGTACAGCCGAACTGCAGAACTGCAATCAGCTGAAGTAGCCTGCAGTGCTGCATTTAATCACTGCGCCACCTTGTAGCATACCCATGGTCATGTGATCAAAATTTGGGTGCTTGGCAATTGGTTCATATTTATAATGGTTGCAGTGTCCTGGGGTCACCTGATTGCCTTTTGTGACCTTTGACAAGTAAATTCAACGGTGAAGCCAAATTCACTTAATAACTGTGCTACTAATGGCAATAGCACTTAGACTTATATACTGCTTTGCAGTGCTTTACAGCCCCCTCTAAGCAGTTTACAGAGTCAACATGTTGCCCAACAATCTGGGTCCCCATTTTGCCCACCTTGGAAGGATGGAAGGCTGAGTCAACCTTGAGATTTGAACTGCCAAATTGCAAGCAGCCGGCAGTCAGCAGAAGTAGCCTGCAATGCTGCACTCTAACCACTGCGCCACCGCGGCTCACTAACGTAACAGCTGCAATGATTCACTTAACAACTGTGGCAAGAAAGGTGTTCAGCTGGGGCCATAATATGTGGTTTTGTCTTTGTTTTTAGTTCACATTTTATTAAGGTTGTTGTCTTGCTTTGCTTTGTCAATGTTTAAACCTTTTTTTCTTTTGTATTTTGTATTTTCATCTTCGGACCAAAAATTTTTAAAAAATCAAATTAGGGCTGAAGAAGAAGTTCTCTGAGCAATCTTGGAATACCACCAACTCGCTGAAAAGATCTCAGAAGGAACAGGGCTTGTCAGCTGCTGAGTTGGAAAGGCAGCAGATTCTTCAGGAAATGAAGAAAAGGACCTCTCTGCACACGGACAGCAGCTGGATCCGGCAACGCAACGCCAGCGTTCACAAAGAGCCCTTCAGTCTGACCGGCACTAGAATGAGGAGGTAATGGTGCTGGTTGTCACCTTTAAAGCCCTTCATGGCTTGGGACCACGTTATCTGAGGAACCGTCTCTTGCTGGTCACATCAGCCCAACCCACCGGAGCAGGGAGGCAAGGAATGTTACGGGTCCCATCAGCTAGAGAGATACACCTGGTGGGACCCAGGGGAAGGGCCTTTTCTGTGGTGGCTCCCTCTCTCTCTCTGGAACATCCTCCTCCCAGAGATTAGAATGGCTTGGGAAACCCAGAGTGGAATGGAGCCCATTAAATGGCTCGTATGCAGTGGTGGGTTCCTAATCGGCTTACTACCGTTTTGCTGAGAGGATGTTTTGCGTGCGCCCATGCTGTGCATTGCTGTGCATGGACAGTTGATTGAAAACTGTCCTGCGCATGCGCAGAAACATGCCAGCGATGGCAGAAGAGACCGGGGAACCAATTTGGGGGCATGGCAGGCTTGGGTCACTCCCAGTTCCAGCGACCCAGACCGCCATACCACTACTTGTTTGACCGAACCGACCCGAATTGGTAGGAACCTACCACTGCTCATATGATGTCTTGCCATTTTGCTTCTCATCCAAGAAGCTTCTTCAGTTCTGATTGAAAAGTGGGGAACGGAAGGAATTATATTCCTCGCAGACTTAGGCTTAGGCATAGACGTAGAATAACTGGTTCCACCACAAAACCGCGGTAGACTAAAGCGCGCTCGACGAAAGCGCGTACGTGACGTCATCACAGCGCGACGAAAACAGCACACTGTGAGCGGTAAAGTTAAAATTAACGCGTAAATCTAAACCTAACCCCCCCCCCAAACCTAACCCGAAACCTAACCCGAAACCTAACCCGAAACCTAACCCGAAACCTAACGCTAACCCGAAACCTAACCCGAAACCTAACCCTAACGCTTAACGTAACCCGAAACCTAACCCTTACCTTTACGTGAATCGGCTTGCTTTAAAAGCGCTTTTTAAAGCGCCCTTTTTTCTCCGCGGTCGTATTTGTTGCGCTGCTGCTGATGTCATGTACGCGCTTTCGTCAGGCGCGCTTTAGTGGACCGCAGTTTTGTCGTGCCACGGAATAACTTTATTGTCACTTTAAATGTATGCTAATTGACATACTTTAAAATGAAATTTCATTGCATACAGCTCTCAAAGAGTCCCCCCTTCCAATATACACCAGATAAATGTGACTAAATAAATAAATAAATGTTCATATAGCCACATATATTGTGTGACACAGAGAAACAACGCAGTCTAGTTCGAATGTATACATGTGCATGATGAGGAAAACAAATCTTGCTAGTTTACCAAACAGACAGCCTAAGGGACAAAGCTGTTACAGAATTGGGTATTCCTGCTGGAAATACTTCAAAACCTTCTCCCAGAGGGGAGCAACAGAAACATCACAAAGTGGATGTGTGGGACCTCTAACAATGCTTTAGTTCTAAGCACACAGCTCTTATAATCCGTAACCTGAATAATGGGAAGCGAGCTTCCTATAATCATCTCGGCTGCCCTTACCACTCTCTGTATGGACTTTCTATCGGAGGCACTGCTGCCGCTAAACCAAACAGTGATGCAGTTCGTTAAAACGCTCTCAGTTGTGCCTCTGTAAAAAGCGGCCAGAACAGAAGGAGCTGGTCATTTGCATTCTTTTTAGAGAGTCGTTGAGGCCACCTGGAGGTTTGTCTGTGTCCTCTGGGACAACCATGACCTGGATGACTGAGACGCCCCCTAGACCTCACCAAAATTATTCTCCAGTTATAGTAGTATCTTTTGTGTAGAATGATCAACTATAGCCACTATACAATTTTCTTCCAGAGGTGAGAGCTTGGATAATCTTGACTCTTCAAGAACAAACTCCTGGAGACCTCATTCCTGGATGAACCAGTCTGCATCTTCCACATCTTTGTCGAGCAGCCAAGAGTTTGGCCAGCATATTCCTCCAGTGGTGTCCACCTCCAATCGGGCCTACATGCGCACCCCATCTTCCAGTCTTCCCTCTCCTTCCTCTGCATCTATGACAACATCTTCCTTGCCCCATATCCCCCCATCACCTTCTGTTCCTCAAGCTCCGTCGCCAACCTCTTCTCAGTCTGGGGCGCAACAGCGCAACAGGTATAAGAAGCATCTACTGAATTCTTTTTGTTTCTCCCTCATTTGGGGGGGATGAGGGGGGGGGCAGAAACAACCTGGCAACCCTCGAGATCATCTGTGAGTTCCTCACAATGATAATTAATGGGTATGTTATACTACAAAAAAAATTATACAGGTAGACCTTGCCTTACGACCACAAGAGAGTCCAAAATTCCTGTTGCTACGCTGCTTTCCCAAAAATAAGACCTCCCCGGATAATAAGCCCAATTGGGCTTTTGAGCGCATGCGCTAAAATAATCTCTCCTCCAAAAATATTACAACACAGCAGCAGCCATGAGGTAACCATGCTTGCCACCTCAAAAATAAGAAGACCTCCCCGAAAATAAGGCCAAGTGCTTATTTTGGGGGTCAAAAGAAAATAAGACCCTGTTTTATTTTGGGGGAAACACGGTAAGGTTGAGAGTTAAGTGAGCTTTGCCCTATTTTATAACCTTTCAGTTGTTAAGTGGATCACTGCAGTGGCACAGTTGTTAAGTGAATCTGGCTACCCCACTGACCTTGCTTGTCAGAAGGTTGCAAAAATTAATCACAGGATCCTGGGTCACTGCAACCGTCATAAATATGAGTCAGTTGCCAAATGTCTGAATTTTGATCAAGTAACCAAAGAGAAACTTCAATGGTTATAAGTGTGAAAAATGATCGTAAGTCACTTTTTTCAGTGCCGTTATAACCTCAAACAGTCACTAAATGAATGGTTGTAAGTCAAGGACTGCCTGTATGTCTTTTTCTAAAGCAGATCATCCGTCTTCTTGGTGCACCGTCCACTGTTCTGAAATTACTGTGATTCTGGCATTTAATACTACTAGAGATGGTTGATTTATTGGTTTTAGGGAGATTTATAAACATCATACCTTCATTTGAAACAATTGTATGTTTTTCCCTGCTTTAGTCACTCTGCTTCTATTAACAGGAGAATAAGCATCATTTTTTTCAGCAAGTATCTAATTATGGTGATTGAAAACATATAGTGAGTGCCAACAGAACACCTCTGCATCTGTTTTGCTGTTCCTTTTTTTCAACGTTGCTGAACCCTTTTGTTTTCAATCATTTGTGTTAGAAATTCTATGTAAAAAAAAGTACCATGGATAAAATGAAGAGTACAGTCACCATGTTCTTTACTGCTTAACTGTTTTAACTCTGACCAGGAATCTCTACTTAGAACAAAAGACCATAGAATATATACCATTCATCCAAACCTGTAAACACTGCCATCTACTGGCTGAATGCTACTCTAGTTGTTGTATAGAAAAACATTCCAACAATTTGATTGTATCGTTTTCTGCAAATAAGAACTTACAAGAGTGCTCAAAGTTACTTGATTATTCCTTTCATGACAGATGTTGTTTTATATACTTCATTGGCCTTCTTTGAACCCGAGACCCCTGCCTCAAAGCCTAAAAGAGGAGAAAGACTCCCCAGCCCAGAAATCTTTACCAGATTAGACAACTGGCTGAGCTGGGTCTTCAGTCCCATTCACCACCTTTTATATCGCCTAACTTCGAAGGCATTTCTGTTGGGCATCATGTTGCCTAAATAAGAAGCAGATGCTACAGTTTGAAAACTGTCTACAAGTTCAAACCTATGGGCTGTTTCTTACATTTAGCCATGCATAGTTACAGTTACTGTATTTTTCAGAGTATAAGACGCACCTTTTTCCCTCAAAAAAGAGGCTGAAAATCTGGATGCGTCTCATGCACAGAATACAGCCTTTTTTGCCTCCTGAAACCCTGCCCCCTTCACCAAAATGGCCGTGCATAGCCTTTAGGAGGCTTTCAGAATGCTCCTGGGGGCTGGGGAGGGTAGAAATGAGTTTTTTGCTCAATTTTGCTCCCCCCCCAGCCCCCAGGAGCATTCTATAAGCATCCTAAAGCCCTTTTGCATGCCCTGTGCATGCCCTTTTATGACAAAAAACGGGCCCGTATTCACAAAGAAACGGGCCATTTTTTGCTTGTTTTGGGGTGGCAGCCCCCAGGAGCACTCTACAAGCCTCCTAAAGGCTATTCATGCCCTTTTTTTTTTGAGGAAAAAAAAAACCAGGTCCGTTTTTGCGGAAAGCGGGCCGTTTTTGCGAAAAACGGGCCGTTTTTGGGAGGTCTGCAGAGTGCAAAAACTTTTTTAAAAAATTTGCCTCTTCAAAATCTTCGTGCGTCTTATACTCCGGTGCGTCTTATACTTTGAAAAAATACGGTACATGATTTAGGCTAACTCTGAGTTGCATAATAGCTGTATTTCATTTAAAGCTTGGGGGAGGTAACTCTTTCTGGTGATTTTATTTCCATCTGAAAGAAGAACATTTCTGCTTTTCTCCTTGCAGTCCTGGGGTTTTGATTCACTGCTCCTTCTGCGGCCCTGCCTTTTCCTTGTTCGGTGGGTGGTATTCTGCCATCTGCTTCTCAACCCCATTCTTGTTCTATATTTAGGTCGGTGAGCGGAAAGCGAATGTGTTCCAGCTGCAGAAACACTCTGGGCAAAGGAGCGGCTATGATCATCGAATCTCTTGGCCTTTGCTATCACTTACATTGTTTTAAGGTGAGAGGGGCAACCGGTGAGAGGCAGGGGCACCTCCTGCCCGTTTGAATGGCAGCCGATAACCCACCCACCCCATCCTAGCTTTGGTAGCCTCCCTTATGTGACTGTGCAAGATCCAAAACAACAAAAACCGTCTGCTAATGGGGAACCTTCCACGATCAACTGTTGCTGGACTCTTTGTTTTTGTTTTTTGTTTTTTAATAAATATTTTTATTAGTAAAAGAAAAATACAACAACCAATAACTGGTAAAAAACAATACAACATTCACTGTTTCGCTTTACATTTGACTGCGTTTCAAGACGTTCCCATAATATCAAAATCCTTATAGACATCAGAGGTTAGATATCTTCTCCCCTCCCTCCCTCTTTCCTTCCCTTGTTTCTTCTTTCCCACTCCCCTTCCTTCCCTCCCTCCTTCTCTCCTTCCCTCCTTCCTTCCCTCCTTTCTTTTCCTATCCTACCTTTCCTTCCCTCTCTTTCCTCTCTTCTTCCCCCCTCCTTCTCTCATATCTTCCCTCCCTCCTTTCCTCCTTCCCTCCTTCCTTTCTCTTCTCTTAAGTTCCCTCCTTTCTTCCCTCCTCCCCTCCTTCCTATCTACTCTCCTTCTCTCTTTCCTTCCCTCCCTCTTGCCCTCCTTGCTTCCCTGCCTTCTTTCCTCTCTCCTTCCTATTCCACCTTCTTCTCTTTCTTTTCACCTTTCCACCTCTCCCTTCCCTTCTCTCCTTTCTCTTCCTCCTTTTTTAACCTTGTTGCTGGACTCTTTGATGTGCCACAAAATGTTTAGTGCTCTTTTTCGGGGGGACAAACATGGCTGAAGCTTCTCCGATGGAGAATGCATTAAGATAAGGCAGAACAGGCAACAAGGGTTTTCCCTCTTGTGTCTCAGGCTTCCTTCCGTATCCACTTCCTTGCACACACTGATCACAGGTACAGCAGGAGAAGGACACCGCGGCCCCTGCATAAAAGAAACCCAACTTTTGCACAGATCTCATGTCTTCCGCCTGTGCTTAGATATAAATGCATACCCAAAATACTGAATTGCTCATATGCATCGCAAGCCATCCCGAATGGTCTTTGCAAGACGTTTTAAAGCCATTAAATGTATGCAGGCAGTCCTCCTCTTATAACCAGTTGCTCAGTGGCTGAAGTGGCGATGGACCTCCCAGGGCCACCGATGGAGCCAAATTCAAAGTTCTGGCGATCACGTGATCACATTCCGTGCACTCACCTGCCAGCCAGCATTTAGGGCTATTTGCAGCCTTCCACCATCATGGGAACTGCGATTTTACATTTTTAGCCAATAAAAGCCATTTACTTCTGCTAAGTGGCAAAAAACAAAAACCATCCAATTAAGGCATAAGTATATCATTTTCCATTTCCAAAGTTTTTTTTTTTTCCCCTGGCCACCGATAAAACAAATCCCATATCTTATAAAATTGTTCATCCTCTTGCTCTCTAATTTCAAATGTCAATTTACTCATTTCAGCACAGTCCATTATTTTTCGGATAACTTCTTCCTGTTTTGGTATTGTTTCGTTTTTCCAGTTTTTTGCAAATACAATTCTGGCTGCTGTTAACACATTTACAATCAAATATTTTAAGTCTTTTGTTGTAGGTTTCTGGTATGATCCCCAATAAAAAGGATATAGAGTGGAGTGGAGTGGAGTGGAATGGAATAGAATAGAATAGAATAGAATAGAATAGAATAGAATAGAATAGAATAGAATAGAATAGAAATTAGAACAGAACAGAGCTCGAAGGGACTTTGGAGGTCTTCTAGTCCAGCCCCCTGCTCAAGCTTATGCCATTTCAGACAACTGTCTAATCTCTTCTTAAAATACTGAAGTGATGGAGGACCCACAATTACGAAGGCCAGCTGTTCCACCGGTTAATTGTCCTCACTGTTAGGAAGTTTCTCCTTAATTCCAGGTTGCTTCTTTCCTTGATTAGTTTCCATCCATTGTTTCTTCCCTTCCCTTCTGCTGCTTTGGAGAATAATTTGAGCCCCTCTTCCTTTGTGGCAGCTCCTCAAATACTGGACCACTGCTATCATGTCACCTCTAATTCTTCTCTTCTTTAATCTAGCCAGACTAGACTATTAAATGCAATCCCATTTTACCTGCATAAAGTAATGTTTTTTAGCATTGAGTTCAGGCAAACCCAACTGCCGGGGACATTTGGTCACTGTTCTTTGATGCATTTGAAACAGGCACATTTATGATGAAGCGAAATGCAGCCGGAACTCATTTAAGAAAACTCAATTTAGCTGAACTCCAACGCAAAAGAATCTGCATGGGAGTGTTCAAAAGAAACAGCTTTGTGCCAAAAAAACCCGTTGCTTTCTCCATGTGCCATACGTTCAATTCTGTTTCAGAAAGCAAGAGGCGACTCTCTACGGATCTCCCTGTCTGTGTAGCTTTTAAGTCTGGTTTATTTCTCCCGCGCCACGATTCCTTCGCGTAGCAGGATACTCACCCGCCCTCTTCCTCTTGCTCTCAAAATCCCTGGCTGACAACTCGCCTTCCAATCCTCACTGCGACCGGGTCTAACTCTCCGATTTCTCTGCACAGTGCGTTGCTTGCGAGGGGGACCTGGGTGGATCACAGGCTGGAGCAGAAGTCCGTATACGGAACAACCAACTCTTCTGCAACAGCTGCTATCTCAGATTTAAAAGTAAGATGCTCCTTCTCTAACCAGTTACAATTATAAGCCCCCTGATCCTGAAAGGTTTTTAAGGTGTTTTTTTTCCAGAAATCAGATGCTTTGGTTGGTTAGACAGTTAGCTATCGAAGTTGGACAAGCTGGTCTGCTCTGAAGCAAGGCGTTATTTTTCCATTAAGAGTCGTGGTGGCGCAGTGGTCAGAGTGCAGTATTGCAGGCTAACTCTGCTCATATTGACAGTTCGATCCTGACCAGCTCATGGTTGACTCAACCTTCCATCCTTCTGAGGTTGGTAAAATGAGAAGTCAGGTTGTTGGGGGGACCAACGTGCTCACATTTGTTGACTATGGTTTTTTTTTTAAATTGGTTTTTCAAAATATAAAATGCAAAGAAAAATATAAAAGGAGTGGAAAACTAAGAAAAGGGAGGGAAAAGAAAAGAAACATAGTGTAAAGGGAGAAAAGGAAAGAAAAAGGCGCCAACTGCCGACTTTCTTTAGCACAGTAGAAGAGAACAACGTTACAACCGCAACTTTATCCTTTTACACAACAATATTTCTAAACATTAAGCCGATTTAGTTAACAAAAACAAAATCAAAATTCCTTCTTTCTTTCATTGCAAGCACAAAATTCGGAAGCAATTTCAGAATAGAAACAAGGTTAGATGTATTCCCTTCTTTGGATAAAAGTATGGGGTGGTGACATTTGTAAGTTGCTCGGAGTATGCTATGAAGAACTATGAAGCGGTACACAAGTCTAAGTGCTATTATAATTTGGAAAGGCGTGTCATGTAAACAGTGCAGTATGTAGCAGAAAGCTGAATTTCATAACTTTAAAGGCACTACAGCTTAGATCCAAGAGCCAATTGTGCACCAACTAGGAAATCGGAGGAAATGGCCTTTAAAGTCCCTCTGATTGGAGGGGAGGGGGAGAAATAACATGCCTTTTTAACTGTTTACATTTCATTTGATGTACCACGAAACAAAAACTATAAAATAGCCTGTTTTGTGTTAAGTGAGGACTAAGTCATAGGATCTATGTGGGGAAACTCTTATTTAAAAGGCATCGCCCGGGTATTTATTTATGGGGAGGGAGGGGGAAATGTCTGGACCAAACATAATTTCTAATGTTGGATTTTCCCCCTTACCAGAGGGTGTCCCCTTGTGGAGTACTGTGAAGCCATTACCATGGCAATTCCACTCCACTCTACAGTAGAAGCCATTTTAAGGCAGTACAGTAGAAGCCATTTTATGGCACAATAGGCTGTATCTTAACAGAACACACAGCCCGAGAGGTGTTAGGGGTGTCTTACACACACAGAGTATTTTTTTCAAGAAAGTAAGTCATCTGTGTACCAATTTTGGTTGAAATTGCTCAAGGCGTTCCAGAGTTAAGCTGGAACATATGTGCATGCACACACATACAGAGAGAGAGAGAGAGAGAGAATGTGTGTGTGTGTATATGTGTGTATAGATAGATAGATAGATAGAGATAGATAGAGATAGATAGATAGATAGATAGATAGATAGATAGATAGATATAGATATAGATAGATAGATATAGATAGTTACTTTAAGCTTTCTAAATCTGAATTTAATTTGTATTTTTTTTCCTCCTGATGATAGCTGGACACACAACCGCCATGTGATCCGAACATATGAAGAGGAAGCCTCTGCAACAGACAGAGAAGGAAACGGCTGCTTCAAATCTAAAAATATTCGGAGTGGGGTGTGTTTTGTAGGACCAGGAGTTTGCCTGTCTAGATCATGTAGAAGATGCACTAAACTGCATCCTTCGTTTAAAAAAAAAAGCCCCATATTTTGAAGTATTTATGAGAAAGCCATCACATTCTAGAGAGCTGCGCAGAACTTTGTGAGAATTACATTTGAAGACACGCAGAGGTGGTTGCAGTCTTTATCTCAAGTTAAGCTACGCTTAAGTAATATTTCCCTTTCGAAACTGTCCACTTCACTTTATTCAATATCCCTTTGTGCTTTAATGGTGAAATCCAGCTGGGGAAATTTGTGAAAGATTCTTTATCGTCCCGTGTTTGGAAAATGTAACTCTCCGTGCACCTCATAAACAGGTTAATATAACTGAAGAATTTTTTTTCCTTCTGTTTTCTTTTGTATTTGTAAATAAAGTTGCTGATGCTGCACTTAGACCCATTGGTCAAATGCCTTTGTTATGCCTCAAAAAAATTGTGCAGGAAGAAGTTATAACTTGAGCGGTATTTCCAAGCTAACATCCCAAAGGCATGGGTCACGCATTCCTTCAAGGTGGCAAAACTTTAAATTCTAGATTTAAAAAGTACATAGAAAATAAACTTAACGGGAGTTAAGTAAGAAGTTTGACAAACTTCTGCATCTGTCTAAAACAGGGCTATCAATTCAAGGCCCGCGGGCCGGATGCGGCCCACTGTGCTTAGATCTGGCCCCCTGGGCCACCCTGGAAACAGCCGGGGGGTGGCCTGTGGTGCCTCTGCCAGCAAAAACGGAGCTCAGGAGGGCCTCGTGCAGCCCTCCTGAGCTCTGTTTTCACTGGCAGAGCGTTGCAGGAGGACATCACAACCAGAAATGAAGCTTGGGAGCCAGTTTTCACTGGCATGGTGCTTCGATTGCCACAGGTACCCCCCACATGTGACATCAAGCTGGCAACACCAACCATGGCCATGCACCTTCGGCCCTCCCAAGGCAAACACAACCTTGATGTCGTCCTCAATAAAATCGAGTTTGACACCCCTGGTGTAGAACATTCAAAATAAAAACCAAATACTGAGAAATGAAATGCCTTCTACCCTATTCTACTCTACCCTAAGAGCCGAAGTGGCGCAGTGGTTAAATGCAGCACTGCAGGCTACTTCAGCTGACTGCAGTTCTGCAGTTCAGCTGTTCAAATCTCACCGGCTCAGGGTTGACTCAGCCTTCCATCCTTCCGAGGTGGGTAAAATGAGGACCCGGATTGTTGTTGGGGGCAATATGCTGACTCTGTAAACCGCTTAGAGAGGGCTGAAAGCCCTATGAAGTGGTATATAAGTCTAATCGCTATTGCTATTTCCCTGAAAATAAGACCTCTCTGGATAATAAGGCCAATTGGGCTTTTAAGCTCATGCGCTAAAATAAAACCTCCCCCCAAAATAAGCCCTCCCCAAAAATATTGCAACACAGCAGCAGCCATGAGGTGACCACACTCGCCACCACCTGCCCCTCAAAAATAATAAGACCTCGAAAATAAGGCCAAGCGCTGTCTTATTTTTGGGGAAACACAGTATTAGTTGGCCGAAGATGAAGTAGCCTTCTAAGAGTGGCCTGATTCACATCTAAAAATAAGACCATATTGGTTCATGTAACTAAAAGAAAGGAACAAGCTATGTTTTGGCTTTAGTGGATTGTGTGACTGCAGTTTCCCTCTGATATAACAAATAGTCAAGTCTTGTTTTGAAGGCTCCCCTTAACAAACACATCCGTTATGGCCATCATGACTAGATAATGAGCAATCCACACCGATGTTATTTATAATGATAAACCTTCCAATGTGTGGCTTTATTGTATAGAAGTAACTAGAAACGTCATTGGTGGTGCAGTGGTTAAATGCAGCACTGCAGGCTACTTCAGCTGACTGCAGTTCTGCAGTTCGGCTGTTCAAATCTCACCGGCTCAGGGTTGACTCAGCCTTCCATCCTTCCGAGGTGGGTAAAATGAGGACCCGGATTGTTGTTGGGGGCAATATGCTGACTCTGTAAACCGCTTAGAGAGGGCTGAAAGCCCTATGAAGCGGTATATAAGTCTAACTGCTATTGCTATTGCTATTGCTATGATGCTGAAGTTTCCAAATGAGCCTCTTTTCATTAGGTTTGCAAATCTGGAAGATCATCTTGTGCCTAAATAAGAGCATGTGGACTTTCTGACCGAAATGGTTTTTGGGAAAATGTGAAGAAGTATTTTTGCCCACCAAAGGCAAAGAAGAGGGAGTATATTGTTATATCTTGAGAAAATTCAAAGATTATCTCCAAGTTTCAGATCCTTTACATAGAGATGGAAGTAGAGATTATTTGACCATTGTACTTTTTGCAAAGAGACAGGCAAATCAACTTATAAATAATCTGATGACTGGACAAAGGATCTTACAAGTATTTGTCTTGAAAATCAAGATTGCAGATGACATTAAAAAGCAAAGAATAGGAGTTAATATTTTATAAAACAACTTAGAATCCAGATTTCTTTTTTTTTTCAAAATAATTTTTATTAACCATATTTAAACATTAAAAAACAAAACACAAATTTCCACTCATATTTACATAAGTTCTATGTCTATAGTTTATTAATCTATACTATATAGTCATTTAGATTATAATAATATTTACAAATATATACAGTATTGTCATATTATTGTAGAAAATAACTATTTCTTATACAATAGTTTTAGATCTATCACCCAACCATTTATACCATCTACTCCACACCTTATAATAATCTGATTCTTTTCGCCTTTCAGTTCCATGGTCAATCTATTCATCTCATATTCATCTGCACAGTCAAGTATTTTTCTTACTATCATTGCATCTGAAGGGATATTATTCTGTTTCCAATTTTGAGCAAAAACGATTCTAGCTGCAGTTAGTATATGTAATATTATATATTGAATTTTTTTACAAATATTTCCACCTAATATGTCCAATAAGAATAGTTCCAGTTTCAATACAATCTTTTGTTCTGTAATTTGTTTCAACCATTTCTTTATTTTAGGGCCAATACTTCCTGGCTTTAGTGCAGGCCCACCACATATGGTAGAAGGTTCCCTGTTTATAGTTACATCTCCAGCACTCAGGGAAGCGATTTGGAAATACTTTGGCCAATCTAGCTGGAGGTAAATGCCAATGCTAAAACATTTTGTACAGGTTTTCCTTGTAGGCTGATAGCATCCTTAATTTATTTATTTTTTCTTTCATAATTTATCCCAATGATCTAATTCAATATTATAGCCAACATTTCTGGCCCAGCTTATCATCGTCTCCTTCATTGTTTCTTCTTCCATTTTATATCTTAAAAAATATTTTTTTTGCATTATTTGTAATTTTTAAACATAAAAAAACAACATTAAAAAAATCTCATCCATTACATACATTTGTACGTTTGTTTACAAGTGTTTTTGCATCCATATTCTTAATTACATATACAATCACAGATTTTCCATCTAATATAACTAAATACCTCACTTTCATTGTACAACATATATTCAATTATGATTAATATTTCTTTCTTTTCAATAAACTAATTTCCTTACATTCTTGATTGTCTTTTTAATAACAATATACCTTTATATAATCACTTATCCCATTCTGAATATTTTTACAATATAAAAAAATTTACCAACTATTTATATTTGTATATCACTATTTTCAATTATGTATAATCCCACCAATCATCTATCGAGTATGCTTATGTTTATTATTGTCCTTGTACATCATACATTCAAACAAAAATGTTATTCTTTCATTTTTCAACAAGGTATTCTAAATACTCACTTCATATATATACCATGAAGTAATCAAATATATATATATATTTGATTACTTCCTTATTAAAATTATTTATCAACAATAGGATATCTTTATAATATATACTTAGAGTTATACATTATATCATCAATCCTCTATCAAGTATACATAAATTCATTATTTATCCTTATCCATTTTATATCTTAAAAAATAATAGTATGCTTTGGTAATCATTTTTTGCCCTGTCCCTTGCAATATTTTGTCCAATTCCAATTGTTTTCCATAAATGCCATACTGTTCTATATCTTTCTGTCTACAGATTTCTTTTTCTTTTAATGACCTGTAATTGCTTGCATCAGATGGTGTGACTGAATGAAGCTTGAACATTTACTGGCCAGATGCCCTTCCTGACACCTGTGTGGAGTTCACAGCAAACAATTACTCATTGCATCCAGAGGGAGAAATGTCTGCCGGTACCTTTGATCAGACTCCCAGACTCCTGAATGTGAAGTGAGAGCGCCACCTCTAGGCTCCCATGCCACTCTAGCATAGAGCCCAGAATAAAAACAATGAAATATCTATAAAGATTCTAAATCACCCAGTTTATGCTTGTCCTAAAGGTGCTTTTCAAAAAGGCAACTGGACTTTCTTGATTTTTTTTCCTTGAAAATGCTTCATTTCTCATCCAAGAAGCTTCTTCAGTTCTAACTGTTTGGTGGGGAACATCATTCCCCAGCATTCAGTCCAGGGGTGGGTTTCTCGCCCCGTTCCAACCGGTTCGGTTGGAACGGGGCCGGCGGCGTCCTCCTGCACGCGTGCAGTACACGCATGCGTACTAGCCTCTGCGCGACGCTCCAGCTGCTTCTGGACGATCGTGCAGGCGCTGTATGCGTCCTGCGCATGCGTGGAAGCACAGAACTCGTCAAAACCGGGTAAGGACCGCGGGCGGGCGGGTGCACCCTTCGCCGTTCCCAGAAGTTACTTACTTCCGGGTTCGGCGACCAACCGGTTCGCAGGGACCGCCGGGAACCGGTTGAAACCCACCCCGATTCAGTCAGAACTGGAGAAGCTTCTTGGATGAGAAGCAAAATGTTTCCAAGGATAAACCAAAAAATCACAGTTGTCTTTTGAAAAGCACCCGTGAAATGAGCAATCAAGTAAATTTGCTAGAAAAAAAAAATCCAATCCCAGAGCTTAAAAAGGGAAGAGAAAACATCTCCACCAAAAGTGGAACCAACAATCATGACAAAGAAGCAGCGAGTAGACCGGCTGTTCATACATTTTCGTTATGAACAAGGAGAGGACTTGAGATCTCCCACAAGAGCTCCCAACAGCTGTTCCTCACAAAGAGACTACAAGACAGAGGTCTCTAGTGGCTTTTGAGCATTGGGAGAGAAGAGAATAGCATTTGCCCTAAGAATTCCATCTATTCACTGTTGTTGGGTTTGGTCGGATGCATTAGGTTCTTTTCTCCTTATGAACCGAAAGGTATTTTTCACTGACAAAGCGATTTTACTGTCATTGCAATAAAATGTAGCCAAACTTCTCCTTCGAAAGCTGGTTAATGATTTCACTCAGCTCACATGATTTCCAGCTGACAAGGGGAAATATATATATATAATACAATACAATAGCAGAGTTGGAAGGGACCTTGGAGGTCTTCTAGTCCAACCCCCTGCCTAGGCAGGAAACCCTATACCATTTCAGACAAATGGCTATCCAGCATCTTCTTAAAGACTTCCAGTGTTGGGGCATTCACAACGTCTGGAGGCAAGCTGTTCCACTGATTAATTGTTCTAACTGTCAGGAAATTTCTCCTCAGTTCTAAGTTACTTCGCTCCTTGATTAGTTTCCACCCATTGCTTCTTGTTCTACCTTCAGGTGCTTTGGAGAATAGCTTAACTCCCTCTTCTTTGTGGCAACCCCTGGGATATTGGAGCACTGCTTTCATGTCTCCCCTAGTCCTTCTTTTCATTAAACTAGACATACCTAGTTCCTGCAACCGTTCTTCATATGTTTTAGTCTCCAGTCCCCTAATCATCTTCGTTGCTCTTCTTTGCACTCTTTCTAGAGTCTCCACATCTTTTCTACATCGTGGTGACCAGAACTGAATGTAGTATTCCAAGTGTGGCCTTATCAAAGCATTATAAAGTGGTATTAACCCTTCACGTGATCTTCATTCTATCCCTCTGTTTATGTAGCCTAGAACTGTGTTGGTTTTTTGGCAGCTGCTGCACACTGCTGGCTCATATTTAAATGGTTGTCTACTAGGACTCCAAGATCCCTCTCACAGTTACTACTATTGAGCAAAGTGCCACCTACACTGTACCTATGCATTTTGTTTTTCTTGCCTAAATGTACAGCCTTACACTTTCCACCATTGAACTTCATTTTATTAGATAGTGCCCAATGTTCAAGTTTGTCAAGATCCTTCTATATCTTTAGCATATCTTCTGGAGTGTTGGCTATTCCTGCCAGCTTGGTATCATCTGCAAATTTGATGAGTTCCCCATTTATTCCCTCATCCAAATCATTGATGAAGATGTTGAAGAGTACTGGGCCTAAAACAGAGCCTTGGGAACTCCACTGCATACTTCCCTCCATGTAGATGCAGTTCCATTGAGGACTACATGTTGAGTGCAATTGGTCAGCCAGTTACGAATCCATCTGGTGGTGATGCTGTCCAACCAACATTCTTCTACTTTATCTAGTAGTAGGCTATGGTCTACCTATCAAATGCCTTACTGAAGTCCAAGTAAACTATATTGACAGCATTCCTCTGGTCCACTAATTTTGTCACTTTGTCAAAGAATGCAATAAGATTAGTCTGGCATGATCTGTTTTTGACAAACCCATATTGGCTTTTGGCTATTACTTTGTTTGCTTCTAGGTGTTCGCTAATATGCCAGGATCTCTTTTCTGCTTCCATTTTTGATGAATTGTATAAAGGAGTCCCTGCAGATTTTACTCCCCTAGTCATGGCCGACTATGGAGAGCTGTGCTTATCTCCATTTCAAGGCCATTGGGCCAAGTCTGTCCGAAGACATTTCTCTGATCATGTGGCCATCAGGACATCATGGATTGCTGTTACTTTCCCACTGAAGTGGTACCTATTTATCTATTCACATTTCCATCAGGGGTGAAATTCACTTACCTTCACTACTGGTTCGCAAATGTGAGTGCACGTGCCCCCTCCGTGCATGCACAGGAACTTCCACACATGTATCGAGTGTCAAAAATGGGATGTGATGACATCCAGGCAGGGTGGGCGGAGCCTCCCACCACCACTGCTACTGGTTCGCCCAAACTGGATAGAACCAGCTGAATTGCACCACTGATTTACATGCTTTTGAACTGTGAGGTTGGCAGGAGCCAGGACGAGGACGGGAGCTGACCCCGTCTCAAGGAATCCGGGTCTCAAACGGAGACTGCCAGCTGGAAAAAGCCCAGCCACTTAACCACTGAGCCACCCACTGCCCCTATTTTGATGAGTAAACGGTGAAAAAAAATATTTAGATGTTTATGGGAGATTAGTCATCTAAATTGTGGAAATATTCAAAGGGCATTAAAGTACGACATGACTGAGGAAAGCAAATCGTTGACTAATCTTTCAGTCTTTTTCTCATTCACCCAAACATGTTTGTATCGGCTCCTGGTCATCAGTCTTTGGTTTAGTGTTTTCAGCGTATTAAAAAATGCTGCAAGCTAACATCTGTTTTGGAATGTGTTTCTGTTAGCTCCTGTAAAATAAACAACATGATGGGTGTTGTTTGGTTGTGTTTTTTCTTTGGTTGCTTAATCATACTTGATACAAAAATGTGACAGGTTTGTCTTCTCAGATTTTAGTTTGTGGTGTCCTTGATAAAGCTTTTTATCTGGGTTGGCACACAGTTAAATATTTTCGGAAGTCCTGGGAACATTGTCCTCCTCCCCAATGGTAGCATTCAAAAATGTTTACTACTGGTTCTGTGGGCATGGTGTGGCTTTGTGGGAGTGGTTTTGTGGGCATAGTAGGGGAAGAATACTGCAAAATCTTCATTCCTTCCCCACTCCAGGGGAAGGATACTGCAAAACCTCCATTTCCACCCCAATCCAGGGGGAAGGATACTGCAAAATCTTCATTCCTTCCCCACTCCAGGGGAAGTATACTGCAAAACCTCCATTTCCACCCCAATCCAGGGGGAAGGATACTGCAAAATCTCCATTCCCACCCCACTCCAGGGGAAGGATACTGCAAAATCTTCATTCCTTCCCCACTCCAGGGGAAGTATACTGCAAAACCTCCATTTCCACCCCAATCCAGGGGGAAGGATACTGCAAAATCTCCATTCCCACCCCACTCCAGGGGAAGGATACTGCAAAATCTTCATTCCTTCCCCACTCCAGGGGAAGTATACTGCAAAACCTCCATTTCCACCCCAATCCAGGGGGAAGGATACTGCAAAATCTCCATTCCCACCCCACTCCAGGGGAAGGATACTGCAAAATCTTCATTCCTTCCCCACTCCAGGGGAAGGATACTGCAAATCCTCCATTTCCACCCCATTCCAGGGCAAGGATACTGCAAAATCTCCATTCCCTCCCCACTCCAGGGGAAGGATACTGCAAGACCTCCATTTCCACCCCAATCCAGGGCAAGGATACTGCAAAATCTCCATTCCCTCCCCACTCTAGGGGGAAGGATACTGCAAAATCTCCATTCCCTCCTCACTCCAGGGGAAGGATACTGCAAAATTTCCACCCCACTCCAGGGGAAGGATACTGTACAATCTCCATTCCCACCCCACTAACCTGCTTTCCAGCTCCATTCTCCTGTGCAGGGCAACAGAAGAAGACCCAGCCAATCAGCTGGGACGCCGATCAGCTGGGACTTGGGAGGCAGCAAATAGATGGGGGCAGAGCCAGCCAAAGGTGGTATTTGCCAGTTCCCTGAACTACTCAAAATTTCCGCTACTGATTCACCAGAACTGGCTGAATATCACCTCTGCTCCCCTCCCCTCTTTTTTTTCCTCTCTTGCTCTTCATTGTCTTCCCTTTTGGGTTTTAATTTTCAAACATTTGGCATTGTTGCATATCTGGAAATGTTGACTGTGGGACCAAAATGAGGAATGGTTGGTTGACTCTTCCCTGCCTGAGCTCCAACTTAGTAAACTCCGCTCCCTCCCACCCTCCCCCCGCCTGACTTCCCAGAACCAATACAAGGTAGAAATCTTTAACAAATACAGTTTAAAATATACTTAAAGAGAAAGTAGATTCTGCTTCTGATTGTTGATTGTTAAGTTCTCTTTTCCATTCCACCGCTTCCTTACTTGTTCTCAGTTGATTAATGGTTTCTATATCATATAAAATCTCAGAAGATAAAAAGGGAACAATTTAGATAGCAATAGTAAAATTAATGGCAATTGTATTGCATTTTTTATTTTATTATTTGTATGCCGCCCTTCTCCGGGAGGACTCAGGACGGCGAACAATTCAAGAGGGAAAAAAAGGGGGAGCATGAAAGACAAAATACAAATAATAAAAGTAGACAACAGTCACACAACCATACATGTCGAGAGGGGAGGGAACTCATCACCCCCAGGCCTGCCGGCAAAGCCAGGTTTTGACGGCTTTTCGGAAGGTCTGGAGAGAGGTGAGGGTCCGAATCCCTGCAGGGAGTTCATTCTAGAGGGCCGGAGCTGCCACGGAGAAGGCCCTCCCCCGGGTAATAGCCAGGTGGCATTGGCTGGTAGATGGCACCCGGAGGAGGCCAACCCTGTGAGATCTAATGGGTCTGTGGGAGGTAATTGGCAGCAGGCAGTCTCTCAAGTACCGCCTGCTGCCAATTAACTTCCTTTCTGGGGCAAACGTCTGCTGGTCTCTTTATGATGTTTCACAGGTAACTTTTCCACTGAAGTACTATTTCATGTAGAAAAAGGGTCACAGAATAACAGAATAACTAGAGTTGGAAGTGACCTTAGAAGCTTTCTAGACCAACCCCCTGCTCAACAATAGACCCTATACAGTGGTGGGATTCAAATAATTTAACAACCAGTTCTCTGCCCTAATGACCAGCTGGGTAGGCGTGGCTTGGTGGTCTTGTGACTGGGTGGGTGTGGCCAACTCAATGTCACTCAGGTCAATGGGCACTTCGCCTTAGATGTTACAATGCAATAAGGGTTAACCAGAGAGGCAGTTTCTGTAATCAGGGCAATAAAGATGAGGCTAGAAACAACACCAGAATGTTTCCTTCCTGCCTTCCTTGCAGGATTAGCCCTGTAAAATGGGGAAAAAACAAAAGGAGATTTCTTCCAACAACCGGTTCTCCGAACTGCTTAGAAAGTTACGAACCGGTTCTCCCGAATAGGTGCGAACTGGCTGAATCCCACCACTGACCGTATATCATGGTACAATCTCTTCTTTAAAACTCCAATGATGGCACACCATAGCTTTGGAAGGCAAGTCATTCCACTGATTAATTCTTCTCACTGTCAGGAAATTTCTCCTAATTTCTAGGTTGCTTCTCCTCTCGATTAATTTCTGTCCATTGCTTTTTGACCTGCCTTCTGGTGCTTTGGAAAATAAGTTGACCCCCCCCCTCTTCTTCATGGCAGCCCCTTTTATATTGGAACCATAATATACATTAATAAGATTTCAAATCTGCATGTTCTGGAGTATCTCAATACGTCAGTTGCAAATGCAAAATATAGAATGTTGAATGCTCACTTCGATTGAAAAATTAATTCTTTTCAGGCACAAGGTGGCAGTGTTTAAATGCAATTTTTACACAGTAAGGTTTTCTTTCTGAAAATGTAATCTTACTTTTTAATGTGGAAAGCAAATGTGTCCCTTTGTTTAGATTTCAATGCATCTGTTCTTGATCTGGGGCTCTAGTGATTTAAGAATTAAGGATCTGGTCAAAATCCAGTCCACCTTAAACACAGGTCAACTGTAGATCTTTTTCACCTGGGACAAAAGAAGAGTTGATCATTTTTGGAAAGTTATGTGTGGAAATTATTGATACAGGGTCACTGAGTTGCTAAATAGGGGAAAAGCCTGAACTCAAAAAGATTTAAGGTAAAAGGTCCCCTTGCACATATGTGCTAGGCGTTCCTGACTCTAGGGGGCAGTGCTCATCTCTGTTTCAAAGCCGATGAGCCAGCGCTGTCCAAAGCCATCTCCGTGGTCATGTGGCTGGCATGACTAAATGCCGAAGGCGCACGGAACGCTGTTACCTTCCCACCAAAGGTGGTTCCTATTTTTCTACTTGCATTTTTTACGTGCTTTCGAACTGCTAGGTTGGCAGAAGCTGGGACAAGTAACAGGAGCTCAGTCCATTATGCGGTGCTAGGGATTCGAACCGCCATACTCTTTACCTTTAACTGAATTTATATACTTCTTTTTTCTTTTTGTTTTAAAATTATGTGTCACAGTAACTTGGATTTAAATGTTGTATTGATTGGTGATAGGTATGGTGTTTAAAAGGAATTGCCATGAACCCGTAGCATATCCATGGCTATTTTTTAAATCAATTCAAACAGTGTTTACAGCCAAGAAATAACTCCAAATGATTCAGCTGAACAAGGCAAAAGTCACAGAAATCAATAGACCAGTGTTTCTCAACCTTGGCAACTTGAAGATGCCCGGACTTCAACTCCCAGAATTCCCCAGCCAGCATTCGCTGGCTGGGGTATTCTGGGAGTTGAAGTCCGGACATCTTCAAGTTGCCAAGGTTGAGAAACACTGCAATAGACAGAATTCATGACACCGGTTTTCTTCGTGTGAAAGAAAAGTATTCCAGCCAATGAACAGACTGCGTAGACTCAGATTATTAACAGAATGCATACATTCTACTTGCATTTACATTTCGATTTCGAGCTGCTGGGTTGGTTGCAGCTGGGACAGGAATGGGAGCTCACCCCATCTCATAGTACTTGGGTCTCGAACGGCCAACCTTTCCATCAACAAGTCCAGCACCTAGTTTTAAACTCTTGCGTTATTCAGGACTGAGAAAGAAAGTGCAGGAATCATAATTCCTGACTGGTCCACAAACAAGAGGGGTTCAACCAGTGGTGGGATTCAGCCAGTTCGCACCTATTCGGGAGAACCGGTTGGTAACTTTATAAGCAGTTTGGAGAACCGGTTGTTGGAAGAAATCTCCTTTTGTTTTTTTCCACTTCACAGGGCTAATCCTGTAAGGAAGGCAGGAAGGAAACATTCTGGTGTTGTTTCTAGCCTAATCTTTATTACCCTGCTACAGAAACTGCCTCTCCAGTTAACCCTTACTACATTGTAACAGCTAAGGCGAAGCGCCCATCGACCTGAGTGACATTGAGTTGGCCAAGCCCACCCAGTCACATGACCACTGAGCCCCACCTACCCAGATAGTCATTAGGGCAGAGAACCGGTTGTTAAATTATTGGAATCCCACCACTGGGCTCAACCTATTCTCCTAATCACCTGAAGGCAAAACAAGAAACAACAGATGGAAACTTATCAATGGATGGAAACTTATCTAGGTTGGAGAGAAGCAACCTAGAACTAAGGATAAATTTCCCGATAGTCAAACAATGTCCGTGGAGATTCTCAGTCATCCAAGTCATGGTTGTCCAAAGATCCGTTTTCATGAGGCAATGGGACTATCTGTTTTTTCTTTGATGTTTCGCTTCTTATCCAAGAAGCTTCTTCAGGAAAAAAAAGAACCCCAATATATAATATTACATATAATAACAGAGGCCAGAATTGTTTACCTGCAAAATTGGAAAGAAATGAAAGTATACCTCTTGATGGAATGGTGATAAAGAATGTGCTAGAATGTGCCGAGACGGATAGGCTGGCAATGGAAATAAAAGATAGAGGAGAAACTGAATATTACTTGATTTGGAATGTGTGGTACAGCTAGTGAGAGAATAGAAGCAAAGATTAAGGAATCATTAAAGAAAGATGATCAATGAAATAGATAATAGGCAAACATAAGGATAGTTAAAGAATATGTAATGTTAAAGTATGATAAGATGTGACAAAAATGGAGTATGTATGTATGTATGTATGTATGTATGTATGTATGTATGTATGTATGTTGTGGCCCAGCAGGAGGCGTTGGAGCTGCCACCAGACTCCGACAGCGAGGGGCCCTATGAGTCGGCTCTGGAGGATGTGGAGGACCCTGGACAGGGTTCCGACTCCGAGCAGGGCTCAGAGAAACTGGTTAGCCACCAGGAGGCGCCTGAGTCTTGGACCAGTGGGGAGGAGACAAGGGAGTGTGATCCTGATGTCAGCAATGAGTTGTTCCTGGATGCCCGGCACCGGAGAGCTGCTAGGCGGAAGGAACAGTTGCGCAGTTACAGGAGGTAATTGCACTCAGCTGGTGGTAATTAGGCTCCTCTCAAGACTATAAAAGGAATGATTGTGCACACGCCCCTTTTGCAGGAGTCAACGTTTGCACTAAAGTGGGAGAACTTGTGGGGCTAGCTTGGCAGGCTGGATTGCTGCCAAGGTTAGTCTGTGTTGGATTGCTGCCACGTCTTGTCTGTGCTGGATTGCTGCCAATGCCTGGACTGTGCTGGAGTGCTGCCAAGTGATTGTCCGTCTGTTAATAAAGTCCTTGAAGTATCTTGTTCTCGGCTTGTTTTGGTGTAGGACGGGGGGTCGGGGTCAGAATATATATATGTACACACACACACACACACACACACACACACACACACACACACACACACACACATATATATATATATTAGATTTTTACAACCCCTGGTAAGCCCCAATTATGGGAGGAAGCTAACTGCTTCCATCATCTGTCAATCGGCTCATCATACTAGTCTGCCTAGTATGTAATATAGCCCAGGTTCAAATCCCAGTAAGGGTATGGCTAGCTGATGAGAGCTAAATAGCTTGAAATAGATCTATACTAGTCTCCCTTTATTTATTTATCAGCACAAATAAAAAACACACAACACACACACACACACACACACACACACACACATATAGATAGATAGATAGATAGATAGAGAGAGAGAGAGAGAGAGAGAGACAGACAGACAGACAGACAGAGAGACAGACAGACAGACCTCACTGAAACGTTGCCAAGACAATCTCAATCTTACATGGGAAAAGACCCGAATACAAGACCAGATTATATATTTGTAACAACCGTACAGTGTGTAGATTACTATATGTTGCTAATTTCCAGTTAGTAGTTATAAAGGAATATATGTAAGTATATAAAAAGGGAAGAAAAAACAACAACCTGTATGTGTACGTATGAGGCACACTGATACCAAAGTGTTGTAAAGATGAAATTTGTGATATAAAACAAAGAAAATTGTTCAATAAAAATCATTGGGGGGGAAAAAACCCAGGAAGCTTCTTCAGATCTAGCTCACATAATGAGTGGAATGGCTTGTCTTCAGATGTCTTGGGCTCTTGCTTTCAGAGCTTTTAAAGAAGAAATTAAACAACCATTTGTCTCAAATGATACATGGTCTCCTGCCTGATTGGACTAGAAGACCTCCAAGGTCCCTTCCAACTCTGTTATTCTTCATTTCCAATACTTTCATCTCCTAAATGTCAAAACAGTATACAATCATATGGAAACAGGAATAAGGATGGATCATAGTTGGTTTTTTTTTTAATGGCAAGAAAATGTACTTTTGTTTAACCTTTCCTTTTTTACTCACACCTGCAGCATTGTGTTTCTCTCCTGTGAAAAGCAGAGTTGCAGCTAATCTCAGTCTCAACAAAGAGCATTGATAGCGGCTTGGTCCAACTCACACCCTTTGATTTACACTTTGCTTTGCTACAACTTAGCACAGCGTGTGTGCCCAACCCGTTGGCATGCGTTCCGTTGTTGGAAGAAATGTCCTTCTGGGTTCAGTTCCAAGTAGGGAAAAAGACACTGGAAGCCTGAAGGCTGCTTGGAAAGATGGTTTAATGGTGAACAGGACCACATGGTTTGAGCTCCTGAACAGAAAAGGGGGATCACCAAGGTGGCGCAGTGGTTAAATGCAGCACTGCAGGCTACTGCTAGATCAGCAGTTCAGCGGTTCAAATCTCACCGGCTCAGGGTTGACTCAGCCTTCCATCCTTCCGAGGTGGGTAAAATGAGGACCCAGATTGTTGGGGGCAATATGCTGACTCTCTGTAAACCGCTTAGAGAGGCCTGAAAGGCCTATGAAGCGGTATATAAGTCTACTGCTATTGCTATCACATGCTTCCAGATGTTGAGAGAAGAAGAGAAAAAGAAAAGGCTTGCTGAGATATTCTCTATATTCTCTGTTCAGTCCCACCTCTCTGTTTCCTGTCCCTGTGTAAGAAATGTATTCTGATTGGTTGTCAGACTCCCATGGGGGCCATCCAGGGGCAACTCTATAGGCTGTGTTTTGAGTCCAAGTTTGGTTGAGCATCGCTTCTTCCCAGGTGCCCTGTGGTGAGATGGGTAAAAGGCTAATACTATCATGCCTTAATCCCATCACCCTTGGGCTGAAGGGGAAAGCTCTTTGTTATGTAGAATAGATTGGCTCAGACCTTTTAATGGCCCATTGACAAAGGTGGGTGCTATTAAGAGTGAGTCTGCTTCCTGCCTAAAAACATGTTTCTCCATTTCTTATCCAGGAAAATATAATATTCTACCTTTTCGATATTTTCCCAGGATATTTCATTTTCCTAGAAGAGGGGTGGGTTTTAACTTCCTACACTGCAAAGCGTAGTTCAAGACACGTCTGCCTAGCCAAATGGATAAGATCAGGAATTAAACAATCAAACAAGGGCCTTCCTTTCCCTTCTGTCCTAATGAAGGCTTGAGTTGAAAAAGGGAATTTCAAATGATGGTGGAAAATTAAATCAACTTTCCTCTTCAAGCAGAGAAGAGGTTGGCTTTTGACCAAAGTCAACGGATTTTGGACAAGAGTCCATCTGTATTATTTTGGGACAGTGTAGAGCATCTGGGAAGCTCCAGACATCTTAGCTTTTCTTATAAATGCCCCCTCTTTCATCCCCCCCTTTAATGACCCTCTTGTATTGAGGCAGATTCATGATGACTGAATAGAACTGAGTGTTTACTGCCCAGATGCCCTTCCTGACGCCAATGCGGAGTTCGCAGCAGTTATTTTCTCCTTGCGCCCAGAGAGAGAAATATCTGCCGTTACCTAGGATCAAACTCATAGCCTCCTGATTGTGAGATGAGAACTCCACGTCTAGGCCACCCAGCCGTTCAAGTGCCCCCCCCTCTTTCTTATTTTTAGCAAATTAAGTAATGTTATATTTAACAATATATATATATATTTCCTTTTCACTGTTGTTATGGCAACACAGCTTATGCCTGCTTAAATTGATAGAACTTTATATAAAGACAGATCAATTATATCACAATAGTGTTTGTCGTTGCGTCTAATAGCTGTAGTTTCCCTTTATGCAGGGAAGTTTATATAACTTGAATGTGTTCTCTTGAGTAACGCATAAACTATTTTAAATTCCCCAAACATTTTTTCATACGTAATCCATACAGATTCTTCCCAGTTCCGTTAGCTGCACATAAGCATCCAAGAATTCACTCTCAGGATAAATAATACTACAGAAAAGCTTAGAAAAGGATTGGAGATTATTGGAATATATTGAGACTGAATATAACTGAAATATAATAAAATGGTTCTGGTGATGCTTTGGAAGCTGACAAAGAAAAGTGGGAAATGTTTACTAAAAGGCTAAAGAGCTTTTGCCCCCCCCCCCCCCCCCTCGAATGGTATGGTTGTTGTGTGCTTTTAAATTGTGTATTGTTCAGTTCGTCTTTTTTATTCTTTATTTGTACCCCTTCCCTTGACTTGGATTGTGAGCCGCCCTGAGTCCCCTTCGGGGAAAAGGGCAGCATATAAATGAAATAAATTCAATTCAATTCAAAAATGTTTACACTTTCTTAGGAAAAAAAATAAAACTGTTGAATCATATGTGGGGTTTTCTAGTTAATAAGATTAATCTTTAGTCAGAGTTGGCACAGCTGACAAAATATGAAGCAAAAGCATTTGTACGTTTTCCATAATATATCTAGGAAATAAATTGTAGCACTAGCCACCGTATTTTCCTCCCAAATTTGAGGTAGTAATTCAGGAAACATCATTTCAGTTCCAAACAATTAATGTAGATCCATCTTCATATTGGCAGCTCTTCTTCTTTTTCCTTCCTGCTTTTTGTTTTTATATTTAGAAGTTGAGTTGATTCAGAAAGTCACCTTCAGACAGTCCAGTAATAACAGAGATAATTATCATAGCATGGAAGGTTTCCAACTTGAACTGCTGTTGGAGAGCAATTGCAAAGGAGAGGCTTTTGTTGTTGGGGGGAAAGGCAATTCTATTCTGCAGAAATCCCTTCCTCCCCCAGGCTGGGTGTGCAAATGGACCTCGGCGCTTGACCTCCGAACTTGACAGTCAAGCATTGCAGAAATCGAGGTTCACCTGAGGATAATAGGGTGGAATAATCTCCGGAGTGGGGAAATCAAAACTAGGAATATAAATCGTGTAGCTGAGGTATGAGAACCGTTAATGAGCCAGCACTTGAGACCAAAGCGAGTGCAGTAATTTCCCACCACTTCACTTGCTGTGTTAATTATCAGGGTTAGAAATTAAAATATCACGCTGCATTCCAAGATGCTAATGAATGGGATGGCAAAATTTCTTACCTTGGCATATTTAAACCAATGGGCCCAACTAAGGGACAATACAGAAGGAGCTCCGAAGGTTTTGTGGGAAGAAGAAGAGGAGGAGAGGAGGAGGAGGAGGAGGAGGAGGAGGAGGAGGAGGAGGAGGAAGAAGAAGAGGAGGAGGAGGAGGAGGAGGAGGGGGGGAGGGGGAGCAGGAGGAGGGAGGAGAGGGGGAGGAGGAGGAAGAAGAAGGAGAAGGAGAAGAAGAAGAAGAAGAAGGAAGAAAGAAGAAGAAGAAGAGGGGGAGGGGGAGGGGGAGGGAGGAGGAAGAGGAGAGGAGAAGGAAGAAGAAGAAGAAGAAGAAGAAGAAGAAGAAGAAGAAGAAGAAGAAGAAGAAGAAGAAGAAGAAGAAAGGCGGAGAAAAGTAACATATGACAAAACTTATTAGGAAGGAAAGAAGGAAGGAAGGAAGGAGAATGAGGGAAGGTAGGAGGGAGGGAGGAGGAAAGGAGGGAGGGAGAGGAGGAAAGAAGGGATGATAGAAAGAAGAAAGGAAGGGGAGAGAGGCAGGGAAAGAGAGGGAAGGAAGGAGGAATGGAGGAAGGAAGAAAGGAAGAAAGGAGAGGGAGAGAAGGAGGAAGGAAGGAGAGGGAGAGCAGGAGGAAAGGAGGGAGGGAGGATGGATGGATAGATGGAAGGAAGGGTGGAAGGGTGGAAGGAAGGAATCAGCACAGTGAAGAAGGTGTCGTTTTTGTGTTTGTGTGGGACATCTATCAAACAATCAAGTTGAAGGACATTTCAAATTCATGCTGGCCCAACCTGGCCCTGATCCCCAATGCTCTTTCAAGCCATTCACTCAAAGTGGTAACATCTCCTGGCATCTCCTGTTTTGTGCGTGCAAATATATTTTCCATATCACATACTTTGGACAATGAGCACTGGAGTTGATTCATTTAGAAATAGCTTGTTTCCATGGATATTTTAAAACAAAATCATAAGCAGCTGTAATTCTAGTTATTTGCAATTTTTTTTCAATGGCACTAAAGCACAGCAGGAGAGTTGTGTTCTTCCAATAGACCTTGGCAATGCCAATTCATGCCCAGGAAATGGCTGAGATGAACCCCAGGGGGGGCTTTATTTGACTCTGCTACTTGTGTGTTTATCACAATTGCTCTCCAAAGAGAACGTTTTCCCTCCCAGCCATCTCATAAATGTGTTAGTCTGCTTTTTTATTAAATGATACTTGTACTTAGCATAATTCCTTGCGGACTGCTTGAAGTTAAGTAAGCTTATTTTTCCTAGAATTTTTTTATTATTATTATTTCCTCAGCTTTTCAAAATTGCAACTGAACATTTCCGAGGTCTGCCACTTGTTCATATCTCACTCCCTAAGCCTAGAGAAATGCTTTCGCGCAATGCCTGCATTTGGATCCCATTTGCATGAAGTTAGGATTGGGCACAAATTCAAGAATATTCAGAAGTTCCATTGCTTGAAAAGGATAGTTGTGTAAGAGACAGAGGTGGTATTCAACCAGTTGTGACAGGTAGTGGAAGTTTTGGGAGTGGGGAGGGAATGGAGATATATAAGAGCCAAGGTGGCGCAGTGGTTAAAATGCAGCACTGCAGGCTACTGCTAGATCAGCAGGTCAGCGGTTCAAATCTCACCGGCTCAGGGTTGACTCAGCCTTCCATCCTTCTGAGGTGGGTAAAATGAGGACCCAGATTGTTGGGGGCAATATGCTGACTCTCTGTAAACCGCTTAGAGAGGCCTGAAAGGCCTATGAAGCGGTATATAAGTCTACTGCTATAATGGGGATTTTGCAGTATCCTTCCCCTGCCACACCCACAGAACCAGTAGTAAGAAAAAATTAAATCCCACCACTGGCAAGAGATATCTTTGTCCTGCAACTGACTTGGTTCTCCTATTTAACAAAGGACAAGATTCTATGGAAGTGATTGCTTTAGTGAGTCATGGTATGTGCTGTCCCACTTCCTACAGATACACACACCTATAGCAAGAGTCTATATTCAGCTCCCACCAGTGGTGGGTTTCAAAAAATTTTCAAACCTACTCTGTGGGTGTGGCCTCCTTTGTGGGAGTGGCTTACTGGTCATGTGACCTGGTGGGAGTGGCTTGCCGGCCATGTGTTTTTCTCTCTCTCTCTCTCTCTCTCTCTCTCTCTCTCTCTCTCTCTCTCTCTCTCTCTTTCTCTCTCTTTCCTTCCTTTTGTCTCTCTGTCCCTTTTTCTTTTTTTCTTTCATCTCTCTCTCACTTTTTCTTTCTTTATTTCTTTATTTCTTTATTTCTTTATTTCTTTATTTCTTTATTTCTTTATTTCTTTATTTCTTTATTTCTTTATTTCTTTATTTCTTTATTTCTTTATTTCTTTATTTCTTTATTTCTTTATTTCTTTATTTCTTTATTTCTTTATTTCTTTATTTCTTTATTTCTTTATTTCTTTATTTCTTTATTTCTTTATTTCTTTATTTCTTTATTTCTTTATTTCTTTATTTCTTTATTTCTTTTTCTCTTTCTCTTTCTCTTTCTCTCTCTGTGTGAGTCTGTCTGTCTGTCTGTCTGTCTGTCTGTGTATGTCAGTGGTGGGTTTCAAAAAAATTTGGAACCTCTTCTGTAGGTGTGGCCTGCTTTCTGGTGGAACCTCTTCTAACCGGTTCGGTAGATTTGACAAACCGGTTCTACCGAACTGGTGCGAACTGGTAGGAACCCACCTCTGGCTCCCACTCCACCCCAATAGGTCCTCGGAAAACACCCCCATCGCACAATCGCCATATTTGTACATAGAAGCATAGCAAATTGAACTTACTTTGAGGCTAACGCTTCCTGCCGATTTGATATACCTTCGATGCTGTCATTCGAGGGTGATAAGCAACATTTTGGAAAGCATTTTAAATTAGTTTCTCTTTTATTTCTTCCCACAGGGCTAGTATGTGACAGTATGTTTGTGTGTTGTTATAGAGACACATTCCTTCAGGGGTAAGACCCTTTCAAAATCACATTTGGAACCCTGGAAAAAAACAGGTGCACTTTTTTGATGTCAAAAGTTCTCTTGTTCTCTTAACAGCCATTTCCCCCTCATTAGCAGAATTGTGAATCGGTGTTTCAGATTAACACTACACAGGTGATTTAATTAATAAGGATTGCTGGACCTGACTCTCTAACCTAGGGGCTAATTAACTGAGTGAGAGAGGTGGCAACAATACCAATTTGCAAGAAACTATACCAATCACAAAATGTGCAGGTATGTCAGTTATTGAGTGGTAAGAAAGGGCAGATAAACAGAAAGGGCTGAAAAACAGCCAAGGAGGTGATACAATTTCCAGATAGTGGAATCATGTAGGCTAAACCTCTGCCGGGAAGGAATGGAAGTAGCAGAGAACAGGAAGGAAGGAAGGAAGGAAGGAAGGAATGAAGGAAGGAAGGAAGGAAGGAAGGAAGAAAAGAAAGAAGAAAAAGAAAACAGAAAGAAAGAAAACAGAAAACAGAAAGAAAAGGGGAGGGAGGAGGAGGGAGGGAAGGAAAGAAAAAAGAAAGAGAAAGAAGAGAAAGAAAGTGAAAGAAAGAAGAGATTGAAAAAAGAGAAAGAAAAAGAAAGAAAAAAGAGAAAGGAAAAGAAAGAAAAAAGAAAAAGAAAAAGAAAGAAAAAAGTGAAAGAAAAAAGTAAAAGAAAGAAAAAGAAAGAGAACGAAGGTAAGGAAGAAGGAAGGAAGGAAGGAAAGAGAAAGAAGGAAGGAAGAGAAAGAAAATAAAATAAAGAATGAAAGAATGAAAGAAATTACTTGTTTGAGAAAAAAATTGATCTTAATTGATATGGTCAGATCATACAGAAATTACTGGCAGAAACTACCTTTCTGAAATCCCTCTTAATCATTTTCAGTTCAGCCCAAGAGAAGTTAACAGATTTCCTAGTTTGCTTTGCTTAGGATTTGGATGACTTTTTAAAGGAACTTACAGTTTTCTTCCTTGTTCATGTTGATTTGGGTTGAGTGGGCATCAAAAGGAGAGAGAGAGAGACCCTCATATTTAAATATATGAAGCATTATCTGTTAACCTCCACTTGTATTTAGATCCTTTCCCATTCTACCATTTGAGTTCCTGCTCACAAAGATGGAGGTGATATGGAAAATATCCAAGGAGTTTGTTTCCTTGCCATTTGTTTTTCTGCCATGTCTGTGGGGGATGGAAACAGAAGTGGTATTCAGCCAGTTCTGACAGGTTCTGGAGAACCAGAAGCGGAAATTTTGAGTAGTTCGGAGAGCCGGCAAGTAAGCTGGCCCTCTCACTGCTGCCTCCCAGCCGATCTTCTTGTTAGTGGGGTGGGGAGGGAATGGGGATTTTGCAGTAACCTTCCTCCAGGAGGGGGGAGGGAACGGGGATTTTGCAATATCCTTCCCCTGCCACACCCACAAAGCCATACCACACCCACAAAGCCATGCCCACAGAACTGGTAGTAAAAAAAAATTGAATCCCACCATTGGATGGAAGAGTGTGAGAAGTGAATAAGAGGAACAATTGAAAGACAATCAATGGTCTTCTTGTAACTGAATGTTTTGGATATGCTACTGGTTTCAATGAGAATGGCATTTTTGTCTGGATTGTGTTGTATTTACTATAAGCTGTTTAGAAACTTACTGGAGTGGTATACAAGCTCTACTAAGTACTGTATTTTTCGGAGTATAAGACGTACCTTGTTACCTCAAAAAAGAGGCCGAAAATCTGGGTGCATCTTATACACTGAATTCAGATTTTTTTTTGCCTCCCGAAACCCTGCCTCCATCACCAAAATGGCTGTGTGTTGCCTTTAGGAGGCTTTCAGAGTGCTCCTGGGGGCTGGGAAGAGCAGAAATCCCCCCCACCAGTCCCCAGGAGCACTCTATAAGCCTCCTAAAGGCTATGCATAGTCATTTTGGTGAAGGGGGCAGGTTTGATAAAAAAAAACGGGCCCATTTTTGTGAATTATTTTAAATTATGTGGAATTGTTGAATGGTTCCAGGGTGAATTGGCATGGCAAGTTGTCCTGTAGCAAGTTGGCCATGATGAGTTGGCTGTGGCACATTGTCCAGCAACAAGTTGACTATGATGAGTTGCCCATGGTGTATTGGCCATAGTGAATTGTCCCAGAGGAACTTGGCCATGGAAAAGTGTTCCATTCTGCACTTATGAAGCCCTCAAGAGGAAATAGGGATAGCTCCCTGATCTTCTGGGCTGCTGTGTGCCAACCATGAGGAGATGGACACATCTGTTGCCCCCAGAATTCACTCTAGAACTTTTTTGAAGACATCAAAACATCTTACAGCTGAGGACTATTCTCTTCCATTTCTAGTAGCTCGCTTATGTGTCAGGCCTGCAGCCATCTTTTCTTCTGGATCGTTGGCCTGCCACACTTTCTATTATTCTACTATGCTACTTCTATTGTGGGAAAATGGGAGGCGGGATTGTATAGAGTAGATGTGATGTAGCCATAACAAAATTCTTTCTAGAAAGCCAAGGTCATCCTTTGTCTTTGCACCTCTGCACTTGACCGGAACTGGATGGGTGGAACTGCCAGCATGGCAGTGGGAGACTGGACCACGTGATGGACTTGTGGGTGGGTGGGTGGGATCTTGAACTTTCAACTGGGTGGGAAAACTGGGAAGCTTTCAGATTCGGGTTTTCCCAGATGTGCCAACATGGCTCTCATAATAAATTGGAACTTTGAGCAATACTTTGCCTTAGACTGATTTATTTTTGGATGCTATTTAGAACCCTGACACTATGCACATTTTATTTTATTTTTTTTTAAAAATCCCAGAGTTTTGTATTGGTCTTGTTTTCTATTACTGACCTGAGGATTGCATTTACTATAAACGGCAATGATTTTCTTCAAAAGCTTTAGCAGCCCATAATTTTCTCTATGATTGTCTTGGGACTTTAATGTTAGTCATCTATTCTAAGTGTGTTTATAAAGGAGATTGTTCAAAAGAGCATCAGCCAAGCACTAAAAAACCACTCATGTGACCAAAATTACCTGGTGTTAAGTACTGTTTGTTCTAGAAGTGTTTCTTTCTCTCTCTCTCTCTCTCTCTCTCTCTCTCTCTCCCTCCCTCCCTCCCTCCCTCCCTCCCTCTCCCTCTCTCTCTTTCCTGTGACATCATTTCATAAACTGCAACAGAAAATATGACTAGGATTTCTCCAGCACTGCCCAAAGGCACTTTTTCTTATAATAATCTGCAAAAGTATCTTTTTTCTTATTAGGGTCAGTTGTGGCATTCAAACAGTGGTGGGATTCAAATAATTTAACAACCTGTTCTCTGCCCTAATGGCCAGCTGGGTAGGCGGGGCTCAGTGATCACGTGACTGGGTGGGGGTGGCCAACTCAACGTCACTCCCGTTGATGTGTGCTTCGCCTTAGCTCTTACAATGTAATCAGGGTTAACTGGAGAGACAGTTTCTGTAGCAGGGTAATAAAGATTAGGCTAGAAACAATACCAGAATGTTTCCTTCCTGCCTTCCTTACAGGATTAGCCCTGTAAAGTGGAAAAAAAACAAAATGAGATTTCTTCCAACAACCGGTTCTCTGAACTGCTTATAAAGTTACCAACCGGTTCTCCCGAATAGGTGCGAACTGGCTGAATCCCACCACTGGTTGAGCCCCTCTTGTTTGTGGACCAGTCAGGAATTATGATTCCTGCACTTTCTTTCTCAGTCCTGAATAACGCAAGAGTTTAAAACTAGGTGGTGGACTTGTTGATGGAAAGGTTGGCCGTTCGAGACCCAAGTACTATGAGATGGGGTGAGCTCCCATTCCTGTCCCAGCTGCAACCAACCCAGCAGCTCGAAATCATGTAAATGAAAGTAGGATGTATGCATTCTGTTAATAATCTGAGTCTACGCAGTCTGTTCATTGGCTGGAATACTTTTCTTTCACACGAAGAAAGCCGGTGTAATAAGGGTTAACCAGAGAGGCGGTTTCTGTAATCAGGGCAATAAAGATGAGGCTAGAAACAACACCAGAATGTTTCCTTCCTGCCTTCCTTACAGGATTAGCCCTGTAAAGTGGGGAAAAACAAAAGGAGATTTCTTCCACCAACTGGTTCTCCGAACTGCCTGGAAAGTTACCAACCGGTTCTGAATAGGTGCGAACCGCCTGAATCCCACCACTGCATTCAATTTTTTTTACTACTGGTTCTGTGGGCATGGCCTGGCTTGGTGGGCATGGCTTGGTGGGCATGGCAGGGGAAGGATACTGCAAAATCCCCATTTCCATCCCACTCCAGGCAAGGATACTGTAAAATCCCCATTCCAACCCCACCCCACAAACCTGCTTTCCAGCTCCATTCTCCTGTGCAGGGCAACAGAAGAACACCCAGCCAATCAGCTGGGACTTAGGAGGCAGTGAATAGATGGGGGTGGAGCCAGCCAGAAGTGGTAGTTGCTGGTTCACTGAATTACTCAAATTTCCGCTACCGGTTCGCTAGAACTGATCAGAACTGCCTGAATATCACCTCTGATTAGGGTCCTTGGTGAAAACTAACAACAACCGAGGCCTTTGAACTCTGGTGCTGGAGAAGATTCCTGCTAATCCTGTGGACTGCAAGATGATCAAACCGGTCAATCCTAGAGGAGATCAACCCTGATTGCTCTTTAGAAGGCCAGATCCTGAAGAGGAAACTCAAATCCTTTGGCCATCTAATGAGAAGGAAGGACTCTCTGGAGAAGAGCCTGATGCTGAGAAAGACTGATGCTGAGAAAGACTGAGGGCAAAAGAAGAAGGGGACAACAGAGAATGAGGTGGCTGGATGGAGTCACCGAAGCAGTCAGCATGAGCTTAAATGGACTCCAGAGGATGATAGAGGACAGGAAGGCCTGGAGGAACATTGTCCATGGGGTTGTGATGGGTCAGACATGACTTTACAACAATAACAACAATTTAGTAAAAATAAGGTTTTTCTGTTCAGTTGTGTCTGACTTTAAGGCATGGTGCTCATCTCTATTTCTTGGCTAAGGAAGGCAGAGTTATCTGAATATATTTTCCATGGTCATGTGGCCAGCATGGCTATATGCCAAAGGTGCCGAGGCACTTTACTGAGCCGAAGTGGCACAGTGGTTAAATGCAGCACTGCAGGCTACTTCAGCTGACTGCAGTTCTGCAGTTCGGCTGTTCAAATCTCACCGGCTCAGGGTTGACTCAGCCTTCCATCCTTCCGAGGTGGGTAAAATGAGGACCCGGATTGTTGTTGGGGGCAATATGCTGACTCTGTAAACCGCTTAGAGAGGACTGAAAGCCCTATGAAGCGGTATATAAGTCTAACTGCTATTGCTATTGCTACTTTTCCCACCAAAGTGATACCTATTAATCTACTCACATTTGCATGCTTTCAAACTGCTAGGTGAACAGGAGCCGGAGCAAGGAGCAGTAGCTCACCCCTACTGTGTAGCATTTGGGTCTCAAACCCAGATTGTCAGCTTTCCAGCTGACGAGCTCAGCACGTTTAACTGCCAACCCATCGAGTGCCCTAACAACAATTAAGTTTACCATACAAATTTGGTAACCTTAGAATGAATAAGTACGGGTGATGATTCTCTTGGCAGTTTCTTGGCTTTATTCAGAGTTTTTACAGTGGCGTTTCTGGAGCTCCCTTATCTGCTAAAAAAAAACAACCCCTGCTTTCTGCTCCTGATCACCCCTGACTTATTCCACTTTAAGAGAAGTGGAAAGCTTCTTGAAAGCAATCAGCAAGTCTGAGCTGTGTACTTTGAATTCGTGGTCTCAAGTCAATATGTGTAAATAGAAAATGCTGGGAGAGGTAACCAATTTGAGCAGATGAAAGATAGTAAACTGAGAGAAGAGATGGACTGTTTTGTCGTTCCTGTAAAAGTCACACATTTTATCCGAGTGCTGAGTTGCTTTTTTGTTACGTAGCTCCATAGGTTGTCTACAAAAAATGAAAGGAAAGTGCTGTTGTACAAATACACACCCACACATGCACACACAGAGTTACTGAGCGGAGCTGAGGGGTTGGAATCAGGGGTGAAATGCTATTGGTGTGGACCAGTTTGCCAGAATCAGTAGTAAAAAAATGCTACCGGTTCAGACAAACCAGTATTTTCGACGATCAGCTGCAGAAGTGGGTTCCTACCAGTTCGCACCTATTCGGTAAAACCGGTTCGTCAAATCTACCGAACCGGTTAGAAAAGGTTTCACCAGTGGACCCGGAAAGCAGACCACACCTACAGAAGAGGTTCCAATATTTTTTGAAACCCACCACTGCCCCCCCCACACACAGACAGACTGACACAGAGAAAGAGAGAAAGAGAAAGAAAGGAAAAAATAAAGAAAGAAAGAAAGAAAAAAGAAAGAAAAAGAGTGAGAGAGATGAAAGAAAAAAAGAAAAAAGGAACAAAGAGACAAAAGGAAGGAAAGAGAGAGAAAGAGAGAGAGAGAGAGAAAGAAAGAAAGAAAGAAAGAAAGAAAGAAAGAAAGAAAGAAAGAAAGAAAGAAAGAAAGAAAGAAAGAAAGAAAACACATGGCTGGCAAGCCACTCCCACCAGGTCACATGGCCGGAAAGCCACTCCCACAAAGGAGGCCACACCCACAGAGTAGGTTCCAAAAATTTTTGAAACCCACCACTGATCAGCTGTGATGCGCAACTTATATTATTTATATTTATATTGTTTATGTTTATGGTTTTAGGTTTTAGGTTTTAGGTTTTAGGTTTTAGGTTTTAGGTTTTAGGTTTTAGGTTTTAGGTTTTAGGTTTTAGGTTTTAGGTTTTAGGTTTTAGGTTTTAGGTTTTAGGTTTTAGGTTTTAGGTTTTAGGTTTTAGGTTTTAGGTTTTAGGTTGAGGTTTAGATTTAGATTTAGATTTAGATTTAGATTTAGATATATTTAGGTTTTTGGTTTAGGTTTAGGTTTAGGATTAGGATTAGATTTAGATTTAGATTTAGATTTATAAATTGTGTGGCACATCGGATTCCCCCCACTCGCTGTTCTACTTAACTTTTAGGTGGGCTCGATAGCAGGCTCCACCCACTCACCAGGATGTCATCATGTCTTTTTTTAATGCTCTACACATGCATGGAAGGTCCTACTTATGCGTTGAGATGGCACATGCGCTCACATTTATGAACCAGTAGTGAAGGTAAGTAGATTTCACCTCTGGTTGGAATCAACACTGATTTCCTGCATACTTCAAAATATTATGGTGTCTCAAGGGAAGGGGAATCAGGGTGACCTAATAGTTGAGTCTCCAGGAGATGGTTAGGTCTAGTCTTGCTTTGGCCATGAGACCTGGCTGAGTGATCGTGGTTCAGTCCCTCTCTCTCAGCCCATGAGGTCAGGCTCAAGTGATAAGCCAGTCAGTCAATTCCTATTGCAACCGATGGATCAACACTTGGTTGATGTGGGGGGGCGGGGGGGGGGAAAGCTGGTGCTGTACTTGAGGGAAATGCTAGGAAGGAAAAAAACACTGTGTTTATGCAGCTAAGCAAGATGTCAACTCTGAGGTGAACCTGGCTGAGGCCATCTTTGAGGCTTCAGAGTTGCAGCAGAGGAGACAGGGAGGGTGGGGAGCATAGATAGCTAGAGTATTGTAGTCAAAACAGAATAGTTTCCTGTGGGAACCAAAGACACTCCAACAGGTGGCTGGAGAGAGGAGGAGGGAAGTAACTAAGCAACCAGCCAGCATTTCGATTGGACAATGTGACTGTTTGGGGAATGGGAAATTTACGTGTTTTATCTAAGTGAAAACCCTGGGAATTTTCAGAGTCGTTTTTCACCAGCTGTGCCAATATGACATCTCCAATAAAACTGTTCTTTGAGGAAGATATCTGCTTCGGAGTTCTGTTTCCTATGAATGTATTACTTGGAAGGTTGACATAAGGAAGATGGAATTGCCTATTTTGATGCCGTTGGTTAGATAAAGCTTCTTGAAATAGACTAATTTGAATCCACATAAGGAATGACTGACTGAAATTATACTAAGACTTCACCTTGACGTGTATCAGAAATGACGGGTTCTGTTTTATGGTTCCACCACAAATCCGCGAAGCCCTTATCCGCGAAGACATAAGTGCGAAGATTAATTCGCGCCGTTCAAAGCGCTAAGGAAAAACACAACCCTACCGCGATGACATAATCGCGGAGGGCAAATCCGCACATTCCCAAGCACTCAGCATCCTAAACCTAACCCTAAACCTAACCCTTAACCTAAACCAAACCCTAACCATAATCCTAACCCTAACCCTAACCCTAACCCTAACCCTAACCCTAACCCTAACCCTAACCCTAACCCTAACCTAACCTAACCCTAACCCTAATCCTAAACCTAACCTAAAACAAACCCCTAAACCTAATCCTAACCCTTACCTTAATTTAAATCCGCTTTCTGCCGCGGCGCTGTTTTAAAGCGCCCTTCTGTCGCGCGCTGTTGTCACGGCGGTGATGACGCGCGGTGATGACGTCGCGGCTTTAGCGATGCTATTTTATCACCGCTATTTTGACGAGCGCGGTTTTGTCGTGCCACGCTGTTTTATATTTCCTGTTTTCTGTACAATACCTCTTGTAGCCATTCCATGGGCCCGAAACAGACCTCCTCTGATTTAATTCTTGGGTTTACACAGCCTTCCCTCCTCCCAAAGTTGGTTTCTTTGGTAGGTAGGAAAGCAGATCCTCATAGCTAACACCCAAAAGCCAGAAAAGAGTAGAGCCAGGAGAAAATAAATACACGAGTACCAGAGGTGGGTTCCTACCAGTTCTCACCTATTCGCTAAAACCGGTTCGTCAAATCTACCGGACCAGTTAGAAGAGGTTCCACCAGTGGACTCGGAAAGCAGGCCACACCTACAGAAGAGATTCCAAAATTTTTTGAAACCCACCACTGCTAAAGGGTTAGCAGCACTTGTAACTTGTAACTTGACAGCTTTAAGACTTGCATACTTCAGTGCCAGAGTTCCTGAGCCAACGTGACTGGAGGAGGAATTCTGGGAGTTGAAGTCCACAAGTCTTAAAGCTGTCAGGTTTTAAGACTCCTAGTTTTTTTTTTCTAAAGGGTTAGGGGTGCAAGGATCTTGTAACTTGACAGCTTTAAGACTTGCATGCTTCAAAGCCAGAGTTTCTGAATAGCTACTTGGACCGACCTAAGTACTAATTCATAATTTCATATCCGGTCACATGGGTGGCAAGCCACTCCCACAAAGGAGGTCACACCCACAGAGTAGGTTCAAACAATTTTTGAAACCCACCACTGACGAGTACTGAAAATAAATTACCCTGCCGAGTAGAAACACCTCCGCCATGAGAACCTTGGTGTCCTTCAAGTGCTTTGGCTGAGTTTTCAGATTTATTTCTTCTGCAGCCCCCCTGGAGTACCTTGACACCTCCTGTCCACTCCTAACTGACAATGATATCCTCAATTTCTGTGTTCTTAGCAAGTGCAAGTTGATTGTCATCTACCCATTTCGCAGACCGAGTTGCTGCTGGATTCCAGCAAGAATGAGAGCTCCTTTGTCCATGATGCTAAACCTGGAATGGTATCAGTAGCAACAGCACTTCGACTTAGATATCACCCCATAGTGATTTACAGCACTCTCTGGGTGGTTTACAAGGTCCCCATATTGCCCTCAATAATCTTGGTCCTCCTTTTATCTGCCTCGGAAAGATGGAAGGCTGAATCAATCTTGAGCTGGTCAGGATGGAACTTCAGTCTGTAGGGAGAGTTTGCCTGCCATACTGCACTGTAGGCAGTGGTGGGTTTCTGCCGGTTTGCACCGGATCGGGAGAACCAGATGGTGAAATGGACCCGGAAGTAAATTCCGGAACGCCTGCCCTGGCCCTGTTGCTCCACCCCGCCCGCTGGTGAGGTCCAGCGGCACAATCCACCAGACAATAATAATTATCATAGAAAACTATATACAGTTAAATTTTAACTAATAGGGGGGAAATGCTATGATATAGGATATAATTAAATAAAGAAAGGATAATAATAAATTATATACATGGAGGATTAGAAATCTTTGGTATTAAATATTATGGATGTTTAGCTAAAACAGGATATGAGGACTTAATGTTAATGGAGGATTTTATAAATAAGTAAATGAAATGCCAGCATGTGGTTATGGATTGAATCTTGGTATATTTAAGGATGAAGGATGTTTAAAGAACTGTAGTCAAATAAAAGTGGAGGTATGATGATGTTAATATAGTAAATATTTGAGTTAAGACATTTGAATTAATATGAATTATATTTGATGACGGTGGAAGAGATGCACAAAAGCTTTTTGTAACCAGCTGATATACTTTTTACAACATATGTTTGTTTTGGAAATAAATAAATAAACAAACAAATAAATAAATAAATTTATTTTAAAAAAAACATAGAATTCTTCTGCACACAGAGAACTAATATACTGTGTGTGTGTGTGTCTGGTAGAAACCTATCAATTGTTATGTTCTCAGCCTATAAAATGCCCCTTGGCAAAGTTTTTTTATTCATTCCTTCACATCGATTCCTTTTGTTTCCCAAAAATGAAAGGGAGCACGAAGCAAACAGTTCTGGAAATATTGTTTTGATGAGCTTGCTTGCCAATTTCTTGTTCATCAAATCCTCCAACTATCGCAGTGACTTTGTACTATTCTGTGCCATTAAGCAGAACTACAAGAAACAGCCTTTTTGGGGAAAAGAAAAAAAACACTTTTCTCTTACGGAAAATATATCCTTCCTTTAGGGATTTTTTTTTTCATCTTTCTGTTTTATTTTGATCTCTTTCCAACATATTATTCTGCTGGGCTCAAGCCACCATCCAGAATTGGAGAGGCTGATGGTCTCCCTGGGATTTCTCTTTTAATATCTCCTCTCTATCTTTTCCCTTTTATGTGAATTAAGTTTTTGCCTTTGTATTTGCCTTTGAAATATGAAAGTCTGCACTAATAATCTAGAGAAATGGTGGTGTTTTCTGCATGAAATTAATTACAGACCTAGATTTGTATGAGACAGACAAGCTGACCCCCCCAGTAAAATAGAACAACTCAGAATTAAAACTTTAAGAAAAGTTTCTGAGGGTCGGACATGACTGAATGGCTGATGATGGAAGTTTCTGCAATATGTCCAATTCACAGTGATTTCATAATGGAAAATTAATTTGGACAATGAAATGGTATAGAGTCTTCGGTTTGAACAGGGGGTTGGACTAGAAGACCTCCAAGGTTCCTTCCAGTTCTATTCTGATTCTGATTTAACAGATTAAGAGAGTTGGAAGGGACCTTATAGGTCATCTAGTCTAACTCCCCACCAAAGCAGGAGACCCTACACCATTTCTGACAAATGGCTGTCCAACCTCTTCTTGAAAGTCTCAAGTGATGAAGCTCCCACAATTTCTGAAGGCAACTTCTGTTCCTTTGGTTGATTGTTCTCACTATCAGAAAGTTCCTCCTTATTTCTAGGTTGAATCCACTGGTGGGTTTCAATTTTTTTTAGAACCTATTCTGTGGGTGTGGCCTGTTTTGTGGGAGTGGCTCAGTGATCATGTGACTGGGGTAGGAGTGACTCGACAATTATGTGACTGGGTGGGAGTGGCTTGGCAGTCATGGGACTGGGTGGGAGTGGCTTGGCAGTCATGTGACCGGGTGGGAGTGGCAACTTGATGTCACTTGCCAGGAGATGTCATGGATTGGGTAAAATGTGGTGAAGCTCACTTAACAACGCCCTTGCTTAGCAACAAAAATTTTGGGCTTAATTGTAGTCATAAGAGAAGGACTATCTCTGCCTTCCTTTGCATGGCAGCCTTGTCCTAGTAAACTCCTTCTTCTCTCTGGCAATTTTCCTCTCTGTTAGAGGCACTAAAATAATCCAGACAATATAAGGTTTCCTGCTGCAGCAGGGGGTTGGACTAGATGACCTCCGAGTATCCTTCTAGCCCTAAATTGCTGTGCTGTTTTTTCTTTCTTTCTGCTAACAAAGAACCCTGCCTGAGGCTCATTCCACATTCCTGCCAGATAGAGATAATGAGATAATGACCCTAGAGAAAGTTTAGCTCCATTCACAAGCAGGGAAACCCTTTTAGAAACACAAAGCCCATATTGCACAAACCCCAAAACTTCAAAAACATAAAACCATATAATATATAACCATATAACCAATTTATTGTTCCCTGCACCTTTCAATTTAAAGGTATAAGCATTAGAACTTGTGGACTTCAACTCCCAGAATTCCACAGCCAGGCATGCTCAGTTCTGATTTAAAGTGACAGCATTTGTTTTTCTCCTTTGCGAAAGAAGTTTCCTTCTTTTTTTTTTTTTGCTTTTTCTTCTCCCTTCCCCTCCTTCCTCCCTCTCTGCCTTCCTTCCCCCTCTCTCAAACACACACAAACACAGAAGTTGGATTGGATTATCTCTCCTTCCCTCTCTCACTCTCACACACACACACACACACACACACACACACACAAAAGTTGGATTGGCTATCTCTCCCAATGGCTTGAAAGCAGCTCCTCTGCCATCCCCTCCATTCCCCTGCTGCCTTCCCCAAACACCTCCCACATTGCAAATGCAATGCCTGGAATGCAATAAAGCCCACCCACTCACCTCCTGCTGGCAGCTGGGGTGAGAGGAGAGGCAGAGAAGCAGGAGGGGAGCTGATCGGAGCCTTCCAAAAAGAATGGGCTCTCCCTCCCCAGTCTAGTTTGATTGCAGGCAGAGCCGTGTTGCCTTTTCAAACCTGTAGTCAGTGAAGCTGGGCTGGATTTTTGCATATCTTTATCCAGCTGTCGGGGGAGGGGGAATGACTTCCTCCCCAGGCCCCCGTCCATTTCTCTCTCACACACACAGCTGGATAAAGCTATGAGCTTCATTTTTCCTTGAAGATGTTCTGCTTGTCATCCAAGAAGGCTGTTCAGGGGATGAGAAACGAAGCCTCTTCAAGGAAAAACAATGTCTAGTTGCTGTTTGAAAAAGCACCTTCGGGACAGCCATGATGTGGATGACTCAGAATCTCCGCAGACAAAAGATGGGACTGCTCCTTATTTTCACTTTAGGTCTTTCGGTTGAATCTCCCTTTTCCCCATCGCAATGAGCTTTGGCAAGAGGGCCATAAATTTTCTGAAAATCTGCGAATAGGGATCTTTGCGCATCTTTATGAGGTCTGTGCGGGGAGGGAAGCTGTGATGTGGCCTTCTATAGAAGCCCAGGAAAATGTTAACTACCACGTTAAGGGACTAATTATGCAGATGGAGTGAGTAAAAGCTTTGGCTGCCTCATTAGTTCCTTGCCAGTGTTTGCATCTGGAGGAAAACTTCCATAGACTGTTATCAGGAAGTCAGTCCTGGAGTACTGCATGGACCATGTTTCCCAGCGGGATCCTTCTTCTTGCAATATTGAATCTGGAAAATGCTCGTCTTCCTTGAGAATGGCAGCTGCCTTGTTCATTTTTTTTTAGTTTGTATTATCCCTTTTATTGCATCTCCAGAAAATATTGGTTGGCCCAGATTAGAACCAGGGGTAACTAGATAGCAGTGCTCCAATATTTCAGGGGCTGCCAGAAAGAAGGGGAGGTCAACCTATTCTTCAAAGTACCAGGAGGCAGAACAAGAAGCAATGGATGGAAACTCATCAAGGAGAGAAGCAGCCTAGAATTAAGGAGAAACTTCCTGCCAGTGAGTACAGTTAATCTGTGGAACGACTTGGCTTCAGAAGTTGTGGGTGCTCCAACTCAGAATCAGAATAGAGCTGGAAGGGACCTTGGAGGTCTTCTAGTCCAGCCCCCTGTTCAAGCAGGAGATCATATACCATTTCAGATAAGTGACTGTCCAGTCCCTTCTTAAAGACCTCCAGTGATGAAGCATCTACAACATCTGAAGGCAAGCTGTTCTATTGGTTAATTGTCCTCAGATAGGGTCCGCAACTTGGGAGTCCTCCTGGATCCACAGCTGAGTTTTGATCACCATCTATCAGCTGTGACCAGGGGGGCATTTGCCCAGGTTCGCCTGGTGTGCCAGTTGCGGCCCTACCTGAATCGGGAGGCTCTCACGACAGTCACTCGAGCCCTTGTGATCTCTAAGCTGTAATACTGCAATGTGCTCTACATGGGGCTGCCCTTGAAGAGCACCCGGAGACTTCAGCTAGTACAGAACGCGGCCGCGCGAGTGATTGTGGGCGCACCTCGGTTCGCCCACATAACACCTATCCTCCGCGAGCTGCGCTGGCTGCCTGTAGATCTCCGGGTGCAATTCAAGGTCTTACTTACCACCCATAAAGCGCTCCATGGTAGTGGATCTGACTATCTGAGAGACCGCCTCCTGCCAATAACCTCCCTGCGTCCCATCAGATCGCATAGAGCGGGCCTCCTCCGTATTCCATCCGCCAGTCAGTGCCGACTGGCGACCACCCGGAGGAGAGCCTTCTCAGTTGCTGCTCCGACGCTATGGAACAATCTCCCCGTGGAGATTCGTACCCTGACCACAGTCCAGGCCTTCCGTACAGCCCTCAAGATCTGGCTAGCCCGTCAGGCCTGGGGATAAATTTTTTTGCCCCTCCCGAATGCTGAGTGAATGTTGTGTTTTAGTACCTTTTAGTTATCTCACATTTTTTTCTGTATTTTGTCTTTCACTCCCCTTCCCTTACTATTGTAAGCCGCCCTGAGTCCCCTCAGGGAAAAGGGCGGCCTATAAATGCTAAATAAAATCTAAATAAAAAAAATCTAAATCTCACTATTAGGAAGATTCTCCTCAACTCCACGTTGCTTCTCTTCTTGATTAGTTTCCATCCATCATTTCTTGTCCTCCCCTCTGGGGCTTTGGAAAATATATTGACCCCTTCTTCTTCGGTGCAGCCTCTCAAATACTGGAATACTGCTCTCATGTCCCCCCCCCCCTAGTCCTTCTTTTCTCTACACTAGCCAAACCCAAGTCCTCCAACTGTTCTTCCTATATTTTAGTCTCCAGGCCTTTAATCATCTTAATTGCTTACCATTTGTCTGAAATGTTATTAAGTCTCCTGCTTGAGCAAGGGGTTGGATCCTTCCAACTTCTATTCTATTCTATTCTATTCTATTCCATTCCACTCCACTCCACTCCACTCCACTCCACTCTACATTCTATTCTATTCTATTCCATTCCATTCTATTTCCATTCCATTCCACCCACTCCACTCTACATTCTATTCTATTCTATTCTATTCCATTCCATTCACTCCACTTTCTATCTATTCTATTCTATTCCACTCCAGTCCACTCTACATTCTATTCTATTCTATCTATTCTATTCTATTCTATTCTATTCTTTCTATTCTATCCACCCACTCCACTCCACTCTACATTCTATTCTATTCTATTCTATTCTATTCATTCCACTCCACTCCACTTTCTATTCTATTCTATTCCATTCCATTCCATTCCACTCCACTCCACTCTACATTCTATTCTATTCTATCTATTCTATTCTATTCTATTCTATTCTATTCTATTCCATTCCACTCCACCCACTCCACTTTCTATTCTATTCTATTCCACTCAACTCCACTCCAGTCCACTCTACATTCTATTCTATTCTATTCTATTCCACTCCAGTCCACTCTACATTCTATTCTATTCTATTCCACTCCAGTCCACTCTACATTCTATTCTATTCTATTCTATTCTATTCTATTCTATTCTATTCTATTCTATTCTATTCTATTCTATTCTATTCTATCTATTCTATTCCACTCCAGTCCACTCTACATTCTATTCTGTTCTATTCTATTCTATTCCACTCCACTCTACATTCTATTCTATTCTATTGTATTCTATTCTATTCTATTTATATGTAAACGTAATTCATGCCAGGAGAAAATTGGGCCACAATGCATAGAATCCTAGCAGTGCAAGGCATCGAATGGCTTCTAACCATAAATATAAGCAATCTTTATAAAAACCAAAACAAAATGGCAAATATATTGTCCAGCAGCAGCTCTAATTTCAGCTCATTTTACTTCTTTTCATTATGGTGCTCCATGCAGGAGGCTCATCACTGTTTGCGGTGCAATTCATGAGTCTAATTTAAAATTAGTCCGTGACTAATCTCCAAGTCTCATCCAGTAGTTAATTATTTTATTATGTATTATTTTAATTTCAAAGAACTAAAAAAGGAAGGCTAGAAAATAGAACAGTGGCTAAATGCCTCTTTAGAAAAAGTTCGGTGATGTACAACTTGCTCTCTGTAAATTGTGGGCTATTATTTAGGCTCCCAGAATAAAAATTTGCCCTTTTCTTTATTCCTCCTTCTTATCTCCTTCATTTATTTTAGTGCATAAGGATATTTAGTGAATGATAGCACTAGCAATCACACTTAGACTTATATATCACTTCACAATGCTTTACAGCCCTCTCTAAGTGGTTTACAGAGTCAGCATCTTTTCCAGTGATGGGTTTCAAATAATTTAACACCAGTTCTCTGCCCTAATGATTTCTTCCAACAACCAGCTCACCCAACTGCTCAGAAGGTTAACGACCAGTTCTTCCAAAGTGATATGAGTCAGCCATGTGCAGCAGCTGCCAAAAAAGCCAACACAGTTCTGGGCTGCATAAACAGAGGGATAGAATCAAGATCACGTGAAGTGTTAATACCACTTTATAATGCCTTTCTAAGGCCAGACTTGGAATACTGCATTCAGTTTTGGTCACCACAACGTAGAAAAGATGTGGAGACTCTAGAAAGAGTGCAGAGAAGAGCAACAAAGATGATTAGGGGACTGGAGGCTAAAACATATGAAGAACGGTTGCAGGAACTGGGTATGTCTAGTTTAATGAAAAGAAGGACTAGGGGAGACATGATAGCAGTGTTCCAATATCTCAGGGGTTGCCACAAAGAAGAGGGAGTCAAACTATTCTCCAGGGCACCTGAGTGTAGAACAAGACGCAATGGATGGAAACTAATCAAGGAGAGAAGCAACTTAGAACTGAGGAGAAATTTCCTGACAGAACAATTAATCAGTGGAACAGCTTGCCTCCAGCATTGTGAATGCCAACACTGGAAGTCTTTAAGAAGAAGTTGGATAGCCATTTGTCTGAAATGGTATATGCTTTTCTGCCTAGGCAGGGGGTTGGACTAGAAGACCTCCAAGGTCCCTTCCAACTCTGCTATTGTATTGTATTGTATTGATGCAAACTGGTTGGATCCCACCACTGCTCCTTTCTCCTCTCTATTTCCTTCTCCTTCCTTCTCCCTTTTTCTATTCTCCTCTCCTCTCCCCTCTTCTCTCTCCTTGTCTCCACTTCCCTCTCCTTCCCTCTCTCCTACTTCTCTCCCCTCATCCATTTCCTTCTCTCCCCTTTCTCCTCCCTACTTCCCTCTTCTTCCTTCTCTTTCCTTCTCCTCTTCCCTTGACTTTTCTCTCCTCCTTTCTTCCGCTCCGCTCTACTCCACTTCCCTTCCCTTTCATCTTTCTCTAGGTCTTCATTTTACTGACCTCAGAAGGATGGAATCCTGAGTCAACCTTAAGTCAGTCAGAATCGAACTCCTGGCAGTGGGCAGAGTTTGCCTCCAATACTGAATTCTAACCACCACAGATCTTATAACAAAATATTGAAAACCTGGGTATATCTGATGCTTTGATTCAACAGAGACGGTACCGTTTCAAGGGATCTGTGATACACAAACGATTTTGAAATAAAGACGCACGATAGGATTTTTAAAATAATATTTAGACTGAACAGTGTATTCTGTATAATATAAACATCGTCCTTGACTTACAATAGTCCATTTAGTGGCTGTTTGAAGTTAAAAGGGGACTGAACAAAGTGACTTTATGTCCCTTTTTTCATACTTACAACGTTTGTAGCATCCTCATGGTCACGTCAGAGGTGGTATTCAGCCGGTTCTGACAGGCTCTGGAGAACCGGTAGGGGAAATTTTGAGTAGTTGGGAGAACCGGCAAATAGGCTGGCCCCGCCCCTGCTGCCTCCCAGCCTCCCAGCTGATCTTCTTTTGTTGCCCTGAACAGGAGAATGGGGCTGGAAAGCAGGTTAGTGGGGTGGGGAGGGAATGAGGATTTTGCAGTAACCTTTCCCAGGAGTGGGGAGGGAATGGGGATTTTGCAGTATCCTTCCCCTGCCACAAAGTCACACCCACAAAGCCATGCCATGCCCACAAAGCCACGCCCACAGAACCAGTAGTAAACATTTTTGAATCCCACCACCGGGTCACGTGTGCAAAATTCAGACACTTGACAATTGACTCATATTTATGACGGTTGCAGTGTCCTGCATGATCCCCTTTCAGACAAGCAAAGTCAAGGAAGAAGTCTCATTCACTTAACAACCCTACTACTTGCTTAACAACGGCAGTCATTCAGTTAACTGTGGCACGAAAGGTCGCAAAACGGGGCAAAACTCCCTTAACACATGCCTCATGTAGCGACAGAAATGTTGGCTTCAATTGTGTGGCCATTAGTCAAGGGTTACCTGCATTTGGTCAAACCAACATCCTTTCCTATTCCAAATAAGTCTTGTAACCCTGCCAAGCCCCTTTGATGGCTACTGTGGTTGGAGCTAGAAGGCTTACAAAGATTATAGCAATAGTAGTTAGACTTATATACCGCTTCATAGGGCTTTCAGCCCTCTCTAAGCGGTTTACAGAGTCAGCATATCGCCCCCACAGTCTGGCTCCTCATTTCACCCACCTCAGAAGGATAGAAGGCTGAGTCAACCTTGAGCCGGTGAGATTAGAACCGCTGAACTGCAGATAACAGTCAGCTGAAGTGGCCTGCAGTACTGCACCCTAACCACTGCGCCACCTCGGCTCTTATATTATATTATATTATATTCAGAAGGGTTAGCTTAGAAGGGAAATCTCCACAGTGTCAAAATTGTTCTTGGATAACTATTCACACAACCTTAGTCCGTGCTTGTGTTCAAGCATTTCACTTTATTCCTGAACAATTGAAGCAGCACACTTTGTGAGGTTTCAATCTTTGATTCCCTGGCAAAGGTCCCAACTTCACTTCAACAGCTTGGACACCGGACAAATTTTTCAGAAGGTTTGCAGTGGGGATTTTGTGTGTGTGAAAGATTAATGGTTGGTTCATCTGGAATTAAAACTGGAGATATATTATTGGGTAAGAAAAATGGAATGCGATGACACAGACTGGGAATAAGGAAGTGGAGAGCTGGTTGGAAAAACTAACTCCTTTAGTAGAAGACCATCTATGGAGATTTTCAATTATCCAGGTCATGGTTGGGCCTCCTCCGGGTGCCGTCAACCGGACAATGCCGGCTGGTGGCTCCCCGGGGGAGGGCTTTCTCTGTTGCTGCGCCGGCCCTTTGGAACGATCTACCTGCAGAGATCCGGATCCGTACCACTCTCCCGACCTTCTGTAAAGCCATCAAGACCTGGCTGTTCCGGCAGGCCTGGGGCTGTTGATTGATATCCAGCCCCGCTTAGATGGAATGGATGATGTGGAATTTTAATATTGTATTTTCTATTTTTAAATTTTAAATGTTTCTTTGTCTTGTTGTGAGCCGCCCAGAGTCCCAATGGGAGTTGGCGGCATACATATTTTATTAAACTTGGAAATTTGGAAATTTGGTTGTCCCAAAAGTGCCTTTTCCAAAAAGGCCACTAGACTTTCTTGAGGAGAGGTTCCCCTTTGAAAATGTTTCGCTTCTCATCCAAGAAGCTTCTTCAGTTTGTAGAAGACCCTATTTTCCAAATAGCAATAGCACTTAGATTTATATACTGCTTCATAGTGCTTTACAGGCTTCTCTAAGCAGTTTACAGAGCCAGCATATTGCTCCCCACCCTCCACCCCCAACAATCTGGGTCTTTATTTTACCCACCTTGGAAGGATGGAAGTCCGAGTCAATCTTGAGCCGGTGAGACTCGAACTGTGGAACTGCTGCAGTGGTGGGTTTCAAAAATTGTTCGATCCTACTCTGGGGGTGTGGCCTCCTTTGTGGGAGTGGCTTTCCACCCATGTGACCAGATGGGAGTGGCTTGCCGCCCATGTGACCGGATATGAAGATGCCGACGACACTTGTCAGAACCACCTTAAATTACCTCACACACAGCACTGGCATGCATAAGAATATGATGTCAACTTGTTTTTTAAAAGGCATCTTTGGTTTGCGTTAAAACAACTTCAACACACGAAATGTTCTGATTGCACCACAAACGCAGTAGTCATCCTTATCTTTCACAGAGGCACTGAGTTTTATAAATATGAGCTTGATAGTGTAGAATAATCATATCCAAGGACCAGTGATGGGTTTCAAAAAAATTTGGAACCTCTTCTGTAGGTGTGGCCTGCTTTCCGGGTCCACTGGTGGAACCTCTTCTAACCGGTTCGGTAGATTTGACGAACTGGTTCTACCAAATAGGTGCGAACTGGTAGGAATCCACCTCTGCTCCAGAGGCTTTATAGGAGCCCATTTCTCCAGTCCATTTCTCCGAAACAACACATGCAGTAGAATAGAATAGAATAACAGAGTTGGAAGTGACCTTGGAGATCTTCTAGTCCAACCCCTCGCCTAGACAGGAAGCCCTGTACCATTTCAGACAAATGGTTATCCAACAGCTTGAAAACTTCCAGTGTTGGAGCATTCACAACTTCTAGAGGCAAGTTTTTCCACTGATTAATTGTTCTAACTGTCAGAAAATTCCTCCTTAGTTCTAAGTTGCTTCTCTCCATGATTAGTTTCCACCCATTGCTTCTTGTCCTACACTCAGGTGCTTTGGAGATTATCTTGACTTCCTCTTCTTTATGATAGTCCCTGAGATATCGGAACACTGCTATCATGTCTCCCTAGTCCTTCTTTTCATTAAATTAGACATACCCAGTTCCTGCAACCGTTCTTCATATGTTTTAGCCTCCAGTCCCTTAATCATCTTTGTTGCTCTTCTATGCACTCTTTCTAGAGTCTCTTAACATCTTTTTTTTTGATGGAGATGGAGATAGAAATAGAGATGGATATACAGATGATAGTTAATATTGTCTCATTCTAGATGTACTTTTACAAATGACAAATACTGCAGACATTAAACTGAACAACTTCCTATTTTATTTGGTCTATAGAAGACAGACAGCAAATGGATGTTAAATGAGATGCTGGTGAAAATAACCTTTGGTGTTGGTAAAAAAAAACATGGGCTGTGCAGGGATTCTGGACACGTAGCCCAGGAGGCTGAGCCAGATAGCTAATTACTGCTCAACTGAGCAAGCATTATGGGGTGGTGGGAGAGGCGCTTCAGACCTGAAGAAGGTCCAAGGCACAAGGACACAATGGCCCTGGAGGAGTTTCGGTTTGCAGGCAAGATTGGAGGAAGAAGTTCCTGACTCTATAGATAAAACTCAAGACTGATTTAATTGGTAAGTGCCGAAGTAGCAGAAGTATCTCTTTGCCTTTGTGGTCTTCAAGGATAATTATTTCTGATAGAGCTATCTTGCTAATTATCTGTAATTTTACAGATTCAATAAGACGGTAAAAGACATGCAACCACTTATAAAACTGGTTTTAAAAAAAAACACTAAAAACCTTGTCATATCTCTTGTCATAATAATTTGGAATGTGGGAAAATGATTCTTCAGATCCATACAGCTATGAGGAACTTTGCAGCAAATGTCTCCGAGAACTCTGTTTCAGAAGCAGGGGGGGGAAAATCCATCTTGTGGCATGTAATACACTTGCAGAAGAGCCATCTGGGTTTGCTTCATTATAGTTGTTTTTTGACCTTGAGGGACCTTTGGCTCAAGCCATTATTGCCTGCCTTCCCTGGCAAGAGATATCAGCAACAACTGAATTGAGAATTTGCGATGCATGTTAGTAATACAAGACAGCCTTTGTTCTATGTACCCGTATTTTTGGGAGTATAAGATGCACCAGAATATAAGACGCACCAAGATTTTGAAGAGGCTAATTTTTTTTAAAAAGGTTTTGCACTTTGCAGGCCTCCCCAAAACGGCCCATTTTTCGTGAAAATGGGCCCGTTTCCCCCCCCCAAAAAAGGGCATGAATAGGGCCTTGTACAGTGCTCCTGGAGGTTGGGGGGGAGCAAAAAACGAGCAAAAAGCGGTCCATTTTTTGCTCCTTTTTGCCCTCCCCAGCCCCCAGGAGCACTCTGGAAGCCTCCTAAAGGCTATGCACAGCCATTTTTGCAAAGGGGACGGGATCTCAGGATGTCGAAAATGCTGTATTCAGTGTATAAGACGCACCCAGATTTTCACCCTCTTTTTTGAGGGGAAAAGGTGCGTCTTATACTGTGAAAAATACGGTAATTTTTATTTCTGTAACACCCATCCATGCTTCCTTAAACCTTCTACGGTTCAAGACTGGCCTTGCATTAGACAAGACTCAGGAGTCTTATACTGTAGGTCCAAATCTACTCTCAGCCATGGGGCTTCTGTGTGTTTTCAGGCCAGTCCTTCTCTCCCTTTAAACTAAGATTAGTAGGAGCCTGGAGGCCAAAACATACAAGAACCGTTGCATGGATTGGGTCTGTCTAGTGAAAAGAAGGACTAGGGGTGATATGATAGCAGTGTTCCAATATCTCAGGGTTTGCCACAAAAAAGAGAGAGTCAAGCTATTCTCCAAAGCACCAGAAGGCAGGACAAGACGCAATGGATGGAAACTAATCAAGGAGAGATGCAACCTAGAACTAAGGAGAAACTTCCTAACAGTGAGGATAATTAGCCAGTGGGACAACTTGCCTCCAGAAGTTGTCAGTGCTTCAACACTGGAGGTTTTTAAGACGAGATTGGACAACCATTTATCTGAAATGGTATAGGGTTTACTGCCTGAGCAAGGGGTTGGACTAGAAGACCTCCAAGGTCCCTTCCAACTCTGTTATTCTGTGCCCAACCATCACTTATGATGGTAGTTGCATAGATTCAGCCCACGGAACCATCCTAAAACTCCTGGACAAGATGTAAAAGATGTGGCAATATCCATCAATAAGTCCCATCTATTTCTCCCACTGTGCAAATTCTTCAAGTTCTCTTTATGTCACTTTTCCCCAACCTGTTTTTTTTTTCCCCTCCAGCAACGATGTGTTCAATCTGAAATCAAAATTTGGAAACTTAAAAAAAAAAATCCGATAAAGGTGACAGATTTCACAATCATAGTGTAGGAAGTTAGCACCCACCCCTCTCCTAAGAAAACGAGATATTTTAGGAAATATAAAAAGGGCAGAATATTTCCCCTAAAAGGGAAGCAGATACTCATTCCCCATCTTTTCAATGGCCATGAAGGCATGAGTCAGTCTATTCTACATAACAAAGATCTACATCTTTCAGGCAGAGCCATAGAAGGAATTGCCCAAAGCCCTTTCATTACATCATCACCCAGCAAGACTCAACCGAGCCTGGGACTCTGGACAGACTACAGAGTTGCCCCTGCATGGCCCCATGGGAGTCTGACAACCAATCAGAATACAAGCTCAGATTCAAAAGCCCAGAGAGGGCACAAAACCAGAGCACACTCAGCATCTTTCCCCCACCTCTTCTTTTTAATTCACCGAACATCTTCAAGGCATGTGATCCTGTCCACTATCAAGACCATCTTTCCAAGCAACTTCCATGAATCCAGTGTCTTTTCCCCCCACTTGGAACTGAACCCAGATGGACATTTCTTCCAACAATTGTTTACATCATGGTTTGAGTCTGGGAAACAATATCACACTCTCCATTATAATATCCAATGAAGCTTGCTTAAAGTGTGTTGCCAAGCAAATCTCGGTTATAAATAAAAGCAGGCTTTTGAAATAAAACCGATGCGGTCATACCGTCCGCCATCCATTCCAAGGCAAGTAAAACTGTTTTTGCCTGAAGGGTGGGCAAAAGCCGTAAAACTTATTTAAAATACCTGAGTGGAGAAGGGCCATTGTTGCCGTGCAAGCCACACATGAGATTCTCTGGATAGAATTAGAATTCTTTGTGCCGAGAGAAATTAATTGCCCCTAACAGCTTGGCAGATATTAACCAACCTGCCAGCCCCCTCCCTAGTTTCGTTCTGATTAAATTTCTCACTTGCCAGTAAGACGCTTGGACAGAAATCATCCTCTGCCTGTTTGTGCACAAAATATTTTGCAGCTGGTTCTCAGCAACATTGTTGAATCAGGTGCCTGTCCTTTTCTCTTCACACACCTCCCAACACCCGACATCCATAAACCCAAATGTCATGTTTGGATCTTGGTGAGTGATGGGATTGCGTTTCAGCCTTGGAAACGATCCCATCTGACAAGAAAGAAGATTTTTCTCCTGAGGATGCTCGCATTGTAATAATACAGCGCGTGCTGGTGGATGTCAAGTTCCTCACTTAGCAACCCAATCTGCATTGATTCGGTTGCCATGATAACCAGGTGCCCCACCAGAGCTCCTTTGTCTGTCCTGGGCCCCAAAGCAAACGAAATGGTTGCAATTTTAGTTTGTTCAGTCTTATAATTCTGAATTTCGCCTGGGTTAGCTGGAAATTGTTCCTTTCAGTTTGTTTGTTGCAGAGAGGGGAAGGGAAGGGAAGGGAAGGGAGAGGAGAGGAAAGGAAAGGAGGGAGGGGAGGGGAGCAGGGGTGAATGCTACCAGTCTCCGGATACGCTTCAAGGTGCTAGTCGTAACTTATAAAGCCCTTCATGGTATTGGATTTGGGTACTTGAGAGACCGCCTGCTGCCAATTACCTCCCACAGACCCATTAGATCTCACAGGGTTGGCCTCCTCCAGGTTCCATCTACCAGCCAATGCACCTGGCTATTACCCAGGGGAGGGCCTTCTCTGTGGCAGCTCCGGCCCTCTGGAATGAACTCCCCGCAGGGATTCGAACCCCTCACCTCTCTCCAGGCCTTCCGAAAAGCCGTCAAAACCTGGCTTTGCCGGCAGGCCTGGGAGTGATGAGTTCCCTCCCCTCTCGACATGTATGGTTGTGCGACTGTTGTCTACTTTTATTATTTGTATTTTGTCTTTTATGTTCCCCCTTTTTTTTCCCCCTTGAATTGTTCGCCGCCCTGAGTCCTCCCGGAGAAGGGCGGCATACAAATAATAAAATACAAAATACAAATACAAATGCAAATACCAGTTCAAGTCAGTTCGCCTGAACCGGTAGTAAAAAAAAATACTAAAAAAAGTATTTTTTTAAAAAAAGTTCTGACGATCGCACGTTGCACAGTCAAAAACGGGGAGGGGTGGGGGTGTGTCCGTTTTTGCTCCCTAGTAGGCTTCCTGGAGCCTACTAGGCCAAAAACGTGGGGGTGGGGGATGCTGGGGAAAGAAAGAAGAAAAGAAAGAAAAAGAGAGAGAGAAACAGACACAGAGAAAGAAAGAAAGAAAGAAAGAGAAAGAAAGAAAGAAAGAAAGAAAGAAGAAAGAAAGAGAAAGAAAGAAAAAGGGAGGAGGAAACAGGAGAGAAAAGAAGGACTACAAACCTGGCACTAGAAATAGTTTCAGAGGATAATCCAGGGCTCGTTGGGACCTAGAGGTCATCTAGTACAACCCTGCTCCAGCAGGACATTGTTAAAGTGAGTTTCTGTCTTTTGATCCCCCAGTTTCATGACTACATAGTCCCATGACCCCACCAAACCCACCCCCAAGCCACATCCACAGAACCGTAGTAAAAAAAAAAAAGATTTCACCACTGGAGGAGAGAAGAGAAGAAGAAGGGAGAAGAGAAGAGAGGCACTTAAGAGAGAGAAATTCCTTTACACTAAAACAAAACAAAACATTAAATAGATTTAGGAGGAAACAAAAAGGTTCTGTCCAAGCCCTGATAGCTTTATCTCCTCTGGTAATGAAGAAAAACAAGCTTCATAACAATCTCACTCTATGGGACTACGAGTGTTCTCCACTAATAAAGCAACTGATTTCCCTAAAACTATTTTCTCTTCCTTTAATGCCCGTGTTCCACTCTACTTGAGTTGAAGGCTGCATCTGGGGGTCGCTTCCCACCTTCTGCAGAGCAAGCACTGGAAGGTTTTGGCGGCTGCTTTTCAGAGACGTTGATGGAATTGAAGGTAGCCTCCTGCAGGCATCTCAGCAGGGTTGCAGAGCTAAATGCCAGGATTTCTTCCCCAGCGTCAATTCTTCCACAAGCAGAAGAAAGAACATCAAAGGACTGCCCTTGATCGCTACACAGCGATGGCTCTCTAATCCCAGGGGTATTGTTGGAAAGCACAACCGCGGTCGAATCAAGGGCCAAACACACAGTGTTTTTGCACACACAACTCATAAAGGATAAATTGGCCTCAAGGGAACTTCCAACCCCATAGATTTCTAGAAAAACCATCCAAGAAACAGTGTGACCATTGAAACATCTTGGCCATGCAAACCATCAGCTGTCTTTAATCTATATAGATAAAAATGTGTGTGTGTGTGTGTGTGTGTGTGTGTGTTTGTGTGTGTGTGTGTGTGTGTGTTTGTTCCAGCATAACTCTGGAACATCTCGAGCAATTTCAACCAAACTTGGTACACAGATGACTTACTCTCTGTAGAAAAATATTGTGGGGATAAGACACCCCTAACACCCCTCGGTGTGCGTGTGCGTGTGTTCTGTTAAGATACAGCCTGTTGTGCCTTAAAATGTCTTCTACTGTATTGCCGCAAAATGGCTTCTACTGTGCAGCACAGTGGAGTTGCCATGGTAACAGCTTCACAGTACTCCAAAAGGAGGCTCCCTCTGGTAAGGGGGAAAATCCAACATTAGAAATTAAGTTTGTTCCAGACATCCCCCCCCCCCTTATTAAAAAATACCTGGACAACGTCGGGTTATCGGCTAGTGGTTAATAATGTGGAATTCATATATTCTCACCAAAAAGAGAGAAAATGATCTGATCTTTTACTGCTCCTTAATTTGAAACCCCAGCCGCTGCGGGCAAAGGGACTTTTCTATTTCTCCTGTGATTCTCCTGTGCATAAACTGTCATCCGTTTCCAGGGGCTGATTTATAAGCAGAGAAGAAACTGCATCTAATGAGATACATCTTAATAAAGAGACCTCTTTCACACCCTTCGCTGCTGCACTGAGACACGTTCCTTCCTTCGTTGTGGAAAGAAATGTTTGAACAAATACTCGGATAGTGGCGAACCCACGAGAAGCGACCAAGTCCCTCTCAGAAGGTTGCTTTGAAATGGGAGGATGGCAGTAGTGAAGTCAGCTGCCCAAACTCCCATCTCCTCTCTTCATTCTCCCTGTTTTTCACGCTCTTGCTGGTTCCCGTAGTGATTACCCAACAAATCCAGAGACTCCCCTCTTCTTCCAAACCTCTTGATTTTGCAACCAATCTGTCCTCCATAGAAGACCTGTATATTGTGTGGGTCAGGAGGAGGGCTGAGAAAATAACTACAGACCCCGTCACATCCTGGGCACAAACTATTTCAACTTCTCCTCTCAGGGACACCGCTAGAGGGCATTGCATGCCAAAACAACTAGACAGAAAGACCATTTTCTCTCTCTCTCCCCCCCCCCCCCGTGCCATCACTCTGCTAAACACCTAATTCCCACAGCACTGTCTTATATGTAGGCCGGTGGTGGGTTCCTACCGGTTTGGACTGGTTCGGCCGCACCAGTAATGGTTTGGTGGCCTGGGGTCGCTGGAACCAGTAGTGACCCAGGCCTGACATACCCCCGAACCGGTTTTCCAGGTAGCGCCATAGGCGTGCATGCTTGCATGCTTGGCACACCCATGAGCAAATCAGCAGTAGTGATGTCTGGAACCCACCCCTGGTCTATGGCAGGGGTGGGTTCCTGCCAGTTCTAACCTCTTCTATAGAAGAGGTTCCACAAATCTACAGTGCCGTTTAGAACCGGTTCCCGCTCCCTCTCCCCCCACCCATCCGCACATCATCAAGATGAAGAGAGAGAGGAGGAATTCTGGGAGTTGAAGTCCACAAGTCTTAAAGCTGTCAAGTTTGAACAGCCCTGGGTTTTTTTTTCTAAAGGGTTAGGGGTGCAAGGGTCTTGTAACTTGACAGCTTTAAGACTTGCAGGCTTCAAACACCAGCGTTTCTGAACCAACATTTTGATTGCTAAGCAAGAGCATTGTTAAGTGAGTTTCACCACATTTTACAAGTTGGCCATGCCCACCCAGTCACATGGCCAGCAAGCCACTCCCACCCGGTCACATGGCCAGCAAGCCACTCCCACAAAGAAGGCCACACCTACAGAAGAGGTTCTAAAAAAATTTGAAACCCACCCCTGGTCTAGGGAGATCTAAACATGTAGTGTGTTACTATTATCCTTCTCACTTTCCTATTACCTTGGTATCTTATGACTATTGCTTGTGTAGGAAGTCAGCACCCACCCCTAGGAAAATGAAATATTTTAGGAAATACTAAAAGGGCAGAATATTTCCCCTAAAAGGGAGGCAGAAACTTAGCCTCCCCCCCCTTTTGACAATGGACTATTAAGGCCTGGGACAGTCTATTCTACATAACAAAGATCTACCTCATCCAAGCAGAGCCATAATAGGAATCCCAAATCCCTTTCATTACGTCATCACCCGGCAAGAGTCAACGAAGCTTGGGACTCAGGACAGCCTACAGAGTTGCTCCTGCATGGCCCCATGGGTGTCTGACAACCAATCAGAATACAAGCTCAAATTCAAAGCCCAACAGAGGGTATAAATCTCTCTCTGTCTCTCTCGCTCTGTGTGTGTGTGTGTGTGTGTGTGTGTGTCTGTTTGTCTGACTGACTGTCTGTCTGTCTGTCTGTTTCTGTCTGTCTCTGTGTGTGTGTGTGTGTGTGTGTCTGTCTGTCTCTCTGTCTCTCTCTGTGTCTTTCTCTGTGTCTCTGTGTCTGTCTCTGTCTCTCTGTCTGTCTGTCTCTGTTTCTGTCTGTCTGTCTGTCTGTCTGTCTGTCTCTCTCTCTCTCTCTCTCCCCACATGTGACTTTTTGCCCAGGACCTCAAACCATATGATCCTGTTCATCATTAAACCATCTTTCCAAACAGCCACCATGCTTCCAGTGTCATTCTCCCCACTTGGAACTGAACCCAGATGGACATTTCTTCCAATGGTTGTATCTTATGATTTATGATTGCATATCACTTGGTTGCTTATATGTATACTGAGCATATACGCTAAAATTCCTTGTGTGTCCAATCACACTTGGGCAATAAAGAATATCTTAATATTCTAATAATCCCAAGTAATAGCAAATCTTAAAAGCGTGATTATCTTCTCATGAATCAAAAAAACAGCTGCATTTTTTTCTAAGGGGATTTGAGGTCCCAAACTAATCAGGATTGGGCCTGATATTGATGGAAAAGCATTGGAATATGTAGGGCTGTATTCTGGGAAGTTTTTTTTAAAGTGTCTTTGGCTGTATTTTGGGAAGTAGAAAAATAGCGTCTTGGGAGAAGGTGGTGACTAACCACTTCCATAATCTTGCCAAGCAGGAGGGAGCCTTCTCTAATATTCTCGCTCACATTGTAGGAAGTTATCACTCAGCCCTCTCCCAGAAAAATGAAATATCCTAGGAAATATTGAAAAGTCAGAATATTTCTCTGGATGTGAAAAGAAAGAAACATGTTTTAAAAGACAGAATAGCTGCCTGTAGCTTCCTGCCCATCCCCACTTTGTCAATGGGCCATTAAGAAGGCCAAGCTAGTCCACTTTACATAATAAAGACTTCTCCACTTCAGCTCCAGGGGGGGATGGGATTAAAGCATGATAATATTGGCCCCAACTGACCACATGGCATCTGAGAACTCAACCAAACCTGGATTCAAAACGCAGCCTAGAGAGTTGTCCCTGCATGGCCCCATGGGAATCTGACAACCAATCAGAATACATTTCTTACACAGGAAGAGGAAACAGAGAGGTGGGACTGAACAGGTTATAAAAAGCCTAGGAAGCCCTTCCCTCACCCTTCTCTTCTTCTCCACCAACATTGAAGCATGTGATCACCTTTTCTGCTCAAGGCTCAAGCCCTGTCCACCATTAAAACCATCTTTCCAAGCAGCCTCCACGTCTCCAGTGTCTTTTTCCCCACTTGGAGCCGAACCCAGAAGGACATTTCTTTCATCAACATCATCTGTGTATTTTCTGAAGATTTACAAGGCTCTTGCAAACCCTCCACCTGGATTCTCATTCTTCGGCTGGCTCCAAAGCTAGGAACCAGGAAGGGGACTTGGGGATGGTGGTGAGCAGATCTGGGTGCTGACTACAACTGGGACTTAGCCCCACATCTCCCCAACGATGCCTTATGCTTCTTAGCTCAAGGGAATTGTTCTCCCTGTCTTAGATTACATATATATATATATATATATGGATACAGACAGAGGCAGGGACAAGAAGAGTTGGAAGAGGAAACCGAGAGAAGAATTTGAGATGTGTCTAAATTGTGTTATAGAGGAAGGAGGTATAAAGGGGACAAATTAAGGGTTTGGAAACATAGATATTTAGATAAAGAGATAAGGCCCCTAGCTAGAGAAGAATTCTACTTGGCTAACTTACTTGGTTTTAATATATTTTGAAATCCTGAAGGTAATTAATTAATTAAGATTAGGAATGATGTAAACTGTTTAAGTTTGTGGTAATGATAAGAAGCTGAGTTCAATGTAGAGAATTTACTGACTTTTTCTTTTTTATTCTTTTTTTCTTTTCCCTGTTTTTTTTTATTTTATTATTACCTCTTTTTTCTTTTAACTTACTTGGTTTTAATACATTCTAGACTGTGTTTGATAAAAAGCTATACCGGGTACGGGCTCTGGGAAGTCGGAAGTGGGGGAAGGGAGGTGGGATCATAGGGGGGAGGGGGGAGGGGGGAAATATAGTTTGTGTCAGTTTTTAAAACAACATGAATGCACTTGTATACTGTTGCTTTTTTTTTCTTTTTATTTATTTATTTTTAGTATAAACTAAGAAGCTGAATATATCGATGAATAGTAGAAATACACCGAAGTGAGGAGTAGAGGGAAAGAAGAGAGAGGGGTGGAGAAGGAGCGAGAGGGGAATGGAAGGAGGGTGAGATGGAAGGGAGGGGGAGAAAGGAGCGTTAGAGGGGGAGGGGAAGTAGAAGAGGGGAATGTTGGAGGGGGGAGAAAGAAAGGGTGTATGGAGGGTTGAAGCGCTATGTTGGTTTTGTATTATGGGGAATACAAAGAGAGTTGTGTTTATTGCTCAATGTTATATAGCATCAATCATGCACAGTATACATGTGACTGTATGAAATGAAAAATGAAAATGAAATAAAAAAGATTCAAGAAAAGACTTCTCATAAAATGTAACAACAACCCATGCACATGAACATACATATGTCTTGTGAAAAATGCCAAAAAAGAAGGGGTAACATGATATCTACGAGGCTTCGCCAAATAAAATAGGGTCATGCTATTCTCCAGAGCACCTGAAGGCAAGGCAAGAAGCAATGGATGAAGGGAAGGGAAGGGAAGGGAAGAGAAAAGAAGAGAAGAGAAGAGAAGAGAAGAGAAGAGAAGAGAAGAGAAGAGAAGAGAAGAGAAGAGAAGAGAAGAGAAGAGAAGAGGCAACTTAGAACTAAGGAGACATTTCCTGACAGAACAATTAATCAATGGAATAACTTGCCTCCAGAAGTTGTGAATGCTCCAACACTGGAAGTTTTTAAGAAGATGTTGGATAGCCATTTATTTGGAATGGCGTAGAGTCTCCTCCTTGAGCAGGAGATTGGACTAGAAGACCTCCAAGGCCCCTTCTAACTCGGCTATTCTGTTAAAAGGCAAAAAAATATTTCCTATTTTCGGATTTCGATTGGAATGATATATATTCTAACAGTAGTTGGAAACCAGTGGTGGGATTCAGATAGTTCACACCTGTTCGGGAGAACTGGTTGTTGACTTTCTAAGCAGTTCGGAGAACCGGTTTTTGGAAGAAATCTTTTTTTTTTCACTTTACTAATTCGGGAAGGAAACATTCTGGTGTTGTTGCTATCCTAATCTTTATTGCTCTGCTTACAGAAACTGCCTCTCTGGTTAACCCTTATTACATTGTCACAGTTAAGGCGAAGCGCCCATCGACGTGAGTGACGTCGAGTTGGCCACACCCACCCAGTCACATGTCCACCGAGCCCCGCCTATCCAGCTGGTCATTAGGGCAGAGAACCTGTTGTTTAATCATTTGAATCCCACCACTGTTTGAAACCATTATCTAGAAGGTTTTATTGAATAACTACCGAGGCAACTTGAAAATAAGTCTAATCAATGCATTGGAAGGACTAGCACATTTTGGAGAGATCTCTGCAATTGAAAACCTTCGTATTTTTTAAAAAACCGGGGTCTGGGGGTCTGATTTGAGGAGGCTCATGCAAACCCCAAGATTTTGCAGTGAACTTTCAGTGCCCCCTCCCTCAAACAGGATATCAGTAACCATGGAAACAGAAAGTGACATCCTAAATTAGCTTTATTTTGTGCGGCTGGAAGTAAAAATGGGAAGATGCACATATGCTGAAATCCTAGCTTAGAATTATATTTTAGTAATGGCCACTTATGTTTGTTTTTAGACTTCTCATAATGGTGGGCAATATGACATTTTGATTGCATTTCCTCCGTGCCAGGAAGGATATTTCAAAACCCATTTGCAACTAAATTTGATGACCCTGCTTTAAATGCATTAAATTGCATTTGAACAAGTCATTTCACTGGCATCTCAACCCACCGCACATTTAATTTCATACAATTCTTCCTGCGCAGGCTAAAGAATATTTTGATAGCAGAGCAGAAGTAATTAAAAGCAAGAGTATATCTGAATTTTTCTTTTTCTCAAAAAAAAAAGACTTCCCTTTTTCTACCTTTATTGGTTCTGCAAAGAAGTCAAAGCTCAGATCTTCCGCTTGGTTATTCCCTCAGTCCCAACGCAATCAAAGGAGCTTCTGAGAAAATATATGAAAATATTATTCTTTTTTGCTGGGAAACAGGTTATCTAGTGAACAAAAATAGTTTAGATAATTTAAATGATTAAGGAACAGTTATTCTTTAATTCTAAACATTCTTTGTAAATTGAAAACTAATTTTAACAATGTAAAGGTGCACCCTGGATGAAATAGTGAGCTGCAAGGAATTTCTGGTATTTAAGACATAGAAGAAAGAAAATAGATCTTTTACCTTTGCCTCAGTTAGGTTATTTTCACTTACGAACAACAATAATAAATTCCTAGAAGTTCTGAGTCTGCACTAAGAAATATCCTGGCTCAAGAGAGCTAGAAACTTGGTGAAAAGCAATTGAAAGAGTTGTCATCTTTAGCCTTGAGAAAAGACATAGAATAACAAAATAACAATTGGAAGGAATAGAATGGAATGGAATGGAGTGGAGTAGAATCGAATGGAGTGGAGTAGAATAGAATAGAATAGAATGGAGTAGAGTAGAGTAGAGTAGAGTAGAATAGAATAGAATAGAATAGAATCAGAGTTGGAAGGGACCTTGGAGGTCTTCTAGTTCAACCCCCTACACCACTTCAGACAAATGGTTATCCAACATCTTCTTAAAAACTTCCAGTGTTGGAACATTCACAAGTTGTTCCACTGATTAATTGTTCTAACTGTCAGGTAATTTCTCCTTAGTTCTAGACTGCATACAGACTAAGAAAGGAAAGGGAAAAAGAGAATGATTGAAAAAAATCATGAAGACAATAATGTAATAACTGATAACAACCAGATTACAAAATCTGTTCATAATTTGTACTCTAAAATGCAGAATCTAGTTAAGTCAAAAATAGATGTAATTATTAAGACTAAATACTGCCAAAATTCTCACAAACTCAGAGACAACTTATGAATAATCCAATAAGTATTTTTGAAATATCAAAAGCTGTAAGAAAAATGAAATCAGGTAAAGCTGCTGGCCCAGATCAACTTACAAGTCAATATTACAAATGTTTTGAAGACAAACTTCTTCAGCCATTACAGGATACAATTTAATGATATATTACAGAGAGGGGGAGATACCCCCAACTTGGAAAGAAGCTAATATTGTGTTGCTTCTGAAGGAGAATCATTGTTGTGGCCTGCCAATAGCCAGGGGAGCTGGTGCAGATTCAGACAGTGAAGAGGTTGGGGAGGAACATGGGCCAGTCCTGGAGGCCGGGAAAGGCTCTGATGAGGGCTCTGCATCGGAGACAGAGATGGGGCCAAGGCCATCCGACAGTTATCAGCTACCTTCAGAGTCAGGCACCAGTGAGGCAGAAGAACAGCTGGAGCTTGTTCCCAATGTGCGCATGCACAGAGCTGCCAGGAGAAGGGAACAGCTAAGGAACAAGGTTCGACTCAGGAGTAAAGTCACAAGTGGACGGTGAATGGCCCCTCCCAGAGGAAATAAAAGAGGGGTGAAAGGGGAGTGGAGTTTGCAGGAGACAATTCGTTCGTTTATTAGTGTGAAAATTTGCTTATCTGAGTCGGTGCCTCACAGAGACTCCTTGCCAAGTATTTCATTGTACAGCATTGCTCCTGGCAACTATCCAAGGACTGATAAGGTCCTTTCTTGCAATTCAACTTTGAAAGGCTTATTGCCAGGATTTTTTGTAGCTAAATGCTATGAATTCACACTAGCCAAATAAAAAGGGTTTTTTTCAGGACAAGGAGTCTGTTTTGTGATTTTGTGAAGCCTAGGTCAGAACAATCAGGATGTTATGATGATAAAAGATCTATAGACCAATCTCACTATTAAATAAGGGCTACAAATCATTTGCTGCAATTTGCAACTTCTGGAGGAAAGTCGTTCCACTGATCAATTGTTCTTACTGTCAGGCAATTTCTCCTTCATTCTTCTTGTTCTACACTCAGGTGCTTTGGAGAGTAGCTTGACCCCCCTCATCCTCTTCAACATCCCGTTACACAGAAGAGGAGGACTTCCATCTCTCATGTTCCACAACGCAGGACTTGGAAGAATGGATTTCGACTGGGGAGAGGGCAGATTCCAAGGGAGTGTTAAGAAAACCTGCCCGACCAATAAGGCCAGCAAGTCAAAAGGCAGGGGATTTCTTCCTTGGAGGTGGTTGGGTGGCCACCTGCCAGGTGCTTGGCCTGGAACTCCTGCAATGAACAGGCAAGCTGAAGGGCCCCTTCCCACGCTGCTGTTCTTCCCTGTATCATATTTAGCCCTCCAGCATTTCCAGATCACCCCCCCAAGCAATTACTGTCATCCTGAAAGATGTTTTACATTTTAAGCTGTCAAGCTTGTTTACATGGATCTGCCATTTCTGGGGCTGCAGAGTGAGGAAACCACAGTGCTTCTCTCTCTCTCTTCCCCCCTCCCTTGCAATCTGATTATTTCATCTGCAGTTACAAGCCTGGCAAGACATGGTGTTGCTAATTATCTCTATTATTATGCCCTATTAATACCCTGAGAGACATTTGGCTGCTCGTTCGAAGTAGGCGTCAAGCCACTCAGAACAATCCAGACTCAGCCAACTTAGAAGACAAAGTCACAGGGAGAATGGGGCCCTTCCAAGAGGTTCTCATTGGGCTATCCCAAAGGTGCTTCCCCCCCCCCAAAGCAACTGGACTTTGGTTCTTCCGTTTTGTGTTCTTTTTTTTAGGTTTAGGTTTTAGGTTTAATTTTATTTGTATGCCGCCCTTTTCCCAGAAGGGACTCAGGGCGGATCACAACTCAAAAGGGAGGGGAAATACAAACAGAGTAATAAAAACATAAAAACCATACATAGTTAAAAAGCATAACAATCATACCATTCGAGATAGGGGCAACGAGTCTTTAGCCCCAGGCCTGTCGGAACAGCCAGGTTTTAAGGGCTATGCGGAAGGCCTGGAGGGTGGTGAGGGTACGAATCTCCACGGGGAGTTCGTTTTTTGTGTGTGTGTGTGTAAACTGTAAGGTAGTGTGAGAAGAAATATCCATCTGGTTCAGTTCCAGGTGGGGAGAAAGACACTGAAAACAGGGAGGCTGATTGGAAAGATGGTTTATTGATGAACAGGACCACATGGGTGTGAGGTCCTGGGCAGCTTGTCGGGGTTCCAAGTAACACACCTAATGAAAGAAAACTCCGAGCCCTGAGTTTCCTCAAAGTTCCATTTTATTCGAGATGTCATATTTGCACATCTGGGAAAAAACTGAATCTGAAAGTTTCCAAGTTTTTCCACCCAGTTGAACGTTCAAGATCCTGCCCCAACACCCACAAGTCCATCACATGGTCCAATCAATCCTCACCATGAAGGAAGAGTCCCCCCTCCCCACATTCACGTCTGTCCCGGTGCAGGGACATGGTGAACTTGACTTTCTGAGAAGGAATGTTATTATGGCTACATATCACCCATTATACTTGGTATAATTTTCCCCTCCTGTTTTCCCACAGTAGAAAATGTGGCAGGCCGGAAATCCAAAGGTAAAAGATGGCTTCCAGGTCTGACAGGCAGCCTCCCCTCAGAAGAGAAGTGTATTCTGTAACAAGAGTAATGCAGGGGGTTAACATTATAGAACTAACCATTTCTTCCGTGCCAGGGGGACTCTTTGGCTTGTCTGGATACTTATTGTGGAATTGCTTAACCAACTTGTCAGCCTTCACATTCCCGCTCTTTACCCACATAGCCTCAGACAATGGGTGCAACTTCCAAGGCACTAAATATTGTAACCGACCTCTAAACAATCTAGAGTCTAATATCCGTTTCACATCATAATGTGTCTCTCCTTGTATTACTATAGGTAGTTGGGTCTGAGGTCTCAACCTAGACCCAAACACAGGTTTCAGCAAGCTAAAATGGAAAACAGGATGTATTTTTCCCAGAATTCGGGGGAGGATAAACTTAACTGTCACTGGGTTAATTACCACATGGAGTGGAGAGTGAGGGTTATTTATACCCTTTCTTGGGTCTTGCCCTTGAGCTTCCTGTTTCTGTGGCAAGGGCATGTATTCTATTGGTTGCTGTCAGATTCCCATGCAGCTATGAAGGGGTCATAGCTGAGGTTGTCTGAGTTAACTTTGGTTGAACTGTGCTGGGTGATACAATGCCCTTAGATTTTGCAATGCAGTGAGTCCTGCTGCTAGATAATCCTATGATATCCTGGAGGGTCCTGTCTTAATCCCATCACCCTGAAGGTCTTTGGTCTTGTAGGCAGGCTGGCCCAGTTCTTTTCAATGGCCACCAAATATCTGCTGGGTGCAGGGAGTTGAGGCTCTGAGTTCCTGTCTTCTCCCTTAAGATTTCTCTTTCTCTTTTAGGGGAAATATAATATTCTGCTTTTTTAATATTTCTCAAAACCTTCCATTTTTCTAGCAGAGGGGTGAGTGCTAACTTTCTACAGTAGAAAACCTGCCCTTTCTATTATTTTTTGCTCTTGTTGGATTGTGTTAATGGTGTGATCTTCATAAATTTTGTGACCTCCTCTAATACTTCTGCTGGCAGAAGAGATGTCAACGATCGGAGTTGGTCCTTGGCTCCCTCTTTCAAAACCTCAATCGTAAAATTAATCTGTCTTACTTTTTTTTGCCAAGAAGCTGGAGATTTTTTTTCCTGCAGGATGTTTTCTGCCCTGTCCCCTTTCACGGTTGAACAGGCTGCGGTGGATGAATCTGTGTTGTCTCCATCTCAAGTTGAAGTGCAAATGGTTCTTGTAGTCTGCAAGTTTTCTGAAAGTCTGTTTGTATCGCGGCACCATTTGAAGGATGTTCATCCCAAAGTGCCTGGCTAAATATCTACGGAGTTTCTCAATCATCCAGGTCAGTGAGGGTGAACTGTTTTCTTACGGCATGCCAAAATTGCACGTGTGCTATTGTGCACCCGCATGCGCCCACTCCATCCCGCCCACCTGTGCATGCGTCAGTGGTGGGTTTCAAAATTTTTTAGAACCTCTTCTGTAGGTGTGGCCTGCTTTGTGGGAGTGGCTTGCTGGCCATGTGACCGGGTGGGAGTGGCTTTCTGGCCATGTAACTGGGTGGGAGTGGCTTGCCAGCCATGTGACTGGGTGGGCGCGGCCAACTTGTAAAATGTGGTGAAACTCACTTAACAACGCTCTTGCTTAGCAACCAAAATGTTGGCTCAGAAACTTTGGCATTTGAAGCACACAAGTCTTAAAGCTGTCAAGTTACAAGACCCTTGCACCCCTAACCCTTTAGAGAGAAAAAAAATCCCAGGGGTGTTCAAACTTGGCACCTTTAAGACTTGTGGACTTCGACTCCCAGAATTCCTCCTCTCACTCTTCATCTTGATGATGTGCGGATGGGCAGGGGAAGGGAGCTGGAACCGGTACTAAATGGCACTGTAGATTGGTAGAACCTCTTCTATAGAAGAGGTTAGAACTGGCAGGAACCCACCCCTGGCATGCATGCACGTCCCCAGCCCATGCACGCACACCCCTCCCCAGGCTCCAGAGGCTTTCCTGAAGCCTGGGGAGGGTGAGAACGGCCTCCCCTGGCGCCCTGGGGGCCCTCCAGAAGCCAGAAATGGATAGTTTCCAAACTTCTAGTTGGACCATTGGGGCTATTTTTCAATGCCCCAAGCGGAAGTTTGGGAACGAACTTTTGGTTGGCCTGCTGGGAGCATTTTTCAGCCTCCGGAGGCTTTCCTGAAGGCTGGAGAGGGTGAAAACGGTCCCCCTGGACCTCCAGAAGGGTGAAAAAAATTAGCTGGCGGGCACGCACATGTGTGCCGGAGCTGACAGCTGGCGTGCCACCAAATATGTCTCCACATGCCACCTGTGGCATGCTTGCCATAGGTTTGCCATCACAGATCTAGGTCATGGTTGTCCCAAAAGTGCTTTTTCCAAAAGGCAAGTGAACTTCTCCATAGACATTCTCAATTTTTGTTATTGTTCTCAATTTTCTCAACTTCTCAATTTTTGTTATTGTTGTTTTTCAAATATTATTTTCATCCTACCACCCTTGTTTAAGGAGCTTCTCCAATTCCTTTTCCCTTTACAAGTAACTTGGAGGACAGTTTAGGTTAAAAGTATGCAAATTCTGAAGCCAGGGCATTAATTCTCACTGCTGGAATTTGTCCAACTATTGCAACATTTTGGATTGATATTCTCACAACTATTAATGCGACTTTCGGTCTCTCAAAGATGCATATCTTCTGCTTCACAAAGTCCCTAAAGACTGAATCTATTAACCAAGGGGCACTCAAAGATTACACCACAAACTCAAACTCATATTATTTTCTTAACTCGGTTTATTGTCATTTTCTCAGTAATGTCTTTTCCTGTTAATTAGTTTGATGTAGGAGTTGATGAACTACCAGTGGAACTGTTAAAAATCTAACAAGACGAGACTGCTAAAAAGCTACGTGCAGCTTGAAGACAGATATGGAAAACACAGCAGTGACCAAGGACTGGGAAAAAAATATCAATTGATATTCCAATCCTCAAATAAGCAGGGCTAAAAATAACGTTTAAACCAACCTACAGTTCTGCTTATCTCAAATGCTGATGCTCAAGATTTTGTTATCCGATTTCCACAGTATGAGGATTGACAACTGCCAGATGCACCAGCTGAATGCAGAAGAGGCACTTGAGATAACTCTGCTAACATCTCATGGATAATGGAAAAAGCAAAGGGGCTTCAAAAAGAGGTCTATTTTTGACTTTTGATTATGCAAAGGCTTTTGAGAGTGTAGACCAGAGCTACTACCAAAAGGCCCTTTAAGACTACCTCATTGAAGGCCATTGAAGAATTTGGATAGTGACCATGAAGTAAAAGTTACACTAGGATTTGGGTATTCAGATAGTTCGAAATTGGGGCTAACGTGCCAAGGTTATATACCATATTTTTCGGAGTATAAGACGCACCAAAGTATAAGACACACCAAGATTTTGAAGAGGCAAATTAAAAAAAAAGTTTTGCACTCTGCAGACCTCCCAAAAACGGGCCCATTTTTTTTTCAAAAAAAAAAAAAGGGCATGAACAGCCTTTAGGAGGCTTGTAGAGTGTTCCTGGGGGGAATTGAGCAAAAAACGGGCCAATTTTTGGTCATTTCTACACTCCCCAGCCTCCAGGAGTACTCTATAAGCCTCCTAAAGGCTGTGCACGGCCATTTTGGTGAAAGGGGCAGGGTTTGGGCAGGCCAGAAATGCTGTATTCAGTATATAAGACGCACCCAGATTTTCAGCCTTTTTTGAGGTGCATCTTATACTCTGAAAAATTTGGTAATAAGGGAGCTGTGGTGGCACAGTAGTTCAAATGCAATATTGCAGACTGACTCTGTCCAGTGCTTGGAATTCAATCATGACCAGCTCAAGGATGATTCAGCTTTCCATCCCTCCAAGGTTGGTAAAATGAGGGTGCAGATTTGTTGGGGGCAAAATGCTGACATTGTAAACCATCCAGAAAATTCTATAAAGCGATATGTAAGTGCTATTCCTATAATGTGCCTTTATGTAGCATATATATTTAACTTAACTTAAATAAGTGGGATGTGGTGGCTCAGTGGCTAAGACGCTGAGCTTGTCGAACAGAAAGGTCAGCAGTTTGGCAGTTCGAATCCCCAGCACTGTATAATGGAATGAGCTCCCGCTACTTGTCCCAGCTTCTACCAACCTAGTAGTTCAAAAGCATATTAAAATGCAAGTAGAAAAATAGGGACCACTTTGGTGAAAAGGTAACAGCGTTCCATGCACCTTCGGCATCTAGTCATGCTGGCCACATGACCATGGAGACGTCTTCGGACAGCGCTGGCTCTTTGGCTTTGAAACGGAGATGAGCACCTGTCCCTAGAGTCAGGAACGACTAGCACATATGTGCGAGGGGAACCTTTACCTTTATCTAACTTCAATAAAACAGTCTCCCTACTCATCGTGGCTCATCGGGATCAAAGCAGAGAACATATGCTAGGAAGAATTCTGTTTTTATTTATTTGTGCATTTATTTTATTTTCCTTTTCACGTTGCCAAAATATTTGATACACATACGTTCCTAATTCTTCACAACGCCTCCAGAAAACAAATTAGAATTCAGTAATCAATTATTCCCCAAAGCCTGGAGCACTGAAGCAGGCAGGAGATGCAGGTTCCTCCAAACTCTGGAAGACATCCCAAGATTACCACAGTAATCTCTTGCATTTAAATGATTTGACCACCTTCCCTTCAAGCAAGCCTTTCCCACTCCCCCCACCCCAAATGATTCGGCTCTGTAACTACAGCATCTTCCGGACTCTTTCTGTAAAATTTATCAGGTTTTTTTTTTTTTATTCAGCTGAGGCCTTCTTTTCAAACTTGCTGGAAAATGGCAGTGAAAATGAATCTGTGCAAATGCTGCAGAGGAATGTTGTAATGAGAAACAAGTTGTTGAAGGGAGGAGGAAGAGGAGGAAGAAGAGGAGGAGGAGATGAATATGATGATGAAGATGGAGGAGGAGGTGAAGAAGAAGAGGAGGAGGAGGAGTTTTTCTCATCTCATTCTACCTCTTACATTCTCTCTCTCCCGTTCTCTTTTCTAACTCATTCTCTCTCTTTCAGACTCATTCTCTTTCATTCTCTCATTCTATCTCTCCTTCCTCTTTCATTCTTTCTCTCATCATTTTCATTCTTTCTCTATATCATTCTCTCACTCTTTCTCATTCTTTCTCTTTCAGATTCTCTTTCATTATCTTTCATTCTCTCTCATTGTTTTTTCTCATCTCATTCTATCTCTTTCATTCTTTCTTATTCTGTCTCTTTCAGATTCTCTCTCATTCTCTCTTTCATTCTCTCTCATCCTCTTTCTCCTTCATTCCCCCTCTCTCTCATTCATTCTTTCTTTCTCATTCATTCTTTCTCTATCTAATTCTCTCTTTCATTCTCTGCCTCTCTCTCTCTTTCATTCTCTGTCTCTGTGTCTCTCTCTTTCATTCTCTGCCCCTCTTTCATCTCTGTCTCTCTTTTTCCTCTCTCTTTCACAAACACACAGAGTCACAACTACCAAAGAGCTAAGAACTTGCCATATGTTAAAAGAGATGAGTGACAAGCATTTTCCAAAAGGAAAGGAATAATAGAGAAATAATGCAGCCTTTCTCTGTAAATCTTGAAGTTACGGTACATTCTTTCTGCTAGGGGAAAGGATCAACTACCTTTCATTATGCTAATCTCACCTCCTCTTAAATTAACTAAAATTAAACTGGTTGAATGTAAGAAGCAGAAATACACAGTAGGGGTGTTTGTGGGGTTTTTTGCTTGTTTTAAATGAAGGCATTTTAGCAGGTAGCTATTTATATGAATTGTAGCTAAGCCTCTCTGGATCTAACCTGAATATTAGAATATATCCACCAACTGGGCCTTTTGTAAATCCTTTCCTCTTCCACTTTTTTTTTTTTTTAAAGTCTACCTTTTAAAAGAAGAAGAATTGCTAGTTATTAAAATGCCATCTGTTACAGCAGAGAATTGTAATGACTGTGAATGTTTATTATCTCATCAGGAAAGATGGGGAAATGTCTGTATTCTTTGTTCAAAGAAAGATTATATATCTGAAGAGGAAAATATGCTAATAGTTTTGGGGAAAACCGTGAGCGCAATCCAGCCATGTAGCTCATCCTGGTAATTTATTCTCAAACAACATTGTTTGTCCTTATTTGGGGAGTTTTAATGAGTTAGAAGCAAGTTATATAATAAGAGAACGATACTTCTATATAAATCACAATGAGAGAAGAATGCACAGCAGTTGGAGACATTTAACAGTGTGTGTTCATAGGAAACAGGATCATTATTTTAAATGTCTAAGACATGCCAGCAAGATTTTAAAAAGCACAGAGGTGAAAAATGTGTAAGACTCCAATGGGCAACCTACTGGTGACTTCATTATAGTAACATTCTGTAGAACATTAGAAATGCTTTTTTTAAAAAGTAATCTTCTGAACAATGTTGTCACAGAGATAATTGTCTCTGAATTATAAATGCAGGTTGAGTCTATGATGGGGTTGGTCCTTATTCCACGTAGAGTTGAACAGAATCTGAATGTCTCGATGGCCACTAATACCAATAGTGATCCCAATTATGTTCTGTTGAAACCAACCATACTTACAATAAATAAAGGAACAGATTTTTGAGGAACGGGGACACCAAGAAAGGTGGGGTTGGGTGCAGAGGTGGGTTCCAACCAGTTCGCAACTATTCAGTAGAACCGGTTCGTCAAATCTACCAAACCGGTTAGAAGAGGTTCCACCAGTGGACCCGGAAAGCAGGCCACACCTACAAAAGAGGTTCCAAAATTTTTTGAAACCCACCACCTGCCCTTGGATATGATTATTCTACACTATCATGCTCATATTTATAAAACCCAGTGCCTCTGTGAAACGTAAGGATGACTACTGCGTTTGTGGTGCAATCAGAACATTGCATGTGTTGAAGTTGTTTTAACGCAAACCAAAGATGCCTTTTAAAAAACAAGTTTACATCATATTCTTATGCATGCCAGTGCTGTGTGTGAGGTAATTTAAGGTGGTTCTGACAAGTGTCGTCGGCATCTTCATATCCGGTCACATGGGCGGCAAGCCACTCCCATCCGGTCACATGGGTGGTAAGCCACTCCCACAAAGGAGGCCACACCCACAGAGTAGGTTCGAACAATTTTTGAAACCCACCACTGGTTGGGTGGGATTGATGGGTTTGTCAGAAAGAAGTGAGACTTTGAAAGAGCGAAGGACACTATATGAATTCACACACTTACATGATGGAAGCAAGCATGGTTTGCAAAGTTAGAACGCTATGGAGAAACCTAATGAATATAATTAATCAAAATTGGAATTAGTTAGATTTCTGCCTTTATCATCATCTCCTCTTTCTCCTTCTTCTCCACTTTTTCTTCTTTTTCCTCCTCCTCCGATTTGTGCATCTTGTTCCATCTTTGATGATAGGGCGAGAAATTTTAGCCCCCTCAGAGAGGGCCCGCAATCTGGGCGTCCTCCTGGATACGCGGCTTAGTTTAGAAGAACACCTGACCGCCGTGACCAGGGGGGCCTTTTACCAGGTTCGCCTGGTACGTCAGTTGCGCCCCTTCCTGGATCGGGATGCTCTGTGCACAGTCACTCATGCCCTCCTCCTTTTTTGCCTGGACTACTGTAACACTCTCTACATGGGGCTGCCCTTGAAGAGCACCCGGAGGCTTCAACTGGTCCAGAATGCGGCTGCACGGGTTATCATGGGGGGCACCTAGGTGCTCCCATGTTGCACCCCTTTTAGGCAGCCTGCACTGGTTGCTGGTTGTCTTCCAGGTGCGATTCAAGGTACTAATTATGACCTTTAAAGCTCTCCATGGCTTAGGCCCAGGGTACCTGCGAGACCACCTACTGCCACTGGTAGCCTCCCATCGCCCAGTGAGATCCCACAGAGTTGGTCTCCTCAGGGTGCCGTCGGCCAGACAGTGTTGGCTAGTGACCCCCAGGGGGAGAGCCTTCTCTGTGGGAGCACCTTCCCTCTGGAATGTGCTGCCCCCGGAGCTTCGTACCTCCGATCCTTCCGACGCGCCCAAAAAAGTTGGCTTTTCCAGCATGCCAGCCTGGCCTGAACAAAACAAAATAAATTATTGATCATTGTTAATTTTAATTCGAATTTGTTTTAAAAAAAAATGTTATTGTCAATTCTTACTGGGTTTGTTTGGGTTATTCTATTTAATTTTTTTTTTAACTTTTGTGTTATGTGTTCCTTTTAATGTTGTACGCTGCCCTGAGTCCTTGGGAGAAGGGCGGCATATAAATCTAATAAACCTAAACCTAAACCTCCCCCTCCTCTTCCTCCTCCTCCCCCTCTCCCTCCCCCTCCTCCTCCTCTTTTACTGCTTTGGGTGTTGAGGGAGATACACAGTTCTGACTCTTGTTATTCTGGCAGCCTCTACCATTGTTAATTGATGTTGTTGTGGTGTGTCTTGGATGTTGTCTCCCCATCTTCTTCTCGGTCTGCCTCATGTTCTTTGACCTTCTCCGCTTTTTGTATACGCCTTGCATGGTATGAAATCCCACAACATCTTCTCGAGGTGAGAAAATCATTTTATTTGCTGTTTTTGTATGTAATTTAAGATTGGCCCTATGCCAATTCCTTCTCTCGTGGTCTCATTTCTGATTTTATCTCTCCTGGTCATTCCAGCAGCTTTATCTGTTGCCTTGATTTATTTTGCCTATGGCTTTCACTACTTTTCAGCAATCTGCATAATGTTCCTATCCAGGGGTGGGCTTCAAAAATTTCAGCAATGGGTTCTCTGCCCAGTTGCTGGGTGGGCGTGGCCATAGTGGGTGTGGTCTAATCGGCCTCCTGCACCATGGTGGGGAGGGGCATTTTTGCCTCCCCCTCTGGTGGGCCTTGCACTTACCTCACATCAAAAACAGGCTGCATGGAGACTCCTGGGAGGGGTGGGCGTGGCCAGCCAGGGGTGGGATTTGGAGGTTCTCCAAGCCGGCCATAAAGTTAGCTGTGGGTTCTCTCAAATCCAGGTGAACCCATAGCAACCCACCCCTGTTCCTATCCCAAGATAGAATCATGGGATGGATGTAGTTGTTTTTGGCAAGCAAGTCCAAAATGAATCCCCACAGAAGCAGATGGTTGAAATTCAGCCATGCTCACCAAGAGTCATCAAAATCAGCGGGCCCGGTGATTTATTATAGAATTTGATCTAATCCCTGGCCATCTGTCATTGAGGATTTTTATGCCTTTTCTTTCTGTGGCTACTCAAATTGAAATATACTTGAGAAAAAGAATTACGGCTACAACAACAATCAATTAGAAAGCTCTATGAATTAGAAACATATTTCAAATCAAATCTGATACATAACTCTACATTGGTGGATGGAAAATCCATCTGGTTCAGTTCAGTTGTGGGATTCAAAAAAGTTTGCTATTGGTTCTGTGGGCGTGGCTTTATGGGCGTGGTGTGGCTTTGTGGCCGTGGCAGGGGAAGGGTACTGCAAAATCCCCATTCCCTCCCCACCCCACTAACCTGCTTTCCAGCTCCATTCTCCTCTTCAGGGCAACAAAAGAAGATCGGCTGGGAGGGTGGGCGGCAGCAGGGGTGGGGCCAGCCTATTTGCCGGTTCTATGAACTACTCAAAATTTCTGCCACCGGTTCTCCAGAACCGGTCAGAACTGGCTGAATACCACCTCTGGTTCAGTTCCAAGCTGGGAGAAAGATGCTGGAAACAACAGGGAGACTGATTGGAAAGAAGGTTTAATCATGAACAGAACCAGCAGTTCTGGGTCAGCTGAATAAATGGTTGAAGGAGTGGATGTGTCTTTATAGGTTTCTGTGACTTTGAAGCTTGAGCTGTTCTGGGAGTGGTGCAATGGCTTGTGTTCTGGAAGGGTGTTAGGCAATTCCTATTGTGGCTAATGGCTTTCATCCTATATTGGATCTTGGGTGAAGGGCTGCTTTCTAATCCTACCATTGTGTCTTTGTTAGCTGTCAAACTTTGTTGCAAGGAGTTTCAAAATATCCTGTTTGGAATGGATTTCTGCCTGCAGTATTTGTTTTGCTTATGAATAGAGCTATCTAGATCATTGTCCTCCTCTTTTGATAAGCTTTTTATCTCTTAAGGACTGGCATCTGCTGTGAGCTATTAAGAAAGACTGAGGGCTGCTTTCTGCCTCTGAAAACATGTTTCTCCATTTCTCCTTTAGGGAAATGGAACTGCAATAAAAGTAAAGGTAAAAGTTCCCCTCGCACATATGTGCTAGGAGGCGGTGCTCATCTCCATTTCAAAGCCGAAGAGCCAACGCTGTCCGAAGACGACTCTGTGGTCATGTGGCTGGCATGACTAAACACCGAAGACGCACGAAACCATGTTACCTTCCCACCAGAGGTGGTTCCTATTTTTCTACTTGCATGTTTTGCATGCTTTCGAACTGCTAGATTTGCAGAAGCTGGGACAAGTAACGGGAGCTCACTCCGTTACCCGGCACTAGGGATTTGAACCGCCGAACTGCCGACTGTTCTGATTGACAAGCTGAACGTCTTAGCCACTGAGCCACCATGACCCTACAATAAAAGTATTAATAAAACTGCCCCCCTTAGAAGAAGAAAGAGGTAAGGAGAGGTGGGTGGAAGGGAGAGAAAGAGAAGGAGAGGAGGGAAGAAGAGAGAGAAAGAGAAGGAGAGAGGGTAGGAAGGAGAAGAAAGAGAGTAGGAGTAGGGGAGAGGTAGGGGAAGGAAGAAGGGGAAGGAGAGGAGGAAGGAAGGAAGTAGAGAAGGAAGAGAGGGAGAAAATAAAAGAAAAGAAAGAGAAAATAAGATGGTGTTATAACAGGTGCTAGGGATGGTAAACAAAGCAATCCAAACTATACCTTATAACCTTTTAAATGGAATAACAATAGTATAAGAATGGCAAAGAAAAAGAATAACTATGTGAATGTATACCTATAATTGTATGTAAGAGAGTAAATGACAGTAAGAATATAAAGCACAATACAGGTAAACAATATTTGGTTATAAATAGCTAAGTATAAATAAATATAGAATTGTACATAAAAATGGATAACGAATAAGGAGATTATGAATCCCCCGTGGAGATTCGAACCCTCACCACCCTCCAGGCCTTCCGCAAAGCCGTTAAAACCTGGCTGTTCCGACAGGCCTGGGGCTAAAGAGCTGTTGCCCCCGTCTTGAATGGTATGACTGTTGTGTGTTTTTAAATTATGTATTGTTATGTATCGTTTATTTTTTATTTTTTGTCTGTACCCCCCGTTCCCTGATTTGATTTGTTAGCCGCCCTGAGTCCCCTTCGGGGGAAAAGGGCGGCATATAAATATAATAAATGAAATGAAATGAAATGAATGCAAGATAGAAATGTATAGAAGGGAAAACACTAACAGCAAAGAAACCGATACGGAACTGCTGTATGATATACAATGGAACGTATTGTTCCTATGTTGTTTTAAGTCATGTGTCTGTTTCTGTTGATGTGTTTATGTGCTTAAAATAAAAATTTATATATATATAAACAAAACTGCCCCCCTTAAAACAAACAGCCCACATCTCAAAGCAGTTGCCTCGGTAGCTTGCTGACAAATGGAATGCAAATTCAACACAGACATACCAATGGGAGCCTTTGCACCCCAACGAAGCATGGTTTGGCCTGGCCCCATCAGAGTTGGCATCCCTGGCCTCCTTGCAGGTTGGACCACGGGCATTGCAGCAGGGCAGCGGGTGGGGCTGCGAAGGAGAATTTCTGGGCTCTGTTGCCTGGCAACAGAGAAGTTGGAGACCTTGGGGTGGGTGGGGAAATGCTTTGAAGAAGAATTTGGGCAGCTGCTAAGAAGGCAAAGGCATTAGAGCGCCGTTTGGAACCGAGAGTCCACACACCTTGTTTACAAAAGACAACAATCAACCCTCATCCCCCCCATGCCCACCGGCCAGTCAACCGTGAAGCCAACAACGTCTCTCTCGGATCCACGCAGACGGGGAGAAGCACAAATACCCGTCTTCTCAAATGCTCCCTTGCAATTGCTCTTAGTCATCCTTCCCAGTTTTTGTCAGCTACATCTGACAAAACTGGCCTCCCCCCCCCCTCCCCGGTCCCCCGCATCACAAAAAAGATAAAATAAAATAGAATAAGGAATTTATTTTGCCTTTTTCTGGAAGAGATTCAGTCCCTTTGGAGGCAGTCCTGTACTTCAAGAAGATTTTTACCTTGTATGAATCATAACAATTTCTCTTTCTTTCAAAATCGATGCTCTTCTGTTGTTGATACGACAGGGAGTCATATTTCACTTCTTGGTGATGGGAAGGTGCCAGTTAGGGGAAAATGTTTTAGCTCCTTTCCCAGGAATGCTCCTTGCTCCCCAGCTTCTTACAAGGATAACATTATAACAGTGTTTCAACATTTGAGGGGTTGCAATAAAGAAGAGGGGATCCACCATATTCTCCAAAGCACCCGAGGGTAAACTAAGAAGCAATGGATGGAAGCTAATCAGGGAGAGAAGCAACGTAGAATTTAGGAGAAATTTCCTAATAGTGAGAACAATTAACTAGTGGAACGGCTTCATCATTTTAAAGAAGAAACAGGACAACATTTGTCTGGAATGACATAGGGTCTCTGCTTGAGCAGAGGGTTAGACTAGATAGAAGACCTCCAAGGTCCCTTCCATCTCTGTTATTCTGATTCTCACCACCCTCCAGACCTTCCGCACAGCCCTTAAAACCTGGCTATCCCATCAGGCCTGGGGTTAAGGAATGTAATTCACCCCCACCCGAATGGTATGAATGTTGTGCTTTATTTTTAATTTTGTATTGCTTTTATGTGCTATTGTTTGTATTCCCCTCCCCATGAGTTGTGAGCCGCCCTGAGTCCCCCCAGGGAAAAGGGTGGCCTATAAATAAATTTTCAAATACTCAAATACTCAAATTCCTAGGGAACCAATAATTATCTCTCTTTTTTTCTATTCATTGCTCCCCAGGGTCTTGATACTAGGAAGAATTTAGTCTTCGAAGCGTTGTAAGGAGAAGAGTAGTTGATTCACTTTCATTTTCAAAAAACAAACGAGGGGGGTGGTTAAGGTGTAGATGTCAGATTTCCACCTTCTTCCTGTTCACTTGGAGTCTTCTATTTGTGAGTTGAAGAACTTTTCTGACCTTGGAGTCCTAATGGATAATCGCTTACATATAAGCCAGCAGTGTGCAGCAGCAGCTTAAAAAGTCAATGCAATCCTAGGTTGCATTGACAGAGGGGTAGAATCAGTGTGTGCTTAAAGCACTTGTGCGCAGCGCTGAAAGTGGAGCATTTAGACGCTCAGCTGCTTACCTTCCAAGTCAGCAACTGTAAAGTAGAACAGTGGGGAGGGGAATCAGCTGTGTCACACGATTGAGATGCTCTAGAAATCAGGAAATAAAGGACAGGATAGGGCACTAATCGTTGGTGCTCTCAGTCACCCAAACTGGTATGAACCGGCTGAATATCACTCTGGATAGAATCAAGATCACGTGAAGTGTCAATAACACTTTTTAACTGATTTTACAGTTGTAGAGACTAACTTGATTCTGCACCTAATAACGGCAGCAAGACTGTTGGTGGCGCAATACTGGAAGAAGGAAGACTTGCCTACAATTCAAGAATGGACATTGAAAGTCACAAACTTAGCCGAGATGGCTAAAATATCGGCATATCTTAAAGATCACTCAAATGAGAGATATAAACGAGACTGGAAAAAATGGATTGACTATATACAAAATAAATACGGGACCAAGAAATTCCAGTTAGCCTATGCTTAAGATCAGAAATGATTTAAATTGTTTAAAGTTAGTTCAGCAAGAAGAAGCTAAGCTCAATGCAGAATGTCATTAATTTCTTTATTTCTTTTTCTTTTTCTTTTCAATAGATTTTAGACTGTGTTTGTTAAAAATCCATACCGTGTACGGGTTCTGGGAAGCCGGGGGGGGGAGGAGGGGGGAGTAGGGGGGGTGGAGGGAGGGAGGGGCACAAAGACAAAAAAAAATTGTACTTCAATGTTTTAATGATTGACGAATGATGAAATATTTGTGTTTTAAAAGAAATAAAACCTTTGAGAACACTTTTTAATGCCCTGGTAAGGCCACACTTGGAATCCTGCATCCAGTTTTGTTTGCCACGATGTTAAAAAAGATGCTGAGACTCTAGAAAGCGTGCAGAGAAGAGCAACAAAGATGATTAGCAGGCTGGACGCCAAAATATATGGAGAAGAGTTGCAGAAATTGGGAGTGTGTAGCGAAAAGAAAGATTAGGGGTGACATTATAACACTCTTCCAAGATTTGAGGGGTTGCCATAAAGAAGAGGGGATCAACCTATTCTCCAATGCACCTGAAGGCAAGACGAGAAACAATGGATGGAGACTAATCAGGGAGAGAAGCAATCTAGAAATAAGGAGAAATTTCCTAACAGCGAGAACAATTAACCAGTGGAACGGCTTGCCTTCAGAAATTTTGGGTGCTCCATCACTGGAGGCTTTTAAGAAGAAACTGTACAACACTTGTCTGTAGTGGTATCGTGTCTCCTGCTTGAGCAGGGGGTTGGACTAGAAGATCTCCAAAGTCCTTTCTAACTCTGATATTCTGTTATATGAGCCGTAGTGGCACAGTGGTTAGAATGCAATACTGCAGGCTATTTCTGCTGACTGCTGGCTGCCAGGAGTTTGGCAGTTCGAATCTCACCGGCTCAAGGTTACTCAGCTTTACATCCTTCCGAGACGGGTAAAATGAGGACCCACAGTGTCCTCATTTTGTTGGGGGCAATATGCTGACTCTGTAAACTGCTTAGAGAGGGCTGTAAGGCACTATGAAGCGGTATAGAAGTCTAAGTGTTATTGCTATTGCTATTCTGATTCCCTGGGAACCCACAATTCTCTGTTCTGTTTTCTATTCATTGTCCTCGGAGAAGACAGAGTAGATACTATAGTCATGATTCAAATCAAACATTACCTTTAGTTTTAGATTTAGGTGAAAATGTAATCTAAGGTTCTCTTCGGTTTTACATTTCTCTTCTCAGTGGGCGCTGCATATTGACTAATTAACACAAAGGTCATCTTTCTCATTTCAGAATACCAACAGATCATTAAAATAGCACGTCTGTTATTATGTTGATAGATGCAGGAGCTGATATCAGGAGAGAATTTTCCATTTCTTCTTCACAAAGGCTATAAACAATGGTTGTAAACTATAACAAGAGCATAATTTATGGAACAATGTGTTCGAAGTGTGTTTATTCCCTCGCTCTAAAGGATGAAAATGAAGAATTAAGCTATAGAAAGAACTAAACAGAGCGGCTGGGTTTGAGTCTACCAAGATAATTTAAAAGCAGCGGGGGTTGTTTTTTCCAGACTTTATCCCAGGATGGGGAAATCTCACAGATCTCCTTCGAGGACCATCAGCAAGAAGATCAGTCTTTTTGGACAGTGGGCTTACCACCTAAGTCAATAAATCAGAGGGCAGAGCTCCATAAATGGTAGTATTGAAGTTCCAAAAATAAAGGCAACTCTAGATGGAAAATGACTGCATGTTGCAAAGAAGGTGAAAATAGACAGAGACCAGGGGTGTCAAACTCAAGGCCCACAGGCCACATCTGGACCATGATGTCAGATCTGGCCCATGGGGCCGTCCTGGTCTACTCAATGCGAAGAGGAAAGATCAGTCCAACGTAGCCTCGGCCCGGTCTACTCAATGCGAAGAGGAAAAATCAGACACACTAAGGGTCTTGTCTGCCATAAACAATACACTCTCACATACAATAGCAATAGCAATAGCAGTTAGATTGGATTTGGATTTATTACATTTATATGCCGCCCTTTTCCCCGAAGGGGACTCAGGGCGGCTCACAATTCAGTCAGGGAAAGGGGTACAGACAGGGGATAAAAAGACGAACATAACAGTACACAATTTAAAACACACAACAACCATACCATTCGAGGAGGGGGGCAGAAGCTCTTTAGCCCCAGGCCTGTTGGAATAGCCAGGTTTTAAGGGCTTTGCAGAAGGCCTGGAGGGTGGTGAGGGTTCGAATCTCCACAGGGAGTTCGTTCCAGAGGGTTAGACTTATATACCATTTCATAGGGCTTTCAGCCCTCTCTAAGTGGTTTACAGAGTCAGCACATTGCCCCCAACAATCCGGGTCCTCATTTTACCCACCTCGGAAAGATGGAAGGCTGAGTCAAGCCTGAGCCGGTGAGATTTGAACAGCTGAACTGCAGAACTGCAGTCAGCTGAAGTAGCCTGCAGTGCTGCATTTAACCACTGCGCCACCTTGGCTGGAAGAGAAGATAGAGGAGGAGAGGGGAGGAGAAGGAAGAGGGGAGAGGAGCAGAAAAGCAAAGAAGAGAGAGGAGGAGAGGAGGGTGGAAGAGAAGAGAGGGAAGGGGAACTGAAGAGAGGACAGGAGAGGACAGGAGAGGGGAGGGGAAAGGAGAGGGGGAGAGAAGAGGAGCAGAGAAGTGGAGAGGAGAGAGGGGAGAGGAGCAGAAGAGTAAAAGAGAGGAGGGGAGGGGAGAGAAGGGGAAGGGAGGGGAGAGGGGAAGGAGAGAAGAGAGGAGAAGAGGGAGAGGCTACAAAGGAAGGGGAGGGGAAGAAGAAGGGGAAAGGGCAGGGAAGTGAGAGGAGGGGAGAGAGGTGGCAGGGAAGGGGAGGGGAAGAGAAAGGGGAAAGGGAGGAGAGAGAAGGGGAAGGGAAGGAGTAGGGGAGGGACAAAATTGAAAAAGCTTTGGGCAGGGAATGAAAACATAAGACCAGCTTTTGTATTAAGAAAGAGTCAAATTAACCAAGCAAGAAATACTTCAAAATCAATTGCTGGGGGGCCTTTAGCCTAACCTCCCAAGGCCCCCCATTTTTGCTGCAGTCTTGTATGAAGCGATTGGCCACAACGTCCACTCACACAATGCCTTGCTTTCTGCTCAGTGAATGTGATTCATTGCTCATTATTTGGGAAGAGGGGTGGAAACACTTCTCTTCTTGTCAGAAAATGACAATGGTATCCTTCTGGGATCAAAAGTCATTCTGAACACACACAAACACACCACACACACACACACACACACCACATTCTAATACAGCCCACGAAGATCTTATTTTGACAGCACAGAATGTAAAGATAGCAGTATATTTTCAAAATAGTTCTCAGTCTCTGAACACTGACTTAAATGACGGTCCCTTTTCTCAGGTAGCCTGACTCAAGGATAGAATCGGTTTTCATGACTAACCTGTCTTGAACTCACCAGGGCTGGGAGGAACATGGAATGGGACAACTTGCCACAGCCAACTTTCTGTGGCCAACCCATCATGGGGAAGGGAGGGAGGGAGAAAGGGAGGGGGAGAAGCAGAAAAAAAAAGGAAGAAGCAGAAAAACAGAAGAAGCAGAACCAGAAGAAGCAGAAGGAGAAGGAGAAGGAGGAGAAGAAGGAGGAGGAGGAGGAGGAGAAGGAAAAGAAGGAGGAGGAGGAGGAGGAGGAGGAGGAGGAGGAGGAGGAGGAGAAAAAGAAAAAAGGAGGAGGAGGAGGAGGAGGAGAAGAAGAAGAAGAAAGGCGGAGAAAAGTAACATATGACAAAACTTATTAGGAAGGAAAGAAGGAAGGAAGGAAGGAGAATGAGGGAAGGTAGGAGGGAGGAAGGAGGAAAGGAGGGAGGGAGAGGAGGAAAGAAGGGATGATAGAAAGAAGAAAGGAAGGAGAGAGAGGCAGGGAAAGAGAGGGAAGGAAGGAGGAATGGAGGAAGGAAGAAAGGAAGAAAGGAGAGGGAGAGAAGGAGGAAGGAAGGAGAGGGAGAGCAGGAGGAAAGGAGGGAGGGAGGATGGATGGATGGATAGATGGAAGGAAGGAAGGGTGGAAGGAAGGAAGGGTGGAAGGAAGGAATCAGCACAGTGAAGAAGGTGTCCTTTTTGTGTTTGTGTGGGGACATCTGAAGAAGAAGAAGAAGAAAGATCCAGTTGCCATGATTCAACTTCCAGACAACTCTACCTGGATGACTGAATATCTTGATTGAAGGTTTGCCTTGAAGCCTGTTTCAGGCTCACCAACGGAAAGAGATTTGCATTGAGTTGCTTACACTCCTTTTGATTTGACAGGCCACCTGCTTCCCAGATGGTGGGTCTGTTTTCTTCTCACTCCCTAAGCATGATTTAAAGTCCTGGTATTCCACTCAGAGAGCCTGGAGAGACAGAAAAGGCTCACTAACACTGGGCATCCCTTTCACCTCCGGGATCTTCTGCCATCCCACATGATATTGGCAAAAATGCCCAGCATGGTTTCAGGCAGGGCTCACTCTAAACAAATGGGAACAGCAAGGCACACCATTTTTTCCCCACCTGGAAACATTAAAGGGAAGGAGAGATCAAGCCCAGGAATAACATAACAGCAGAGTTGGAATGGTCCTTGGAGGTCTTTTAGTCCAACCAAGCAGAAGACCCTATACCCGTGATGACAGACCTTTTCAGCACTGAGTATCCAAACCAGAATGTGCGTGTGCATGCGCTGGAATACCAGAAAGCCAAAGACCAGTTGGCGGGTGCACAGTACACACATACCTGGTTTTTGGCCATTTTTCGGGCCGTTTTCAGACTACCGTATTTCTCGGAATATAAGACGCGCTGGAGTATAAGACGCACCAGGATTTTGAAGAGGCAAATGAAAAAAAAAATTTTTTTTGCACTCTGCAGACCTCCCAAAACAGGCTCTTTTTCGTGAGAATGGGCCTGGTTTTTTTTCCAAAAAAAGGGAGGGTGGGGATGCCCAAAAACGAGCAAAGAATCGCCCATTTATCACGAAAATGGGCCCTTTTTTCAAAAAAATAGCATGCACAGCCTTTAGGAGGCTTATAGAGTGCTCCTGGGGGCTGTGGGGGCAAAATTGAGCAAAAAGCAGGCCATGTTTCACTCATTTCTGCCCTCCCCAGCCCCCAGGAGCATTCTGAAAGTCTCCTAAAGGCTATGCACGGCCATTTTGGTGAAGGGGACAGAGTTTCGGGAGGCCAAAAATGCTGTATTCAGTGTATAAGACGCAGCCAGATTTTCAGATTTTGAGGGGAAAAGGTGCGTCTTATACTCTGAAAAATATGGTAGTTTTATGCTGTTTTGGGACCAAATACATCCAAAGAAACCTGCTTGGAAAAGAGTTGAGTAATTGCCTGGGGGAAAAAAACAGCCTGTTTTTTGGCATTTTTCAGGGCATTTTCCAGTAGCCTGATGCCCGTGAAGATCAACTTGCCGGAAACCAGAAGAGGAAGAGCAGCTGGCAATGGTGCATGTGCCCACAGAGAGGCTCTGTCTGCCACCTCTGGCATGCATGCCAATGGGTTCACCATTACTGTCTTACTCCATTTTCAGACAAATTGTTGTTCAATCTTTCCTTAAAAACTTGCAACGATGGGGTTTTTCAATCACTACCCTGCCTGGTATAAATTGCTATAAGCCTATCTACCTGGAAAGGCTTGTCTTTTCTTATTTATTTTTTATGTTCTCAAAGTAGAATTCATGTGCTTATTATAAGACTAACCGCAAACAACAGAATCCCCAAACTGATTTTACAGTGAGCGAGATCTAATGGAAAAATTGGATAAATTGATTACGCTTTTTAAAAGCTCTTTTCCCCCCCTCCTCTAGATGTGTGTTTATTCATCAGGAACAGACAATGTTAGTTCATTTGGTTCTTGTACCTTCAATTCATTTATAGACGAAATTCTGTTTTTTGTCCCCCTGCAGAAGACGAATAGTTGCGAAGACTGAATGAATATGACGCAGAACTGTGAAGTGAAACAATTTGTTAAACAACACAAACAGCCGTTCATTAAGACTATCCAATTGTTGAATAGATTTTAATTGTTCGGTCTATTGACCCTGATGTGCATTTAAAAATAATAAACAGCTTATTTAACAGAATGTTAGCAATCACAGCATGGGAATGTTATAGGAACATTGAATCAATGGTTTCTTAAGAATTCATTCCTGATAAAGTCCATTGGAGTGTGTGTATGGATAATGATTTTTTTTTGTTTTAAAAAATCCTGCAGTCTCTTTAATTCAGGTGGGGTTGGGGTGACTGAATGGCACCGAGCATTTGCTGGCCAGATGCCCTTCCTGATGCCCACATGGAGTTCACAGCAGATATTCTCTCTTTGTGCCCTGAGAGAGAAACATCTGCCGCTACCTAGGATTGAACTATTATCCTTCTGAATGGGAGGCAAGTGTCTTCACCATAAGGCTACCATGCTACTCGTGAGTATGTATAGTGATAAAGGAAAGATTTGGGGCTCAGGTTTGAAATGAAAGTCCTTGGTGTTCTCTGAGCTTGGTTGTTTTCTTGCAGATGTTTCATTACCCAAACTAGCAGATGTGGGTTCCTCCCAGTTTGGCCTGATTTGGCTGAACCGTTAATGGTGATTTAGCCTCGCAGAACCGGCAGAGACCCAGGCTGGCCACGCCCCCAAACTGGTTCCCCGGTCTCTTTTGCCATTGCTGGCATGTTTCTTTGCATGCACAGTACAATTTACAGTCAACTGCACATGCGCGAGCAATACATGACGGGTGGGCACACGAGCCATCCATTCAGACTCTCATTCTCCCTTTATTCTCTCTGTCTCATTCTCTCTTTCATTCTCTCTCTCATTGTTTTTTCTCATCTCATTCTATATTTTTCATTCTCTCCCAGTCTCCCTTTCTTTCATTCTCTCTCTCTCCATTCCCTTTCATTCTTTTTCTCCATCTCTTTCATTCTTTCTCTCGTTCCCTTTCATTCTTTTTCTCTCTCATTCTCTCTCTCTCTCTTTCATTCTCTTTCTCATGCTTTCTCTTTCAGATTCTCTCTCATTCTCTTTCATTTCCTCTCATTCTCTTTTTCATTCTCTCTCATCCTCTTTCATTCTTTCTCCTTCGTTCTTTCTCTATCTCTCTTTCATTCTCTTTGTCTCTCTGTCTCTCTGTCTCTCTGTCTCTCTGTCTCTCTGTCTCTCTGTCTCTCTGTCTCTCTGTCTCTCTGTCTCTCTGTCTCTTTGTCTCTCTCTCTTTCATTCTCATTCTCACCCTCCCTCTCCCTCCCTCTCTCTCTCTCTCTCTCTCTCTCTCTCTCTCTCTCTCTCTCTCTCTCTCTCTGCAATTACTTTGCTTCATTTTCTTCCCGAACACTCTGAGGGATCCAGGATGTGAGATGACGCTGCCCACAGAACCCTTTTTCTCTGGGTGTTCAGCTTTCCTATTTCTTTTTCGCACCAGATTCATCAGCCAGCTGTCATTTGCAAGCAGCTTTCGGCTCCTCGATGCGATGACGATGATGGGGATACAATCAGCCATCATTATCTTCCTGTGCTCTTCTATTGAACCAAGCACTTTGTAATTACTCTAGGCCTCTGTTCTACATCTTTCCAATGCCATTGATGGGATTAATGAATATCCCTTGGAAAGAAAAAAAAAAGGAGAATAGCAAGCGCTCATCGTGTTCTACAGATGGGCTAAAATCCCAGGAGTAATTAAGCTTGTTTCTTGTTGCAGCAGATGTGCAGAGCCTTTTGTTGAATACTGAGCACACCAGAAGGAATTTGGAGGGAGGTAGCACAGCAGGCTTGGAACAGGAGGACCGAGGATGGAAAACAACACTGGGACTTGCGACTCTTAGGAGTGCTGATGTCAACCTCTTCTTGTTAGGAACACAGAGACACTTGACGTTGCAGTAGCTCCTGGTTGACCTCTTTTCCATACGTATCATCAAGTCAGTTGTGAGATTCAAATATTTTATCAACCGGTTCGCCCGGGGTCAAGTTGTCTGTCGTGGGAGTCATGGCCCATCTTTGTCCTCCACCTCCACAGCACATGCGGGATAGCAATAGCAGTTAGACTTATATACCGCTTCATAGGGCTTTCAGCCCTCTCTAAGCGGTTTACAGAGTCAGCATATCGCCCCCACAGTCTGGGTCCTCATTTCACCCACCTTGGAAGGATGGAAGGCTGAGTCAACCCTGAGCCGGTAAGATTTGAACCGCTGAACTGCAGATAACAGTCAGCTGAAGTGGCCTGCAGTACTGCACCCTAACCACTGCACCACCTCGGCTCATCCACCTCGGATGAGCCTCCCACGACGACCAACCTGACCCTGGGTGAACCAGTTGTTAAATTACACCCCTCACCACCACTATAGATCCTGGGCACTGTGCTGCAATGGAGGAATGGGCAATGGAGCAGCTGGCATGAGGGAGGATCAGGAAGAAGAAAGAGGAAAAGTGGCTTTCTCCTTTCCTCGTGCCGGCTGCTGCGTTGCCCATTTCTCCATTGCAGCGCAGCACAGCGCCCAGGATTCACTTTGATAGCGGATTTGATAGGTGGGGGTCATTTAACAACCGGTTCGCTAGAACCGGTCTGAACCGGTTGAATCTCACCACTGCATCAGGTGCTTCTGCATTCCTATGGGCAGATGTAGTTGATCCCTTTCTCTAGTGTGTTGTAATATAGTTGCAGAGCCACGCTGAACCACACAGGAGAAAACAAACTCCTAGAACGCCATAACATCTTGATAATGCATAACATAACATTCTGAAATATGCCCTACCATTGACGTCCAGGATTTAACCATATATAGACTGAGCAGTAGATTAGAAATTGTACTTTTACAGGCTGTTTTTACTCACATGCTGATTGCTCCTCCTGCCTTTGTCCTATCTCAATAAAAGGGGCTCTCAGACCCCCAATCTGGGTCGCTCCATCCCGAGAAAGATCGTGTCCTGTCTTTTCTCCACATTGGCCTCATGGGCAAACCACAGGAACTTTACACTAGTGGAAAGCAGATCTTGTCAATTGATCTGACAGTAGATTCAGTTGAAACAAATGTCACTCGAGAATTGCACTTTTTTACTGCTATATTTTTCCTTTGTCGATGGAAAGGATCCTGGAGTAAACATACCGCAAGAGCGAAAACTCCCTCATTAAATGAATTGTACGGCAGGCAAGTTTAAAATCACCCCAAACAACATGTATCAGAAACTCAGACAGCCATGTAATAAACCACAGAACGAAGTCGATTTTAAATTTTTAGCCCAAAGGTATGTTGCCTCATGGTGACAGGCTGTGGTTAAGTTTCCTCTAGACTCACAAATAAAGGGAAGTGAAGTGTGTCTTATTTCAGGGCACAAAGAAACAGCATGAATGAACGCAACCGTACAACTTGTGGGAGCTACAGTAGGGTGTCTCTTGGCATGGGGGATGAAGACTCCATCATGGAAAAGGAAGTATCTTCATTTGTTCCATGTGTGTGTGAGAGTTTGTGTGTGTACACACAGTGTATCTATCATCTTTTACAAGCTACCATTCTCTCAGTCTTGCAAATAAGAAGCTAAGGCTGAATCCATCATTGAATATAAGACTGAGCTGAAAGAAGAGAGAGGATGAGGAGATGCCCCTCCATGAACTGAGAGGAAAGGGCCAGTTTGGTCTAGTGGTTAAGGCACCAGGCTAGAAAGCAAGAGACCATGAGTTCAAGTCCTGTGCATCCACCCTTCTCCTAGAAAAATGAAATATCCTGGAAAATGTTAAGAAGGCAGAATATTATACTTCCCTGGATCAGAAATGGAGAAACATGTTTTTAGGCAGGAAATAGACTCACTCTTAATAGCCCCCACCTTTTAATGGGCCATTAAAATGCCCGAGCCTCTGTTCTACATAACAAAGACATCCCCCACTTTGGCTCCAGGGTGATGGGATTAAGGCATGATAGTATTAGCCCTTTGCCAATCTCATCACAGGGCACCTGGGAAGAAACATGGCTCAACCAAACTTGGACTCAAGACAGCCTACAGAGTTGCCCCTCAATGGCCCCATGGGAGTCTGACAACCAATCAGAATATATTTCTTACACAGAAACAGGAAACAGAGAAGTGGGGCCGAACAGAGAATATAGAGAATATCTCAGCAAGCCTTTTCTTTTTCTCTTCTTCTCCCAACATCTGGAAGCATGTGATCCCCTTTTTCTGTTCAGGAGCTCAAGCCATGTGGTCTTGTTCACCATTAAACCATCTTTCCAAGCAGCCTCCATGTTCCCAGTGTTCCCCCCCCCCACTTGGAGCTGAACTCAGAAGGAAGAACCCATTTCTTCCAACAAGCCATGAAAAGCCAGTTGGGTGATCTTGGACTAGTCACTCTCTCAGTCCAACTCACCTCAGAAGATTGTTCTCCTCCTCTTCCTCCGCAAAATAGCAATAGCAATAGCAGTTAGACTTATATACCACTTCATAGGGCTTTCAGCCCTCTCTAAGCGGTTTACAGAGTCAGCATATTGCCCCCAACAACAATCTGGGTCCTCATTTTACCCACCTCGGAAGGATGGAAGGCTGAGTCAATCCTGAGCCGGTGAGATTTGAACAGCCGAACTGCAGAACTGCAGTCAGCTGAAGTAGCCTGCAGTGCTGCATTTAACCACTGCGCCACCTCGGCCTAGGAGGAGGAAGGTGCTTTGCTACGTTCACTATCTTGAGTTGTTTGTCAATAACTGAATAAATAAATAAAGCCCCCCTTCCCCTTCTCATAGTTGCCATTTCGTAGCCTTGCCCAGCCTCCTGTCACCAATTTGGCACTCCCTAGCAAACTGCGTTGGAAAGGAGGCATGGCCTGCTCACTAGATGCTGTTGCTTTACTTGCAGGTTACACGTAAGAGGGCCTGTTCTATCTATGTTTCCCCGTGAGATGTCCAAATCGTCCACCGACCATTTCTCATTTCTTTCTGAGCTTTTTTCCAGGCCGCAGGGCTCACCACTCAGTGTCTTCCCAAGGCTCCGTTGCCCTACCTCTTGTCGCAGAGAAAAAGGTCAGATCTCTGCACTTCCTCCCCTGCTGTCAGCTTTGCAAGCTGGAAGGCTCTGACCTTTAATATTGTTTCGGCTGTCTGTTTAAAACTTTATATATTTATTTCGCTCGTGGTCGGAGAGCCGCACTTTGAGAGTCACCCTCGGTGTGCGAAGAGGAAGAGAATCAAAGTGAGAGTTCACCCGCAGTAGTGGCTTATGTAAGGTGTATGTCATTTGTAAATAAGGAAACGGTTTTAGGAGGCACGTTGTACCGTTGTCAAGGAAAGAGAAATTTTATTTAGGTTTATTTTTATACAGGATTCCTCTTCAGTGAGATGAAACTAACCGAATCACAATTTTGCATGAGTTCTATAGCTTTGGATAAATTGGAAATTCTGTGCCTACAATTGCTTCGTTTGTTTGTTTATTTTTGTTTGTTTGTTTCTACACCCAGGAACGTTTATGGTATTTACTGTGATGACCTTGAAATTATAATGACCTCTCCTGATATAATAAATGCCAGATAATGATTATGAAGATGAGGAGGAGAAGGAAGAGAAGGAAGGTGAGAAGGAGGAGGAGGAGTGCGGGAGAAGGGGAGGAGGAAGAGAAGGAGGGGGAGAAGGGGAAGGAGGGGGAGGGGAGGAGGGGGAGAAGGAGGAGGAGAGAGAGAATGAGGAGGGGAGGGGAGGAAGAAGAGGAGGAGGAAGAGAAGGAGGGGAGAAGGGGGAGGAGGGAGAGGAGGGGGAGAAGGAGGAGGAGGGAGAGAAGGAGGAGGGGTGGGGGAGGAAGAAGAAGAGGAGGAAGAGAAGGAGGGGGAGAAGGGGAAGGAGGGGGAGGAAGGGAGAGGAGGAGGAGGGAGAGAAGGAGGAGGGGAGGGGGAGGAAGAAGAGGAGAAGGAAGAGAAGGAGGGGGAGAAGGAGGGGGAGGGAGAGAAGGAGGAGGGGGAGGGGAAGGAAGAAGAGGAGGAGGAAGAGGTGGAGGGTGAGAACAAGGAGGAGGGTATGGAGAAGGAGGAAAGTGAAAAAGAAAAGGAGGGGAGGAAGAGGGAGAAGGGGAGGAGAGGAGGAGGAGGAGGAAGAGGAAGAGGAGGGTGAGGTGACCAATCTCTCATTGGTCAGTTTTCATCCATTATTCCTTGTCTGGCCTTCAGGTGCCTTGGAAAATAGCTTGACCCCCTCCTCTCTGTGGCAGCTCCTCAAATATTAGAAGACTGCTATCATATGATCACTGAGTGGGAACCAGGGCAATTCACCACGGCCAACTTGCCACGGGACAAAAGTTACCTTATATCAAAGAAATGGTGGAATCGAATCCTTAAAGAAAGGCTGCAAAGGGAGAGACAAAAATAAAATGTGAAGGACGAAAATTACAATATTTTTAAAATTATTTTAAAATAATGAGTGTCGAATAGTCCCACGGTCAATTGTCCTGCAATGAGTTCGCTGTGGTGAATTGCCCTGTGGCAAGTTGGCCCTGGCGAGCTGCCCACAGTGAGTTGACCATGGCGGGTAGGCAGCGGTGAGTTGGCCATAGCCAGGTTGGCTGTGGTGAGTTGAACCATTTTGAAAATGAGCTACTTTTCCCTGCCGCAACTGGTTGCTCTTTGATTCATAGGTCAATTTGATTTGTGGGAAGTTATCATCCAGCCCTCTCCCAGAAACATGAAATATCCTAGGAAATATTGAAAAAGGCAGAATATTTCTCCTCAGCAGGGGAGATCCTTTGAGATCTGGTGAGATAGATATGTTGGGGATAAATTGCTCCATAGGTAACTGGCCCTTTGCCATGTACGACTTTATATTGTCCCTTACATACCAATTTTTGAATTCTTGTGAAAAGAAAAAGAAAGGAAGAAAGGAAGAAAGGAAGAAAGGAAGAAAGGAAAAAAGGAAGAAAGGAAGAAAGGAAGAAAGAAAAAGAAATAATTCAGTGCCCTAGCACTTTGTACCAGCTGAATACCAGTCCCATCTACCCTTCTGTTAGAAATTCTATTTAAATATAGCACCACAGAGCAAACAAAGAGTACAGTCATCATGTGCTTTACTGCTCAACTATTTTACTGTAACAGGAAACAGGAAACTATTTAAAACAAAAGAGCATTGGATCTATGTATACCATAGATCCAAACTTGTAAACACTGCCATCTACTGGCTGAATATTACTGTAGTAGTTGCATGGAAATACATTCCAACAACGAATTCCAACATCTATTTTTTGTCTGGGCTGGAGCTTCTGATAGAACTGCAACTCAGAAGCTGGAAGAGCTCCGAATCCTCCTTGTTCAATCGTGAAAGTGAAGGGTCTCTGAGCTTGGTTGTTTTATAAGCTCAGAGAACAACCAACCAAGCTCGGAGATCACCAAGGACCTTTCATTTCAGCCCTGAACTACAGATATTCTCCTTTATTAGCCACGAAAGTGCTTGGCTTTCTGACATGCCACGTTCATGAGACGCACCATTTGGGAGCAGACCTCCAAAACTGGCACATAGACTCAGCAGGGAGTGAAGAAAGGAGTGAAAAAACACAAATGTGGCTTTTTTTCCCCCTTTTCTTATCACTGGTAACACCTGCTTCCTGAAATGCTTCAGGGAAGTTGTCTAGGTTTGTATTGGCAGTATTCGTTGTAGTCCTCCAAGTTATTCACACAAGATGGACAAACTCCAGCTCCCCTTGAAAAGCCTCTCAGCATTAAAGAGCTCACAGAATAGCAGCTGTGCCTATTGGTCTAAAAATATAGCTGTATTCAATCCAGAAAGGATACATACAGTGCCTTGTAAAGTTGATTCAGTTTTGCCAAAAAAAACCTTAATAATGGGGAGAGGAGGGGAAGAGAAAGAGAATCCTTAGAGTTATTTGCAGATATTTTTTTCCATTTCCAGGGAATGGGGAGCCAATTCAAACCTTGAAAAACAACAACAAAGGCCACGCCAAAAAGTGAAAGGAATTTATTTAAAGCATGCAAAACTAAGTTGTCGTCAGTCCAAATGTGCTGTTCTTTGTATACAGCCGTACTAGAAAGCCAGGGATGGGTTGCTCCTGGCATTACTGCCGGTTCGGTGCACGCAAAAATGCATGTGCGCGCATTTGCACAAAAATAGGTCTGCGCATGTACAAAACATTTTTAAAAAATGTGCAATTACAATTGTTCTGCACATGGGGAGAACTGGAAATCAAGATGGCAGCCTCATAAAAGAACCAGTTTGGGGGTATGGCAGGCCCCTGGGCCTTCACAGAAGCCTTACGAAAGTAACAGGGCTCTGCCATCACACTCACTTGCCCCTAACCAGCCCTTCTTATTGATTGCCTGATAGCAAAACAATCCATACAATCACGTGGACAAATCTTTTCCTGCTCTTTTGATCTGTGCTTGGAATAATGGTTTTCTTCTTAGTGAGAAGTCTTGGCACAGATCTGGTGGAAACCGACTCTGAAGGTTACTGCAGTTTTGACCTAATTAAAAGTTTTCCCCTTTCACCAAACAATCAGTCACATGGTTCAATCAAGGTGCTCTCCAGCTGCCGGGTAACATCATTCAGCCTTCTTCTAACCAGGTGTGAGAATGTCCTTGGTTCCCAAGAGAAAGTATTTTGTTTTGACTACAAACACCCCAGCTATCTCTGTTCCTCCTCCTCCCTAGGTGGCGCAGTGGTTAAATGCAGCACTGCAAGCTACTGCTAGATCAGCAGTTCAGCGGTTCAAACCCCACCGGCTCAGGGTTGACTCAGCCTTCCATCCTTCCAAGGTGGGTAAAATGAGGACCCAGATTGTTGGGGGCAATATGCTGACTCTCTGTAAACCGCTTAGAGAGGGCTGAAAGCCCTATGAAGCGGTATATAAGTCTACTGCTATTACTGCTATCCCTATGCCACAGGAGTGTGGCAACCCTGAAGCATCCAAGATGGCTTCGGTCAGGTCTAGAGAGCCGAGGTAGCGCAGTGGTTAAATGCAGCACTGCAGGCTACTTCAGCTGACTGCAGTTCTGCAGTTCGGCTGTTCAAATCTCACCGGCTCAGGGTTGACTCAGCCTTTCATCCTTCCGAGGTGGGTAAAATGAGGACCCGGATTGTTATTGGGGGCAATATGCTGACTCTGTAAACCGCTCAGAGAGGGCTGAAAGCCCTATGAAGCGGTATATAAGTCTAACTGCTATTGCTATTGCTATTGCTAGGTCAGCTTCATGGTTGACATCTAGGTTGCTTCTCTCCTTGATTACTTTGATTTATCTTCTTATTGGAGCTCCGGGTGACAGATGTTTGTTCAAAACAGGATAGCACCGGAAGTAAATTTGTTTAAAGGCCCAACCTTCTTTTCAAAGGTAACCTGTTCATTTGGATCAAATGATCCTTCAGTTAATTCCGCAGAAAAGTAGCCCCCATTTGTTCTTGCCCTTTCGCTGCATCAGAGAACGTGCTTCTCTCTGCATCAAACATTTCCCAGCGGGATAAAAGAATCATCTGTAAAGGGAGCAGCAGAGGGAGGGAAATCTCCAAGTCAGAAATGCCGTGATAGCCTTTCAAAGATGCCAACCTCTGCAGCATTGGCATCCTAATGAACAAAACCAGGTGAGCCTCAGTTCCCCTCTGTTAAAGGCTCGAAAGTAGGCTCTTTCTCTTAAAACTGTTCTGAGCTAGGCTTCTCCAAAAAGCACGAGACAGAGTCCTGGTCCCGACAAAACTCCTTTTATTAAATGAATGTGACTTCCTCTCATTCACATTCAGCAAAGGCCTGGTAAACAGTCTTTCAAAGGTGAAGTTATGACCACAGACCTTATCTAGCTTGGAAAGCTGCCAGGTAAATATTTTCCAAACGCAGTGCTGTGCAAGAAAAGACTGGGCACAGAGTCTCTGAGATTCACGGACAGATCTTCACACTCCTGAAGCGAATCTAATGACCTGCAAAAGCCCACTCCCCTTTTGCTCCTCTTTTATCTCCTATGAGAGGGACCAATCACCTTCCCCCTGGGACTTTACTCCCAAATCTACCCTGATTTCTGAGTTGTTCTTTTCTTCTGGCAGCTCTGCGCATGGACACACTGGGAACAGGCTCCAGCTGTACTTCTGCCTCACTGATGTCTGACTCCGAAGGCAGCAAGATGGCCCTGGCTCCATCTCTGTCTCCTACACAGAGCCCTCGTCTGAGCCTTCCCAGCCTCCAGGATTGGCCCATGTTCCTCTGCAACATCCTCACTGTCCGATTCTCCTGCCAGCTCCACTGGCCGCTGGCAGGCCACAACAGGACAAGGCAGGACAATATTTCTGCAAAGAGACCATCAATATTTATATATGACCTCCTTAGCTTATAAGTAAATTTACCTTGAATTGAATTGAATTGAATTTATTGCACTTATATGCTGCCCTTTTCCCCGAAGGGGACTCAGGGAGGCTCACAATCCAAGTCAGGGAAGGGGATACAGATAAGGGATAAAAAGACGAACAAAACAATACACAATTTAAAAGCACACAACAACCATACCATTCGAGGAGGGGGGCAAAAGCTCTTTAGCCCCAGGCCTGTCGGAACAGCCAGGTTTTAAGGGCTTTGCGGAAGGCCTGGAGGGTGGTGAGGGTTCGAATCTCCACGGGGAGCTCGTTCCAGAGGGTCGGAGCAGCCACAGAGAAGGCTCTCCTCCGGGTAGTCGCCAGCCGGCATTGGCTGGCAGATGGAATTCGGAGGAGGCCTAATCTGTGGGATCTAATCGGTCTATTGGAGGTAATTGTCTATGTCGAGTCTCAGTCATCCAGGCCATGGTTGTCCCAAAGGTAATTTTTTCAAAAAGCACCTGGACTTTCTTTGTCCCAAAGGTGCTTTTTTCAGGAGGCAACTGGACTTTCTTGTGGGTTTCTTTGAAGACATTTCGCTTCTCATCCAAGAAGCTTCTTCAACTCCGCCAGGATAGTGGGGAATGGTAGGATTTATACTCCTTGCAGACAGCTGGATATTTGCATTCTTTTAGAGGGTTGTTGAGGCCACTTGGAGGTTTATCTGTGTCCTCAGGGTCACCTGAGTGATGCTCCTGTCATCTGAAAATGTTGCCTCTGGAAATCCATTCGTACTCCCACACCATTCAAAGGGTATTCATCCCAAATTATAGAGCTAAAAGCAGTGGTGGGATGCAGCCAGTTCGCACCTATTCGGGGGAACCGGTTTTTAACTTTCTAAACAGTTCGGAGAACCGGTTGTTGGAAGAAACCTCTTTTTGTTTTTTTCCCACTTTACAGGGCTAATCCTGTAAGGAAGGCAGGAAGGAAACATTTTTTTAAAAAAATATATTTTTATTTTCAAAACAAACATACAAATCCTCCTTCTTTACATACTGTAGAAAGTGTATCAGTTGGTTATAGAAGGCTTTCGTGCATCTCTTCCACCGTCATCATATATAATTCATATGAATTCTAATATCTTAACTTGGACGTTTATTATATTACCATCATCATACCTCCACTTTTATTTGACTATGATTATTTAAACGTCCTTCATCATAAAATATACCAAGATTTAATGCATAACCACATACTGGCATTTCATTTACTTATTTATAAAATCCTCCATTAACATTAAATCCTCATATCCTATTCTAGCTAAACATCCATAATATTTAATACCACAATTTTCTAATCCTCCTAGGAAGGAAACATTTTTTTAAAAAAAATTATTTTATCAATTTCATATATACATTCACAATTATATGATCTCATAACTGTTATTAATAATATGTATTTATAACAATTTTTTTCCCTACAGTTGACAATATACTTGAAGATTGCTTTCTTACCATCCCATAGATCCATCTTATCTTACAATGGTCCTACTTCTTCTTCCCTCCCTCCCTCTTTCCTTCCCTCGTTTCTTCTCTCCTACTCCCCTTCCTTCCCTCCCTCCTTCCCCTTCCCTCCTTCTCTCCTTCCCCCCTTCCTTCCCTCCTTCCTTCCTTCCCCCCTTCCTTCCCTCCTTCCTTCCCTCCTTTCTTTTCTCCTTCTCTCCTTCCTTTCCCCCTTCCTTTCCTCCTTCCTTCCCCCTTCCTTCTCTCCTACATTCCCTCCTTCTTTCCCTCCTTTCTTCTCTCCTTCTCTCCTTCCTTCCCTCCTTCCTTCCCTCCTTTCTTCCCTCCTTCTCTCCTTCCCTCCTTCCTTCCCTCCTTCCTTCCTTCCCTCCTTTCTTCTCTCCTTCTCTCCTTCCTTTCCCCCTTCCTTTCCTCCTTCCTTCCCCCCTTCCTTCTCTCCTACATTCCCTCCTTCCTTCCCTCCTTTCTTCTCTCCTTCTCTCCTTCCTTCCCTCCTTCCTTCCCTCCTTTCTTCTCTCCTTCTCTCCTTCCTTCCCTCCTTCCTTCCCTCCTTGCTTCCCTCCCTCCTTCCTACCCCCTTTCTTCTCTTTCTTCTCTCCTTCCTTCCTTCCTCCTCTCCTTTCCCTTCTCTCCTTCCCCTTCCTCCCCTTTACCCTTCCCCTCTTCTTCCCATTCCTCCCCTCTTTCCTACTCTTACATTCCCTCCCATTCTTCCTCTGCCTTTCCTTTTCTCCTATTAGGAAGGAAACATTTTGATGTTGTTTCTAGCCTCTTCTTTATTGCTCTGCTTACAGAAACTGTTTCTCTGGTTTACCCTTATTACAGTGTAACAGCTAAGGCAAAGCGACCATCAACCTGAGTGACATTGAGTTGGCCACGCCCACCCAGTCACATGACCACCGAGTTCTGCCTACCCAGCTGGTCATTAGGGCAGAGAACTGGTTGTTAAATTATTTGAATCCCACCACTGGCTAAAAGTCTATAGAGATTCTCAGTTCTCCAGGTCATGGTTGTCCCAAAGGTGCTTTTTCAGGAGGCAACTGGACTTTCTTGTTTGTTTTTTTCTTTTGAAGATGTTTTGCTTCCCATCCCAGAAGCTGCTTCAGCTCTGACAGGATACTGGGGAATGGAAGGATTGATATTACTTGCAGAGCTGAAGAAGCTTCTTGGATGAGAAGCAAAACATCTTCAAAAGGAAAAAAAACCAAGTAAATCCAGTTGCCTCCTGAAAAAGCACCTTTGGGACAAAAACCATGACTTGGAGGACTGAGAATCTCTACAAACTTTTGGACTTTGTTTTTCCTTGAAGAAGAAGTTTCGCTTCTCGTCCAAGAAGCTTCTTCAGTTCTGACTGGAGGCTTTATCCTCCACTCTTGTAAGATTGTGATTAGCCGTGACCCATCAAAACCGCGGTCCACTAAAGCGCGCCCGATCAAAGCGCGTACGTGACGTCATCAGCAGCGCGACAAATAAAATTAAAAATAAATTAAATTAAAATTAAATTAAAGCAAGCCGATTCACATAAAGGTAAGGGTTAGGTTTAGGGTTAGGTTTAGGGTTAGGGTTAGGTTAAGGGTTAGGGTTAGGTTTAGGGTTACGTTAAGCGTTAGGGTTAGGTTTAGGGTTAGGTTAAGGGTTAGCGTTAGGTTTAGCGTTAGGTTAAGGGTTAGGCTTAGGGTTAGGTTTAGGGTTAGGTTTGGGGGGGTTAGGGTAAGGTTTTCGCTTTAATTTTAAATTTACTGCTCACAGCGTGCTGTTTTCGTCGCACTGTGATGACGTCACGTACACGCTTTCGTCGAGCGAGCTTTAGTCTACCGCGGATTTGTGGTGGAACCGTGATTAGCAAAATAAAAGGGAAAAAATAATTTCATAAAAGAATGAACATTCAAATCTGCATCGCAAGCCCAATCTTCTCCAGAGTTGAATCTTAATATACACATATGTACTCACCAATGCTTGCCTATGCTAATTTAGAAAGGTGTAGAATCCTTCCCCCTTAAGGTAGGTGTACTCATGTTGTACAATTTGCAAATCAACAACAGCTGGCCTTCTCTAATAGACTTTTAGGCTTAAGGAGCCACATGTGCAACAGCCAAGAAGAGCAAAGTAAGCAAAATGGAGATGAAATTATACTCAGAAGTGACTTTTAAAAGTTTTGTTATAACCGTCTAGTATATTTCAGATCCATGATCCTTTTTTCAAGGGTTCCAGGAGTGAAAATTCAAAACAGAAGCTCAAAGTTAAAGTTCATAAGGTGAAAAATTATTTGCAGCTAAATATTTAAACCCATTAAATTCTATTGTAGTATGTCTGAGGGGAAAATAGCAGAAAAGACTCATAATTGAATGAGCCAGGAGCAAAACAAAAAAAACCCACTATGTTGGTCTTCTCATGGACCAGGAATAGGCAGCCTGTGGCTCTGGAGCTGCATGTGGCTCTTTTATACATCTGCTGCAGCTCCGTCACCAGTTGACACACAATTTTGAGAGGAGCTTCCAGTTAGGGGTGGGTGAAAGCACGGCACGCCAGGAGGAGACTCTATGGCAAGGGGCGGGTTTTCCGGTCAGCTCCACAATTGGTGGGGCTTTCAATTAGGACAGGTAGAGAAAAACGGATGCCACGCTAGAAGGAGACTCTACGGTGGGGAAACCGGACTTCTGGTCAGCTCCAGAATTGAATGGGGGCTTCCAGTTAGGATCTTTGTGGCTCTTTGAGTGCTTAAGGTTGCCGACCCCTGTCATGGACCAACCTACCAACATTTCTTGAGCATTGCAGGAGATTAAGCATGTGAGAATGAGGGGCACACTACCAAACAGTTGGTCTCTCTGCCCATCAGGATGGAGAGCTTGATCATGTCTCTGGACTATTCCTAGCAGACTCAGGCCATTCCTGGATCTTCAAGTTCTATCCAGCAGTATTCCTAAGAGTAGTAGATCCATCCCCCCAAAGGCTGGTGGATCTCCTATCCCTGGACCAGGAAGCACCTCTGGGTTGTGTTTTGGATTTACCATATTTTGGGAGTATAAGACGCACCTCCCCCCCCGCTAAAAGAACGTGGAAATGTTGGTGCATCTTATACACCAAATACAGCCATTTTTTGGCCTCCCAAAGCCCCACCCCCCACATCCCATTTTTGTGAAAAATGGGCAAAAACCAGGCCAAAAAAGGAGGCATATTCTCCCTGCCAGCCCCCAGGAGCACTCTGCAGGCTTCAGCAGGACTGGAGAAAGGGGAAAATGCCCTAGTTTTTGTGAAAAATGGCCCATTTTTCACAAAAATTGGGGCATTTTTGCCTTCCCCCAGCCTTGCTGAAGCCTGTAGAGTGCTCCTGGGGGCCAGGGAGAACAAAAACTTTTTTTCTTACCTCTTCAAAATCTTGGTGCGTCTTATACATGGGTGCATCTTATAGTCCAAAAAATATGGTACTTTCAATATATTTACCTTCATCCAGCATATCACTGGATAAAAGTGCAGGATCTTCTCAGGGCAGGAGAACAAAATGTTCTCATCAGAGTTTGGCTGTCGGTCAGAATGGCTAATTCTGCTGTGGACATTGTGTTATTTTGTGGAATGTGATGGGTATTCCGCAACAGCGAGCATTATCTCTAACACAAGAATTTGACCCTGGTGAGCCAGGATTCCACTGTGCATCAAGAGAGAAGCTCATTAATCAAATTGTGGGAAGCATCTCAGATTGACTCCTTCTACAGAGATGTTGTTGAATTAGCATCATGCAGTTTTAGTAACATGTGACTGGGGATGATGGGGGGCGTACTTTCAATTTATCTGGAGGACACCCAGTTGAGGAATGACAACACAAAGAGAAACAGAAAAAGGGAAATAGATTGCATTGCTGATGCAGAATTGTGGATTGCATTGCTGATGCAGAATTGTGGATTGTGTGATTTTCACACAATGAGGACAGAACCTACATTCTCCATTTGAGATAGGTTAAGGTTCTTGAGGTTTCCTCTATTCTAAAATATTCAAGTGGCTTTAGATCAGTGGAAATGAACAGTGATGTAAAATCCCAAGGAGTGCAATGGGTCATTGGTTAAAGATGTTGAGCTCATCATCTGCAAAGCTGACAGCCTGGGTTTGAGATCTGAATGCTGTATGGCGAGGTGAGCTCCCATCCTCGCTCCAGCTTCTGCCAATTGCAGTAGCACTTATATACCACTTTACAGTGCTTTACGATCCTCTCTAAGTGGTTTTACAGAGTCAGCACATTGCCCCCAACAATTTGGCTCCTCATTTTACCCACCTTCGAAAGATGGAAGGCTGAGTCAACCTTGAGCCTGGTGACATTTGAACTGCCAAATTGCAATCAGCCGAAGTAGCCTGCAGTTCAGTGGTGGGATTCAGCCAGTTCGCACCTATTCGGGAGAACCAGTTGGTAACTTTCTAAGTAGTTCAGAGAACCGATTGTTGGAAGAAATCTCCTTTTGTTTTTTTCCACTTTACAGGGCTAATCCTGTAAGGAAGGCAAGAAGGAAACATTCTGGTGTTGTTTCTAGCCTGATCTTGATTGCCCTGCTTACAGAAACTGCCTCTCTGGTTAACCCTTATTACATTGTAACAGCTAATGCGAAGCGCCCATTGACCTGAGTGACCTTGAGTTGGCCATGCCCACCCAGTCACATGACCACCGAGCCCCACCTACTCAGACGTCATCAACAGGGCGACAACAGCGCGGAGAAGCACGCTGTAAACCCTAAACCTAAACTTAACCCCTAACCCTAAACCTAACCCTAAACCTAAACCTAATCCTAAACCTAACGCTTAACCTAACCCTAACCCTAACCCTTAACCTAACCCTAAACCTAACCCTAACCCTTAACCTAACCCTAACCCTAACCCTAACCCTTAACCTAACCCTAAAGCTAACCCTAAAGCTAACCCTAAAGCTAACCCTTACCTTAAGTTAAATCGGCTTTCTTTCAACGCCCTATTTAAAGCACCCTTCTTTCTCCGCGCTGGCTGTTGTTGCCGCGTTGATGACGTCAGCGACGCGGTTTAGTCGGGCGCGGTTTTGTCGTTCGCCCCTTTGTCGGGTCACGTCTTCAGACAACAGTGGTTCCCTCAGCTAAGAAACAGAGATGAGTACCCTAAAGTCAGACATGACTGGAAAGATAAACCTTTATCTTATCTACAATCCCATAAATCATTCAAAAGCTGGGTTGCACCATAACAGGAACAAAAAGTCTGCTTTATCCAAAGAGAAGTTTTCAGTAGCAAGTTTACAGACATTCTGCTACGGCCTTCATTATTTATGCTCTGCTTTGCGATGTCCTTTCAATCACTGCTTCTGAGTTCAACCTGTGGGATCTAGAAGACCTCTGCTGAGCCTCTACTTAAAACATCTCCACAGTTAACCAATTTCTTAGGGAGAATTGATCTGCAGCTCAAGTCCAGGAAGACTCACTATTTTAAATTGCCACCACAGGTGACTCTATGACCATAAAAGAAATTCCATGCACAGAGACTTGGAGAAGTGCACAAAAGTGTAACTCCTCTGAAAAGTTTTTCAGTGAGCCTCTGTTTGGGGCTCACCACAGCTCACCAATTTTTAAGGGAGAATTAAGCCACAACTCAAGTCCAGTTGCAATGCATGGCTGTGAAAGTTGGACCACAAGAAAGGCTGAGTGCCAAAGAATTGAACCAGGGTGCTGGGGAAGCAGTGGTGGGATTCAAATAATTTAACAACCAGTTCTCTGCCCTAATGATCAGCTGAGTAGGTGCGGCTCAGTAGTCATGTGACTGGGTGGGCGTGGTCAACTCAACATCACTCACGTTGATGGGCGCTTCACCTTAGCTGTTACAATGGTAATAAGGGTTAACCAGAGAGGCAGTTTCTGTAAGCAAGGCAATAAAGATTAAGCTAGAAACAACACCAGAATGTTTCCTTCCTGCCTTCCTTACAGGATTAGCCCTGTAAAGTGGAAAAAACCAAAATCAGATTTCTTCCAACAACCGGTTCTCTGAACTGCTTAGAAAGTTACCAATGGGTTCTCCCGAATGGGTGCCAACTGGCTGAATCCCACCACTGTGGGGAAGACTCCTGCGAGTCCCTTGAACTGCAAGGCGATCCAACCGGTCAATCCTAGAGAAGATCAACCCTGACTGCTCTATAGAAGGCCAGATCCAGAAGATGAAACTCAAATACTTTGGCCACCTAATGAGAAGGAAGAAGGACTCACTGGAGAAGAGCCTCATGCTGGGAACGATGGAGGGCAAAAGAAGAAAGGGACGGCAGAGAAGGAGGGGGTTGGACGGAGTCACTGAAGCAGTTGCATTGGCATCCATCACTTTCAAAAGACTATGGTATCGTGCTCTGGAAAGAGGTAAAGCTGGAATGTCCTCTCCAGGACACGAGGCCTGGGTAGGTTAATATGGAGGATAGACTGTTACCCAAGCAGCAGATCCCTCCTCTCCATGTCAATGAAATAGCCCAATGGAACAGTAGAGCCGATACGACTGGTTCCAGCTGCATCGCAGGAGTTACCAGAACCTGGTTGTACACAGTCACAAACTGCTTCTGGGACTCCGGCTCTGGATTTGCCTCAAGGTTGACTCCTGAAGCCGTTTCCAGTAGTGGATAGAGCCACAAGGCAGTGGAGGTTTGTAATCAGAGTATCCTTTCTCCTAGGTGGGGGGTCGGGGGGTCGGGTGGGGGGAGGGAAGGATAGATATTAGGCTAGACACGACGTGTTGGACCTCAATGCAATGGGACTTCACATGTATACTGTTTTTCTTTAATTTTTCTTTAAAAATAGGATAAGCCAAGTACATTAACATACACTGGAAATACACCGAGGGGAGGAGGAGTAGGAAAGAAGAAGGATGGGTAGAGAGGGATGGGAGAGAGGGTGGGGGGGAGGCGAAAAGGAAGGGGGGGAGCAGATTTGGAGAGAGGAGTGGTAGAGGGGGAGGGGAAGTAGGGTAGAGGGGGATAGCAGTTAGACTTAGATTTATATATACCGCTTCATAGGGCTTTCAGCCCTCTCTAAGCGGTTTACAGAGTCAGCATATCGCCCCCACAGTCTGGGTCCTCATTTCACCCACCTCGGAAGGATGGAAGGCTGAGTCAACCTTGAGCCGGTGAGATTAGAACCGCTGAACTGCAGATAACAGTCAACTGAAGTGGCCTGCAGTACTGCACCCTAACCACTGCGCCACCTCGGCTCTTCGATGATGGATGATGGAGGGAAGATAGAAAGTTGGAGGGTGGTGGAAGAAAGAGGTGTATGGAGAATGGAAGAGGTATATTAGGCTTTTATTTTCTGGGGCATTGTCGACAAGAGGAATTGATGCAATTATTGTTTAATACTGTATGGTGTATACACGTGAGTGTATGAAAATGAAAAATGAAAAAATAAATATATATATACAGGGAAGAAAAAAAAAAGAGTATCCCTTCTCCTAGAAGATGGTTCTGCTGCTTTATCTGCCATTGGAGCGTAAAGCCCTCTTCCGCCTTCAAAACCGTTGACCGTCTTCTCCTGTAACCCTGGAAAGGGGCCCTTATGAGGTGCTACCAGCCGGGCCAGCTGGACCAAGGTATTTTAAGGAGGTGTTACTCCTCCATCACTCACCCTTTGTCCTGGCTTGTGACAGGCAGAGCCTGGCTTCCCAAACGTTGGGCCCAGGATGGCAGGTTTCCCTAAGCAGTGAGCTTAAATGGATTCCAGAGGATGGTAGAGGATATGAAGGCCTGGAGGAGCGTTGTCCATGGGGTCGTGATGAGTCGGACATGACTTCACAACAACTAAGAACAACAAGTCCAGGAAACCTCAGTATTGTAAATTGCCACTGCAGGTGACTCTACGGCCATAAAAAGAATTCCATGCGCAGACCTTGAGAACTGCACAAAGGAGTAACTTCTGGGGAAAAACCTTTGCAGTGGTGCAGGGAAATTATTGTTCTATACAGATGCCTTATTTTGGATTGAAAACACGTTCTTGTGTTTTACAGAAAAAATAAAAGGAAACATAAAATGCAGCAGATTTGCTCAAAGCAAAGTGGCCTCCAGCCAAATCATACCCCCCAAGTCCAATGGAAAATGAAATCTTGGCAACACCACGACCCCTTTTGAGCCAAGAGGCACCATTATCACAACACAACAAGAAGAAAGACCAACAGATGTTAGCAACGACAAATGAGGAAAGAGCAGCATCAATTCCACTCTAGCAGCTACTCTGGAATGGAAAGCCGCCAGTTCCTCTACTCTGGCTTTACACCACACAGGATGCTACGCAACGATGCCAGAGCTAACTAGTTTCCCAGAAGATCACAAATCATATGACCGGCTCCCCCGTGCAGATAGTTCTCATGCCTTGGCCGGTATTTATGAGAAGTGGACATTGACAAAGAAGGAAGTGAAAGAAACAAGACTCAGAATAGAAGGATTTTGCAGGAATGGAAAAGACAAGTCATCATTATCATCATCATCATCATCATCATCATCATCATCATCATCATCACCATCACCATCATCATCATCATTTTTAATGACTCCATAATCCCTTGCAGGAAGGAGTTTTGGCAACTGAATGGAGCTATCAGAGTATTTAATGGCCGGATGCCCTTCCTGTCGCCAAGGCGGAGTTTTGTTCAGCAGATATATTCATGTTGTGCCCAGAGAGAAATATCTGCCTCTACCTAGGATTGAACTCACAGCCCCCTGATTGTGAGGCGAGAACTCCGCCTCTACGCCACCGCATCACACCAATAGAAAAGACAATTACCTCCACCAGACCGATTAGATCCCACAGACTAGGCCTCCTCCGAATTCCATCCGCCGGCCAGTGTCGACTGGCGACTACCCGGAGGAGAGCCTTCTCTGTTGCTGCTCCGACCCTCTGGAACGAACTCCCCGTGGAGATTCGCACCCTCACCACCCTCCAGGCCTTCCGCAAAGCCCTTAAAACCTGGCTATTCTGACAGGCCTGGGGCTAAAGAACCGTTGCCCCCGTCTCGAATGGTATGATTGTTGTGTGTTTTAAATCATGTATTGTTTTTGTGTTGTTGTTAATTTGTCTGTATCCCCCCTTCCCTGGTTTGAGTTGTGAGCCGCCCTGAGTCCCCCTTCGGGGGAAAAGGGCGGCATATAAATGAAATAAACATAAACATAAACAAGTCCTGTTAGAAAAAAATATTAGAAGACCTAGATAGTCCTCGACTTACAACAGTTCATTTAGTGACCATCAAAGTTACAATGGCAGGAAAAAAAAGTGGCTTATGACCAGTGGTGGGATCCTATCGGTTTAACTACCATTTCAGTGATCACGTGTTTCGCTGATTGTTGGAGCGAACCGGTTCACTCCCAGCTGATCATCGGAGCTACCAATTTTCCTGAACCGGTCCAAACCGGCTGAATCCCTCCCCAGTTTATGACCATTTTTCACACGTATGACCATTGCAGCAACCACATGGTCATGTGATTCAAAATCCAGACACTCAGCAACTCATATTTTTGATGTTATTCCCTTTTGCGACCTTCTGACAAGCAGCCAATGGGGAAGTCAGGTTCCCTTAAGAACCGTGTTAGTAATTTAACAACTGCAATGATTCACTTAGCATATGTGGCAAGAAAGGTTATAAAATAGGGGAAAACGTATTTAGCAAATGTCTCACTTAGCGACACAAATTTTGGGCTCAGTGGTGGTCGTAAATCAAGGACTGCCTATACATTAATTTCCCCACAGAATGAATGGGAAGTGGGATGAACATCAAGAAGGTTACTGAATTATTTGTGCCTCTAAGTCAGTCTTGGCTCCTGGAGTTTACCTGGACAGATAATCTGCATTTTTCTTGGTAACGTTTTTTTTTTTCAACAGAGGGTTCAGGTTTCCTCTTTCCAAAGACTGAGAGAGTTACCGTCCTAAGATCACCTGCCATCTTCTGTACGTGAAGCATGAAAGTCAAAGTCAGGTTTCCTCACGACTTGGGTACTTGAGAGACCGCCTACTGCCAATTACCTCCCAAAGACCCATTAGATCGCACAGGGTCGGCCTCCTCCGGGTTCCGTCTACCAGCCAATGCCATCTGGCTACTACCCGGGGGAGGGCCTTCTCTGTGGTGGCTCCGGCCCTTTGGAACGAACTCCCCGCAGAGATTCGGACCCTCACCTCTCTCCAGGCCTTCCGAAAAGCCGTTAAAACCTGGCTGTGTTGGCAGGCCTGGGGTTGATGATCTCCCTTCCCCTCTCGACAGGTGTGGTTGTTGGCTATCTTAAATGCTTGTCTTGTATTTGTGTGTTCCCTTTCCCGCTTGAGTTGTTCGCCGCCCTGAGTCCCTGTAGGGAATAGGGCGGCATATAAATAAAACAAATCTCAATCTCATTTTTAAAACCAGCATTCTAATCCTTAGTCCTTAACTGGCTTTTTGATCAGAGGTTAGTACCCACCATAATGCAGTCTGGTCAAATGCTACTGTAAAATCTTTGTCTGAAATGGTATGGGGTTTCCTTGCTTGTTCAGGGGGTTGGGCTAGAAGACCTCCAAGGTGCCTTCCAATTCGGTTATTCTGTTGAATATCTAACTGCTTCACATAAATGCCAGTGAAGACATGAGAAAACCGTTTGCATGGGAGAGTCAGACAAACAATTTGTGAAGAAATCTTCAGGGAAACCAGTCCACATTTTCTAAAGATCCACTTTTGACACTAGCAATGAATGGGCTCTCCCTCATTCAGAACTTCTCATCATCTTTCAGTGATTTTTTTTTCATTCTTTCCTTAGCCAAATCTACAGCTTTTTCAATTCATCCTTTTTTTCCATGTCTCTGTGTGAATAGTTTTCTGCTTTTAACCAATTGGAAACAAAACAGATCTCCAAGTCCCTGAAGAAGCCTGAAGGAACTTGACTTTGAAAATGACAGATCTTCACTTCCAAAAGTTAGACCTCCAAGGAGCTATTCTCAAGGAACTGCAGAAGTCAATCTTTGCTAGAACCTCTGTTGCAAAGTACAGATCAGAGGTGGTATTCAACCGGTTCGTACCGGCCCAGGTGAACCGGTAGTGGAAATTTGAGTAGTGCGGAGAACTGGCAAATACCTCTGATTCCCGCCCCCGTCGTTCCCTGTTCTATATTCCCTTGTTCTTTAGCTCAGCTGATTTGCCAACAGAGATGATTGCCACACCTCAGCTGAACTAAAAACAAACAAACAGCTCAACTCACCAGCGCTGACACTGAGAACAGTCTTTGAGTGCTGCACACGTGGGCAAACCGCACTCTCATAGAATAGGTAGAAAAAGATTTGGAATTCCCACCACTGGCACAGATGCAGTTTATCTGCCAACGTATCCAGTTATATATTTGGTTCAAGGTTCAAGGTTCAAGGTTCATTTTATTTATATGCCGCCCTATTCCCGGCGGGACTCAGGGCGGCGCACAAACCCAAAGGAGGGGAAGGGAAACACAAGAACTACAACAAAAAGTACAGGGAACTTAAAACAACCAACAGTCACACGATTCGAGAGGGGAAGGGAACTCATCGACCCCAGGCCTGCCGACACAGCCAGGTTTTAACGGCTTTTCGGAAGGCCTGGAGAGAGGTGAGAGTCCGAATCTCTGTGGGGAGTTCGTTCCAAAGGGCCGGAGCCGCCACAGAGAAGGCCCTCCCCCCCCCCCCCGGGTAGTAGCCAGATGACATTGGCTAGTAGACGGAACCCGGAGGAGGCCTAATCTGTGTGATCTAATGGATCTTTGGGAGGTAATTGGCAGCAGGCGGTCTCGGAACTTAGCTTCAATCAATCCAGGATCTGTCAAGAACCCTGTCCTTTGAATGCTCCTCAAAACGAACCAAAGTTTGCCCCTCTTTCTCATTTCCTGATATTGGGGCAGGGGGTGGGGGAGAGCAGCCTTGTTCCAGCATCTATGGATTAACAGGCTCCATTAAGCAAGGACAAATTTTAAGAAAGGCATCAACCGGCCTGCTTTCTTGGGAGTTGGCAAGGAGAACTTCCTGCGACCACTAAGAGCTTTGAAAGGTCAATTGATCTTGTACTTCTCTTGTAACCTGGTGGGATGAAGTCTCGCTTCACTGAACTTTACTTATGTGCCCTTTTTGAAATGTGTGATCCCCTCAACCGAAAGCTAAAGATCAGAATTGCCATTGCGAATTACCAATTGCCACGAGCCGCGGGGCCACAGGGGTTAGAATGCAGTACTGCAGGCTACTTCTGCTGACTGCTGGCGGCCTGTTAATTTGGCAGTTCGAATCTCACCAGGCTCAAAGGTTGACTCAGCCTTCCGTCCTTCTGAGGTGGGTCAAATGAGGACCCAAATTGTTGGGGCAATAGGCTGACTCTGTAAACGACTTAGAAAAGGCTGTGAAGCGATATATAAGTCTAAGTCAGTGTTTCTCAACCTTGGCCACTTGAAGATGTCTGGACTTCAACTCCCAGAATTCCCCAGCCAGCGAATGCTGGCTGGGGAATTCTGGGAGTTGAAGTCCAGACATCTTCAAGTGGCCAAGGTTGAGAAACACTGGTCTAAATGCTATTGCTAAGTGCTATTGCTATTGTAACCCATCTTTCTCCCTGAGAACCTCACTTTTTTTGTGTCAATGAAAGATTTGCCCAAATAGTTCTGGGTTGCTGTTTTCTTTGCCCTGCCCAAACAAGCCAAAATTCACAAATATCAGCTCCATTGTCTTTCTGGATCCGTCACAAGTGTAGACTTGAAAGAGAGAGGAGGCTGGATAGCCTGCATCTGAAACAAGAGCATCTCCTTTACTTTCCAAGCCCATCAAATGAAACCTGCCTTTATTTGGGTCTGGAAGGCACCCCTTGTTCTGCACATTTCAAGCATCCTGATTGAATTAACCAGCGGTCATAAAGAGTTATCCTTCCTCTTAAGACTGAAGCCAAATATTGTATCTTGTACAGCAGGGGTGTCAAACTCAAGGCCAATGGGCAGGATCCAGCCCGCAGGTTGCTTAAATCTTGCCTGCGGGGTGGGCCTGAAAATAGCAAAGGACCAGCCTGTGGTGCCTCTGGCAGCCAAAATGGGGAATGGGGGAGCCACACACGATGCTCCCCCTCCTGTGCTCCATTTTCAGCCTGGAAGGCCTCCTACAGCACTCAGCCAGTCAAAATCAGACACAGGGGAGTCGCTCACAGACCGCCACGGGGGGGGGGGAGGGGAGGAGGAAACACATGGGTCGCTCCCACATCCCATTTTGACCAATAGGGTGTTGCAGGAGGCGTCTCCCATCTCTCTCCCTCCCGCCCAGCTCACGGAGGAGAAATACAATGTTGATCCAGTCCGCAAAGAAATCCAGTTTGACACGCCGGTTGTAGAGTGACTTACAACTGTTTTATTTTCAAGAAAGCAGAGGTCTCAAAACTCAAATTCAGTTACCTTTATTTTGTCTGCTGTCCACCAGGGTTCATATATATATATATATTTAGTCCATTCGAGGAAGCCGAACTCCAGAGTTACCATAGAAACCACCGAACGTGAAGTAATTATGATGTCACCTGACATCATGGCAAAAGTTTTCTTAGCTATTCAGAAGGGAGCGCTCGGCTTCCCTAATCAAGCAAATGAAACAATCTCGCAGTCCTAATTGGACCATGAACGTCCGCCATAAATATCAGATGGAGACGCTGTCTTGCTACATGCCATTTATTTCCAATTATCTGTCATCCAGGATTGTGATAGGCTATTGCTTCTGTGCGCCTGTTTAAGTCCAATTGTTCAGTGCAATCTGCCTTGACAAGATAATTGAGTAAACCAAAGTATTTTCAAATTTATGACAGAACCCTTCGCTTGACTCTTCTGTTTCTGGAGCACAGCTCTACCCACTTCCAAATGGGTCTCTAACAACGATGGGGAATTCAGTTGTGAAGATTGAACTATAATGCAATGCAGGAGGACGTTGCCTATTTCCCAGTTATCACCCAGCCCCCTCCCAGAAAAATGAAATATCCTAGGAATTATTGAAAAGGCAGAATATTTCTCTGGATGTGAAAAGAAAGAAACATGTTTTAAAATACAGAATAGCTGCCTGCAGCTTCCTGCCTCCATCCCCCTTTGTCATTGAGCCATTAAAGCCTGAGCTAATCCACTTTACATAATAAAGAGTTCTCCCCTTCAGCTCCAGAGTGATGGGATTAAGGCATGATAATATTGGCACTTTACCCAACTCACCACATGGCATCTGAGAACTCAACCAAACCTGGATTCAAAACGCAGCCTAGAGAGTTGCCCCTGCTTGGGCCCCTGGGAGTCTGACAAGCAATCAGAATACAAGCTCAAGATCAAAGGCCAGAGAGGGCATAAAACCAGGGACTCAGCTTCCCTCCTCTTCTCCACCAACATTGAAGCATGTGATCATCTTTTCTGTTCAGGACCTCAAGCCGTGTGATCCTGTCCACCATTAAAACCATCTTTCCAAGCAGCCTTCATGTCTCCAGTGTCTTTTCCCCCACTTGGAGCTGAACCCAGAAGGACATTTCTTCCAACACCACAAACACTCTTTTTTAAAGAAAGCCATAACCAAAGCTTTACCCTCATCTTGTGGGGATGCTGTTCTCCTATGTTCTCAGCCTCTCCACACTCCACTTCTAGCAGAGATGGCATGGTCCATCTCCCTTCTATCAAACCACTGGTCCTGGCACACTGGCATCGCATGCAGCACCTGAGCTATGGAACTGCCTTCCATGAAGGTCCCTTGGGCTCCACCCTTGCTAACCTTTCATAAGATGTTGAAAATCTGTATGTTCTTACAGGTCAAGAAATTACAGTGGGTGACTTCTGTTGAGAAACACCAGAATGGTGTTTCTCCATGAATAAGGTTATCATAGAACACAGAATAACAGAATTGGAAGAGACCTAGCCCAACCCCCTATACCATTTCTGACAAATGGCAGCCCTGTCTCTTCTTGAAAGCCTCCAATGATGAAGCTCCACCAACCTCTGCAGGCAAGCTACTCCACTGGTTGATCGTTCTCACTGTCAGAAAACTTCTCCTTATTTCTAGGTTGAATCTCTCCTTGGCCAGTTTCCCATCCATTATTCCTTGTCTGGCCTTCAGGTGCTTTGGAGAATAGCTTGACCCCCTTACTCTCTGTGGCAGCCCCTCAAGTATTGGAAGACTGCTACCATGTCTCCCCTGGTCCTTCTCTTATCCTTGATCCCCATGCTGTAGTTTTATGGTTTAAACCTTGTACTTCTTCCAGAGTCACCATTGTGAGATGAGTAGCCATATAAATCATATCAGCAAATGGAATAAATAAAATCTATCCTCTCCTTTCTCTGTGCCAAGCAGAAAGCTATGATACAGGTAAGAACCAGGGAGATTTTTCTCCTAAAGAGTGGCATCTCTAGGCTTCCATTGCTAATAAATCCACGGTTTTCCTTCATCTTTTTCCATAGCTCCTCCTCAACCATTACCATAACTCAGATTACCCATTATCTATTACTATCAACCTGAATCAGTCTGCTGCAGGAAGTTATCAGCTATAATCTAGTACAGGGGTGTCAAACTCAAAGCCCACGGGCCAGATCCAGCCTACGGGGTGTTTAGATCTGGCCCATGAGGTTGCCCAGGAAACAATGAAGGACCAGCCCTCAGTGTCTGTGCCAGCAAAAGTGGAGTTCAGGAGGTCTGCGTTCAGATCTCCAAGTTCCCTTTTCGACCCTCCCAAGCTCAGTTTTCTCTGGCAAGAGCTCGGGCCACCACAGGGACCCCCAAGATGAGTGACATTGAGCTGACCACACCCATCCTGGCCAACCCTCCATCCCTCCGAGGTCAAACGCAACTAGTGGTGGGTTCCGGCAGAGACTACTGCCTGCTTGCTCATGGGTGCACTGCATGCATGCTTGATGCACACTGCGCGTGCACACGTAGTACAACTAAAATTTCTCTGCACATGTGCAGAAGAAAAAAACAAGGTGGTGGCGCCTACGGCATCGCCGGCACAAGCGGTTTGGAGGTGTGGCAAGCCTGGGTCGCTGCTGGTTCCAGCGATCCAGGCCGCCAAACTACTACCGGTTCAGCCGAACTGGTCTGAACCAGTAGGAACCCACCACTGAACACAACCCTGATGCGGCCCTCAATGAACTTGAGTTTGACACCTCTAGTACCTCATGCCAGAAGAGGGCTGCTCAATTTCCCTGCCTAGAACTGGCCTGCCAGGGCCTGAAGGATGAAGATAATTTGGATCTCACGGTTCACTACAAACCACACGGGGTCTTACTACATTATTTATATTTACCGAACGAACTTTATAATAACACACAACATGCTTCCCTTTGCAATATTCATCGTAGATTCATTTTTAATATATTCAAATTTTCAGTTACAAGTCGTATTTCCATCCAGATTCTCCAGTCTTTTTTTTATATATAAATTTTTATTTTAAACACATAAACACATCAACAAAAACAAACACATGACTTAAGACAACATAGGAGCACGAAGTTCCATCATATATCATATAGCAGTTCCGTATCGGTTTCTTTGCAGTTAGTGTTTTCCCTTTCTGTACCTTTCTATCTTACATTCGTGGTCTCTTTATTCGTTATCCATTTTTATGTATAATTCTATATTTATTTATACTTAGCTATTTATAACCAGATATTGTTTAGCTATATTGTGCTATATATTCTTACTGTCATTTATTCTCTTACGTACAATTCTAGGTATACATTCACATGGTTATTCTTTTTCTTTGCCATTCTTATACTATTGTTATTCTATTTAAAAGTTTATAAGGTATAGTTTGCTTTGTTTACCATCCCTAGCACCTGTTATGACACCACCTTATTTTCTCTTTTTTTTCTTTTCTCTCTCCCTTCCTTCTCTACTTCCTTCCTCCCTCCTCTCCTTTCCCTTCTTTCTTCCCTTACCTCTCCCCTACTCTTACCCTCTCTCTTCCCCTTCCTACCCTCTCTTCTTCTCTTTCTCTCCCATCCTCCCTCCTCTCCTTCTCTTTTTCTCCCTTCCACCCACCTCTCCTTACCTCTTTCTTCTTCCCTTACCTCTCCTCCACTCTTCCTCTTTCTTTTCTACTATCTCTCCTTCTCTTTCTCTCCTTTCCACCCTCCTCTCCTTTCCCTTCCTTCTTCCCTCCCTTCTCTACTTCCTTCCTCCTCTCCTTTCCTTCCTTCTTCCCTCCCTTTCTCTTTCTATTGTTATAGGTGTCTCTTTCAAATCTCAATTTATGTTTTCTTGGGGATTCTCCAGTCTTTCTAGGCACTGCAAATCACATTTTGTCCTTTTAGGACAACTGTGAGTAATCTTGACCTAGAAAGCATAAGTGAGTAAATCAAATTCTTGGCTTCTTGTCAAGTAGTTTGACTGTTTTGCTGCCCCTCGTTGTTTGCTCATGTCTTTCAGATCCTCTTAATAAATTTGGGTTTTATTGGATGTTTAAAGTGCTGCTGGTCTGGTTTGGTGTGTGAACAATGGTTGAAGAAGGATTTCCTTGTCTCCTATTCTCCTATTCCATGGTTGTAATGTAAATTCATCCATTAACATTTCACCAAATAAGGCACACTTTCACCTTACAATCCAGCAAAAATGTAATAAAAAAGCAGGGACTGTCTCAGTCAATGTCTTTGCATCTTTGACTATATCAGATCATGGCTTCCTTAACCTGAGATGGCCAAGTTTATGAAAATCAAGGCCAAGCAGAGAAGGACAATCCAAATCACTTGGGGAATTTTGCCCCTATTCTGGTGCAACAGAAGGAGGGAAGGGGGGAGGGAGGGAGATGAGGAGGAGGAGGAGGAGGAGGAGGAGGAGGAGGAGGAGGAGGAGGAGGAGGAGGAGGAGGAGGAGAAGAAGAAGAAGAAGAAGAAGAAGAAGAAGAAAGGAAGGAAGGAAGGAAGGAAGAAAAAGAAAGAAAGAGGAAGGAAGGGAAGGAAGGGAAGGAAGGAAGGGAGGGAGGGAGGGAGGAAGGGATAGCCAAGTCTGATTTTTCCCCAATCTTTCTCAGAATCTAATAGGGAGAAAAGGAAGGCGAGCTTTTTTTAACTTCTTATATTCTTAGCAACTAGAAACCAGAAGTCCTTGCGGCTCTTTCATTTATCACTTAAGATCTAATAGTTGCTCTGTTCTTATTTACCTTCTTGCCAAATCTTCTTAATATATTTATGTAGCACAGAGTTGGCCATTCTGTACTGCTTGATTTGCATGGAAAATATCTTCTCTAGCTGTTTTGCTTCTGCCTAGATTTACTTCAAATGCCCTATTGTGCAGCTATTGTGTCTTCAGAGAGGATTTGTGAGAGACACTGAAATATATATTTTTCTGATTTTTTTTAAAACTCATGACGACATATTGAAAACATTCAAGTGAAGGCTTTCCCATCATCTTTCTACGGAGGGATTAAAGTAGCTATGTGGGAATTCTCCTTTCCAATTACAAATGCAAGAGCATGAATAAGAAGAAAAATAATAAACAAATAAAAAAGGAGGAGAGGGATTAAAGTCTAAGGACTGCGAGTGTGCAAAGACTGTGGGAAGATAAATGGATTCCCAGAAGAATCGTTTCCAAGAACATAACCCTATCATTCTTTACGTTACATTTGGAAGAATTTCTCAAGGCTAACTGGTGGGTAAGAAACACTCCTTGTTTGGATTAAAACCCTGGATGGAGATCAAGAGACGATTATTGCTCACAAATATACAATGTGCTGTGGAACTTCTATAGCACTGTTTTCTCACAAAACTATTGCAGATGTCTTTATATGTAATAATGTAGGACCATGTTAGTGAACCTATAGCCCTCTCTATGGGCACGCAAGCCGTCATTCCAGCTGAGCTCCACTGCGCACACATGCATGCCTCCCACCAGCCAGCCGATTTTCAAGTCTCTGCAGGATGCATGTGAGAGATGCGTGAACATGCACGGGACAGGGGGGTCATGCGCGCCGATTCTCCATGGGACCATTAAACAAAGGGAGGGAGAAAATGGAATGTGAATGACAAATATATATATATATATATATATATATATATATATATATATATATATATATATATATATATATATATATATATATATATATATATATATATATTTACATGGAATACATATATATATATATTTACATGGAATTATGGAATTGTCCCATGGCCAGTTGTCCCTTGAAGAGTTGGCTGCAGCGAGTTGGTCATGGCCAGCTGGCCGTGGTGCATTGTCTCATTCTAGCGAAGAAGATCTCCCCAGGCCAGCCATGTTGTGACCTGATTCTTTCCTTTGACAGAACAAGCTCATCCCCCCAAAAAAGATTAAAGGTGTATCAAGCTACTTAATGCACAAAGGCAGTGAAGAAAATTCCTGTGCTAGAATTATGCAGCTACTGGCTTGAAAAGGGATGCCCTGTGGGAATGCAATAGATAAATTAAATTGAGGGGGGAAGTTGAAAATGCATGTCATTGACTCCTGCTTTATTCCTACTGGCTGAAGAAATTTTAGCGATGTGACATCAAGAAGGATGATGTTGAAGTCTACCTGACTTACACCAATTTCATTCATTGATTGTCACGTGTGGGTATTGTTGTGGCCTGCCAGCAGTCAGCAGAGCTGGCAGCAGATTCAGAGAGTGTGGAGGTTGGGGAGGAACACGGGCCAGTCCTGGAGTCTGGGGAAGGCTCTGATGAGGGCTCTGTGTCAGAGGCAGAGAGAGGGGCCAGAGCCGTATGCCAGTTATCAGCTGCCTTCAGAGTCAGACATCTGTGAAGCAGACGAACAGCTGGAGCCTGTTCCAACTGTGCGCATGCAAAGAGTTGCCAGACAAAGGGAAGAGCTAAAGAACAGAGGTCGACTTGGAAGTAAGGTCAGAGATAAGGTCCCAGAGGAAATAATAGAGAAGCGAAAGGAGAGTGGAGTTTGCAGGAAACCATTAGTTCGCTTAATTGGTTCGTGACTCTCTGAGACTCCTTGCCGAGTTTTGCAGATATCCGCCTGGCAGCTCTCCAAGCCAGATAAGGTCTGTGATTGTAAATCCTCCCTAGAAAGACGTTGCTGGATGTGAATGAACAAAATTCACAGTCAATTAATAAAAAGGGGTTTTTTGTCAGGACAAGGAGTTTGCTTCATGCTCTCCGGAAGCCTGGGTCAGAACAGGCATCTGTTATTTTCCACAATTTGGTTTTGTTGAGCTCTTTTCGCGCCAATTGCTTTGTGCTGCCCTTTTATTATGCAGCCATTATTTTCACTCTGAGATGCTGCGCTTAAATTAACCGGGTTCCGTCTTCAAAGACACTGGCTTTGTGTAGGGCTGGTCTTCACAGCGCTGAAAAAGATTTAAGAATCCATATTTTTTCCACCAATCAGAAAACTTTATTTCTTTGATGTTCAGAGTCATTTAAAAGGGCTCCAGAGCCCTTTTAAATACTTCAAAGGTGGGAGCTCCAGGCAAACATCTGCCACCGAGACCTGGGCATCTAAGCAGCGGCACTAAATAGGGTGGCTGTTTGACGCTGATCAAAGCATCAAGAGGCCTGCGGAAACTTCCATGAAGTGTCTGGGCAAGGCAGAGGGCACCTCTCTTCCCTGAGAGACCGCCTGCTGCCAATTACCTCCCAAAGACCCATTAGATCACACAGGGCCGGCCTCCTCCGGGTTCCGTCCACCAGCCAATGCCACCTGGCTACTACCCGGGGGAGGGCCTTCTCTGTGGCAGCTCCGGCCCTTTGGAATGAACTCCCCGCGGAGATTCGGACCCTCACCTCTCTCCAGGCCTTCCGAAAAGCCGTCAAAACCTGGCTGTGCCGGCAGGCCTGGGTTTATGAGTTCCCTTCCCCTCTCAACTTGTATGGTTGTATGATTCTTGTTTATTTTAATCATGTGTATTGTGCTTTATGTTCCCCTTTCCCCCTTTGAGTTGTTCGCTGCCCTGAGTCCCTCCCGGAGAAGGGCGGCATACAAATAAACTAAATCTAAATCTAAATCTGCTTTTCTGCATGTTGGAATGGTTTTGAATGGGGGGAAGGTCTGTCTCTATCCACAGTTTAGTCTATAACCGTGATAGTCTATGGCACGTGTGCCACAGGTGACACATGGAGCCATTTGTTAGGGCACGCAAAGTGTGGCCCTGTCAACTCCAGTGCACATGCAGGCTCTGGCCAGCTGACTTTGGCCTTCATTTTTGGCTGTTTTTCTTCAGGGAAGTTTTGAAGACCGGCGGAAGGACGAGACGAGAGCCAGGACTGCCAGAACAAGAGGTTTATTTACATAGCACTATTTACAGGCGATTCAGCACCATCCCTGCTTGACAGCTATTTAAACGAGCTGTCAGAGCAGGGATAACCAACGGGCGCGCTGTCAACGTCTAGCAACTGATGACGCTGCGCCTTAACCAATCAGGGCGCCTCTAGTGGCTAGCAACAGGCGATGCTGCGCCCTAGCCAATCAGGGCGCTGCCTGGCCTGTTGCTAGTCGCCAGGTCGTATGTCGAGGACTTTCCGAGTCCTCAACAGGAAGCCTCCGGAGAGCGAAAAACAACCCAACACGCAACACGGAAGTTCAGGAATGGACTTCCGGTTTGCGTGTTGGTCATGGTTTTCTCCTTCTGGAGAGCAAAAAACAGTCCTATGGGCAAACCGGAAGTCCATTTCCAAACTTCCGAGTTGCCCATAGGGCCATTTTTTGCCCTCCAAAGGGTATCCAGGTGGGTGGGGAGGCCATTTTTGTCCCCCCCCTGGCTCCAGAGGCTTTCTAGGTGAAAAATGGGTCCAGCACATGCCAAAAGGAGGGGGAGGGCAGGAGTCATGTGCACATGCACAGGAGGGGGTTGCACGCACATGTGCGGGGTGGCGGGGTCAAGTGTGCATATAATTATGGGTGTGGGCATGCCTGCGCACAACCCCCCTGCACTCCCCCCACAGAGGCCTAAGCAGTAAACAAAAACAAATTGAGAGAAGAAACCCAAGAGAAAAAGCCATCGTTTCATATTGCGCTGCTAAGCTTGTCTTCCAAATTCTTTCAGGGAAGCTAATATACTAAGATATTCATTAATCCGCCTGAGGGAGCTAATTGCAGATGGTTCATCTTCTTGCCTTAATGGATTATGGGAGTAATCTTGCTCTCCACTCACACAGAGCAACAGAAGTTGTTTTAGCATAAGTAAAACCTGGGCCAGAATACCTTGGTCTCCGGATTCTGCTCTTAGAACCCCAAATGATTGCGATTCACGAGAGGAAAGATGGGGTCTCCTGAGCTACACAGGAGAATCTTGCTGTTCTGAACAAGGCTTCCCAAGAGCACGAAGGAAACCTTTTGCCCCAACAAAGAACCCTTTTATTAATTCTACTGTGAATTCTTCTCATTCACATCCAACAACATCTTTCAAGGGAGGATTTACAATCACAGACCTTATCTGGCTTGGAGAGCTGCCAGGCCGATATCTGCAAAACTCGGCAAGGAGTCTCAGAGAGTCATGAGCCAATTAAGCGAAGTAATTGTCTCCTGCAAACTCCACTCCCTTTTTGCTCCTCTTTTATTTCCTCTGGGAGGGGCCATTCACCGTCCACCTGTAGCCTTACTCCCAAGTCGAACCCTGTTCTTTAGCTGTTCCTTTCGTCTGGCGCACACTGGGAACAGGCTCCAGCTGTTTGTCTGCCTCACTGATGTCTGAGTCTAAAGGCAGCTGATAACTGGCATACGGCTCTAGCCCCATCTCTGCCTCTGACACAAAGCCCTCGTCAGAGCCTTCCCCAGACTCCAGGACTGGTCCATGTTCCTCCCCAATCTCCTCACTCTCCGAATCTGCTGCCAGCTCTGCTGGCTGCTGGAGGGCCACAACACTTGCTGCCCTCTCTTTGTGAGATGATGTGGAGCCTTTAAGCAGCTGCCAACAAGCCAAGCTGGTTTATCTATCATCCCTCAGATAAACCCAGGATCAGTGCTGGAAACACCAAACAGACTGTTTCTCAAAGATGCTTAGCTGTTCCAAACGCATTTGAAGTGTTGTCTTTAACTGTTCCTCATTGAAATTGGGATGAAACGGGGGCACATTGTTTTTAATGGCTGCACCCCTATAACTGTCTAGTTTGGCTCTGCAAGCAAACAAGACAGACACAGACTGGATAACGGATAATTAGAACTGCAAAAAAACCAATTGCTACCAACCTGCCATCCATTGAGGACCTGTATACTGCATGAGTCAAAAATAGGGCTGTGAAAATATCTACAGACCCCTCACATCCTGGACATAAATTGTTTCAACTTCTACCCTCAAAAGAAAGTTATAGGGCACTGCACACCAGAATAACTAGACACAAGGACAGTTTTTCTCCAAATGCCATCACTCTGCTAAATAACTAATTCCCACAACACTGTCAAACTATTTACTAAGACTGTATTGCTATTCTTCTTCTCATCCTTCCTAGTATCTATCTCTCCCCACTTATGACTATAACCTTGTTGCTTGTATCTCTGTGATGTATATCATTTTATTTAGTTCGTAGTATTAATTGTTTGCTTATTTAGTATCCTATGACTATCACCAAGTGTTATGTCTTATGATTCTTGATGAATGTAGTTTTTAGGTACACTGAGAGCATATGCATCGAAGACAAATTCCTTGTGTGTTCAATCACACTTGGCCAATAAAGAATTCTATTCTATTCTACTCTACTCTACTCTACTCTACTCTACTCTACTCTACTCTACTCTACTCTACTCTACTCTACTCTACTCTACTCTACTCTTTCAACCACTGGTGTCTTTCAAATGTCCCAGTGGTATGCAGACCAAATAAATTTACCCTTCTGGTTTTAAGGGATGGATTCAGCATGAATGCCTGTTATCCATTTGTGAAAATTCCCTTTGTTCTAAAAATAAGAAAATCTTGTATACAGACTAGATCCGATGATAAGCTTCAGGATTTAATTAATTCTATATCGCTATCCATGGTTATTACGCGTAGCTTTTTTCAGATAATTAGTTTCCATTTTTGTCCGTTTATTTTAATCGTCGCACAATAGTGTACAATAACTTCTTTCTTTAGCCTATAATCACTACCAATCTCTTCATTTCCATCAGTATCATGGGTTTATTTTAATTTCACCATAAAAAAAATCATTCTGTTATTTTAAGATTGTATCCTTTACTTCTTAAAGTTGTTCAAGGCGATATTCAGAAAGTACAGAAAAACATGATAGTGTAAATATTCCCTAAGTCACATTGAAATAAGCGGTTTTTCAGAAGCAGGGATCCGAAAGTGACCCATTGAAATGAGTACATGTATTCATATTTGATAACAATCTGAATAATTCATTTTTTTCCAGAGGATGAATTTTTATTATTTTTACTTCAGAAAAATAATTGAATTCACAGCTGAAGCCTCAGACTTTACCAGGCAATGTTTTTTATGGGCATTAAATAATTCATAATTCAATTTATAAATTTGCAAGAGGCGGAATGAAATGTGTGCTTCAAAATGGCAAACCCGATCAAAGTTCACTTCCATAAACCCTTCCAAGAGAACAGGATTAGCTTCCCTCAGACCTCGGATGACGAGCAGCATCTGCCCACATAGAAGTTCATATTTAACTTCTTCTATTTCTTAAAAAGAACAGAGATTTATTTGGGGGTTCAGTTCCACTGTAGCCTGGCACAAACAACTTTGTTCGGCAAACTGACAATAAATTGATGAGCCGAGGTGGTGCAGTGGTTAGAGTGCACCAGAACTTTGTCTTCAAGGGCTGGATAAATCTTTTCAATCTGCCTGCTTTTAAGAAACACGGGATAAGTGTGAGAAAAACTACTACTGTAAGAAAAATATATACAATATAATTTAGTCGTTATGATAGTCTGATATATACTGTACGGCTAAATATAAACAACTGAGGAATGGTACGTGAAAAGGAGTAAGAAACAAGGTGACCACAAATGTAAAATGGGAATGTATAGGAGGGGAAACATTAACTGTAAAGATACACCGATAAGTAATTGCTGCATGATGGAATGTTTAGTCCCTGTGTTGTTTTTAAGTTACGTGTTTGTCTTTGTTGATGTGTTTAACTATTAAGTGTTGTAGGAAGTTATCACCCAGCCCTCTCCCAGAAAAATGAAATATCCTAGGAAATATTGAAAAGGCAGAATATTTCTCTGGATGTGAAAAGAAAGAAACATGTTTTAAAAGACAGAATAGCTGCCTGTAGCTTCCTGCCCATCCCCACTTTGTCAATGGGCCATTAGGAAGGCCAAGCTAGTCCACTTTACATAATAAAGGCTTCTCCACTTCAGCTCCAGGGGGATGGGATTAAAGCGTGATAATATTGGCCCCAAGTGACCACATGGCATCTGAGAACTCAACCAAACTTGGATTCAAAACGCAGCCTAGAGAGTTGCCCCTGCATGGCCCCATGGGAGTCTGACAACCAATCAGAATACATTTCTTACACAGGAACAGGAAACAGAGAGGTGGGACTGAACAGGTTATAAAAAGCCTAGCAAGCCCCTCCCTCAGCCCTTCTCTTCTCCTCCACCAACATTGAAGCATGTGATCCGCCTTTTCTGTTCAGGACCTCAAGCCATGTGGTCCTGTTCACCAATAAACCATCTTTCCAAGCAGCCTCCATGTCTCCAGTGTCTTTTTCCCCACTTGGGGGCGAACCCAGAAGGACATTCATCAGTGTGTTTAAGTGTTATATACATATATACATACATACATACATACCTCTGTGTGTGTGTGTATGTGTGTGTATACACACACACACACACACACACACACACACACACACACACACACACACACACACACACACACAGGACTCTCTGCTGCCTGTCTCAATGCAGCTGCCCCTTTGAACACAAACTCCAAATGGGATGGGTGCCCCTCAGTGGTGGGTTTCAAAAAAATTTCGAACCTACTCTGGGGGTGTGGCCTCCATTGTGGGAGTGGCTTGCCGGCCATATGACCTGGTGGGAGTGGCTTGCTGGCCATGTGTTTTCTTTCTTTCTTTCTTTCTTTCTTTCTTTCTTTCTTTCTTTCTTTCTTTCTTTCTTTCTCTCTCTCTCTCTCTCTCTCTCTCTCTCTCTCTCTCTCTTTTTCCTTCCTTTTGTCTCTCTGTCCCTTTTTTCTTTTTTTCTTTCATCTCTCTCTCACTCTTTTTCTTTCTTTTTTCTTTCTTTCTTCCTTTCTTCCTTTCTTTCTCTTTCTCACTCTCTCTGTGTCAGTCTGCCTGTCTGTCTGTCTGTGTCTGTCTGTGTGTCAGTGGTGGATTTCAAAAATTTCTGGAACCTCTTCTGTAGGTGTGGCCTGCTTTCCGGGTCCACTGGTGGAACCTCTTCTAACCAGTTCGGTAGATTTGACGAACCGGTTCTACTGAATAGGTGCGAACTGGTAGGAACCCACCTCTGGTGCCCCTGGATCTCGACCCAAAGAATGCAGGCATCCTGCAGCAGGAGGTCAGGTCCTGGTTGACAATGAAAGCTTTGTTTCCCAGCGCCTTATCTGCCAGCCCCTCTCCCTCCATCCCTGCACATTTGATCACAAACTCATCACCGCCGATGCAGGCGTCCCACTCCCGCTTCCCTTTGCTTGCAGCCTGTAGGTCCCCCAATGTCCCTCTTCTGCTTGCCTAGTCAGGATCAAACAAATAAGCTGTTGAGGTGAGAGGAAATTATTTTGGCCTCCCTCCCGACTTGTTATTGATTTGATGTCAGGCTGGGAAATTGAAGTTCAACGATCCACTCCAACCACTTCCACACAAGCATCCTTTGACGGCATCACCCAGCCATCCCTGGAGTGAAAGAACGCTTATCTTTACTGCTGCTATTTTGGCCCACAAATGACTCTAGAAGATGCTATCAGTTCCTAACAGGGATCCTGCATAAGCCACAAAGCTCTTCCTCTAACTCAGGGGTGTCAAACTCAAGGCCCAGGGGCCAGATCCGGGCCCTTGGGTGCTTAAATATGGCCCGTGAGGTTTGCCCTGGAAACAGTGAAGGATCAGTCCACGATACCTCTGCCACAGTGGTGGGTTTCAAAAATTGTTCGAACTTACTCTGTGGGTGTGGCCTCCTTTGTGGGAGTGGCTTGCCGCCCATGTGACCAGATGGGAGTGGCTTGCCACCCATGTGACCGGATGGGAGTGGCTTGCCGCCCTTGTGACCGGATATGAAGATGCCGACAACACTTGTCAGAACCACCTTAAATTACTTCACACACAGCACTGGCATGCATAAGAATATGATGTAAACTTGTTTTTTAAAAGGCATCTTTGGTTTGCGTTAAAACAACTTCAATACACGCAATGTTCTGATTGCACCACAAACGCAGTAGTCATCCTTACCTTTCACAGAGGCACTGAGTTTTATAAATATGAGCATGATAGTGTAGAATAATCATATCCAAGGACTAGTGGTGGGTTTCATAAAATTTTGGAACCTCTTCTGTAGGTGTGGCCTGCTTTTCGGGTCCACTGGTGGAACCTCTTCTAACCGGTTCGGTAGATTTGACGAACCGGTTCTACCGAATAGGTGCGAACTGGTAGGAACCCACCTCTGCTCTGCCAGCAAAAATAGAGCTGGGAGGGCCACAAGTGGCGAACTGGCGTTAGCAAAATATGAAACCCACCGCTGACTGTGGATACATTTCTTATCGGTCTTGTGATATCAATTCTCAGCTAGATTTTTCTCCAGGATAATTTGCCACCAACCTAATTTTTCAGGTCTTTCAACTGTGCCCCCATCACTACTGTAACTGGGTCCATCCATCTTGCATTTCTTTATTGTTCCTCACCAAATACATCTGTGGCTTCTCGGGAAAAGCAATTTAATAAAAGAGGCATCGCACACACACACACACACACACACACACACACACACACACACACACACACACACACACACAGCCTTGACTGCATCAGAATTTTGTACAAGCTGGTTTCTTTTCACCATAGAAAGAAGTAGATTGATTCTTTAAAGTTAATAGATATGCATTCAACGCGGCACACTCTGAAAGGAGAAATCCATCATATTCATGCTTAGTGTGTCTTGTCTTTCAGGCACTGATTTCCAATAGATTCTCAGTGCCTGTCTGCGCCTGGGGAGTTTGATTTCGACTCGAATCAATCAAATGCAACACAGGTCAAGAAACATTAATAGGGAATGTCTTGTGAAAAAAAAGTTGGAACAGCCAAGTTAAAACCGATTCTAGAACAACAGACAAGGAGACGGACACATTTCAGGGGGTGACATCCCCTTGCTCAATGTAGATGATTTAGGGGGATAGATAAAAGACCGATCTCTAAAGGGAATGTTCAATAGTTAAAATAAGACAATGGACAAATCTTTTTTTCTCTCATTCAAGGCAATAAAAGCAATCCATTTAAAGATATTCCTGGTAGATATTTCACAGTTTTGCAGTCTCCGACTGTTGTGGCCCACCAGGGGCCAGCAAAGCTGTCAGCAGAGTTGGACAGTGAGGAGGTTGGGGAGGAACATGGGCCAATCCTGGAGTCTGGGGAAGGCTCTGATGAGGGCTCTGTGTCGGACTCAGAGAGGGGGCCAGGGCTGTCTGACAGTTATGAGCTGCCTTTGGAGACAGACATCAGTGGGGCAGAAGAGCAGTTGTAGCCTGTTCCCAGTATGCGCATGCGCAGAGCTGCCAGGAGAAGGGAACAGTTAAGGAACAAGGGCCAATTTGGGAGTCAAGGCACAGGTGGACAGTGAATGGCCCCTCCCATGGGGAATAAAGAGGAGCGAAAGGGGAGTGGAGTTTGCAAGAGACAATTTGTTCGTTTAATTAGTGCGAAGATTTGTTTGTGACTCTCAGAGACTCCTTGCCAAGTATTTTCTTCTACAGCATTGCATTTGGAAGATATCGGCCTGGCAGCTCTCCAAGCCTGATAAGGTCTGTGATTGTAAATTCACCCTTGAAAGACTGTTTGCTGGGACTTTGCTGGACGTGAATGAGAGGAATTCACATGAGCTTAATAAAAAGGGGTTTTGTTGGGACAAGGTATCTGCTTCGTGATTTTGTGAAGCCTAGGTCAGAACACTGAAAACTTCTTGGACAAAATATGGAGAAAAAATTATATTGACATTATAAAATTATCAGGAGAAGAAAAGAGGGTGGAGTTTAGCAAGCTAATCTTGCATATGTTAATCAACAAAGTGGGATTGATACTGTTTTGCCCTGCACCTTCTGGCTATTTCCTAAATCTTCATTTGGATTCAGAGGTGAAGATCCAGGGTGGTGTGAATGTTGAAAGCCCCATCGGCCCAAGAGGAACATAAAGCTGAGTGATGGGGCTGGGGGTATCTTCTTTGCTTTCATTGCCATTTTCCACAGCCCCCCACACTTATCTGACCCCAGGACATCAACATCCCTCCCACCCAAGTTGCCTCCGCCAAGGTGATCAGACAATTCTGGAGCCAACTGGAAATCCAGTTCCCCCACCATAGAGTCTCCTCCTAGCACGGCATCCTTTTTCCTTTTACTGACTGGCAACAGGGAGCCGCAGCAGAGGGATGAAAGAGCCACATGCGGCTCCAGAGCCGCAGAGGGTTGCTGACCCCTGCTCTAGTTAGTCTGTCTCCTCCTGCCTCCGGTGGGATGCCTGCCTGCTAAGGAACTGTGTCTTTCTGTCTGTCTGCATACTCTCATGTCCCTCTGCCTTTATTTCCCCTGCTGTTCCGATCCTGCAGCCTAGCACAATGCATGCAGCCATTTCAGAAACACTTCGAGTCTTTCCTGCTGTGGAAATCAATCATGCGTTCTGCAGATTAATTTTTCATCCATCGTGCCTATTACTAATCAACTCTGCTTAATTTTCAACAGCTCATACCCCTAATTGCAGAAAATGTGGGAAAGGAGGGGGGGGAAGTGCATTAAAAATAATCTTTCTCCTTGATTTCCATAGTAATTAAGTTGTGTTAGTCTTACGTCTTTCTTTCCCAAGGAAAGAAATTTCCTTGGGGGATCTTTCCACTTGGTTTCCCCCCCTCCCATGAAGAATCAAGCTTACTCTATTCTGATCACGCTTGATCTAAAGCCCTTCTCTTTTTGTCATTTGTCATGGATTTCAGGCCCAGGGCTGTTGTGTCATTCCTCTTCCTAGCAAAAGGGCAGGGATGGAGCAAGGCATCCCACTGGGATGGAAGTCAAATAGGGCCTCCACAAATGAAGTAGTTCCCCTTACCTACCATTCCCTTCCCTAACCCTAACCCTTCTTTCCTTCCTTCCTTCCTTCCTTCCTTCCTTCCTTCCTTCCTTCCTTCCTTCCTTCCTTCCTTCCCTTCCCTTCCCATCCCTTCCCTTCCCCTTTTTTTCTTTCCCCTCCTTTCCCTTCCTTTCCATTCCCTTGCCCTCCTTTCCCTTCTTTTCCCTTGCCCTCCTTTCCCCTCCCATCCTGTCCCTTGTCTTCCCTTTCCCTCCTTTCTCCTCCTCCTTTTCAGTAGTAGCTCCGACCCTTTGGAACGAGCTCCCCGTGGAGATTCATACTCTTACCACCATCCAGGCCTTCCGCATAGCCCTTAAGACCTGGCTAGCCTGTCAGGCCTGGGGACAAAGATAGCCGCCCCTCCCGAATGATGAATGAATGTTGCCTATTATTTTTACTTATGTGTGTCTACGTTATTGTTTGTATTCCCCTTCCTGATTTTATGTGAGCCGCCCTGAGTCCCCTCAGGGAAAAGGGCGGCCTATAAATGTTAATAAACTAATTCCTTCCCTCTTTTTCCTTCTCTTCCTTTTCTCTCCTTTCCCTTCTCTTCCCTTCCCTCCTTTCCCTTCTCTTCCCTTCCCCTTCTTTTCCTTCCCCTCCTTTCCCTTCCTTTCCATTCCCTTGCCCTCCTCTCCCTTCTTTTCCCTTGCCCTCCTTTCCCCTCCCCTCCTGTCCCTTTTCTTCCCTTTCCCTCCTTTCTCCTCCAATTCCTTCCCTCTTTTTCCTTCTCTTCCCTTTCCCTCCTTTCCCTTCTCTTCCCTTCCCTCCTTTCCCTTCTCTCCCCTCCCCCTCCTTTTTCTTCCCTTCCCCTTCTTTCTCCTCTCATTCCTTCCCTCCCTCCCCTCCCCTCTCTTCCTCTCCCTCCCTTGAAACACACCTGCAGAGTCAATGAGTTCAATCTGTCCTAGTTGCCCTTCCCTCTCAGGGTGGCTTTTAAGCAGGACTCCATCCAGCTCTTCTTGGAGATGCTAAGGACTGAACCTGACAATCTTTGGTACGCAAAGAATGTGCTTCTCTTAGAACCAGGCATGGCAGAGATTTCAGCTGCTGAAATGTCACTGTCAGATAAATCCAGACTTTCTGGTTCCCGTTGGGGTTGGATCTGAGTCATCTGGAGCTTTGTGCTATTTTCTAACAAAGGAATTGTCCCACACGGGTTTTTTGGGGGGTGGGGAAGGCGGAGGGGGCAATGAGTGGAAGGAGAGAGAGCTAATATTAGGATTGTGCTTTGCAGTTTAATGGGTCTCAATGGCAAAGGGGGAGAAATTGTGTTTTTCAGGACACCTGCCCATTCTTTTTTACTCTTTTCAAATGCCACCTGCTTAAGAAGCAAGAGAGTAAAACCATGTCGAGAGTGTAGGCATCTCAGCAGGTTTCAGAGAGGGTGCTGCAACACTTAACAAATATGCAATTCGGAGCATCTGGATATATTCAGCCAGCTGCAGGAGGGTGGCAGCTCAAATATTTCTGGATCCAAATGCTTTATGGAGAAAGCTGGAAACAGGCACACATTTGTCGTTCTCCGTATTGTGCTGGGTGAGAATAATTTCAAGAATGTTCCTGTTTTCATGAGTACCGTGGGATTTGGAGATTTATAGCTACTGCAGACCAGTGGTAAAATATATGAAAAGCTGTTCTTTAGGAGGAAAGAAATCTATAAAAAGGATCTCCATCACTTATTCAGTTTTATTTTTTGTTATTCTTTTATGGGCACTTACGTCTTCTCAAAGGTTTCAGAAAGAGCCGAAAACACCCTTTAGGAATAAACTTATTAAAGTAAAATTTGGAATATTAGGAAGGTTAGGAAAATAGACAAAGGGCAGCATCTTTTTAGGCCCGAAGGACTAAGCATCAAGATGGAATAAAGAGTAACTTCACCTTGCTGGATTTTGATTTATTCATCTCTGACGTTAGTAGGATCCAGAATGCCACCAACGTCTGTGCTGAGCCCTTCCAGATAGAATGTTTCCTAACAAATCTGAGAAAATTAATAGTCAACAGAGAGAACGGGATGACTCTCCATTGCAACTCGCCTAGCAGTGGGTTTCACATTTTGTTACCGCCGGTTCTCCCCTTCCATGCATGCGCCCAGCTAGGGTGGGTTCTGGCTGCTGCTGGTTTGCTCAGGGATGCACTGCGCACACCTGTGCTTGATGTATGTTGCACGCACATATGCAATAATAAAAAAATGCTTCTGTGCATGCGCAGAAGTGAAAAACAGGATGGTGGTGCCTATGGCGCTGCTGAGAGAACCAGTTCAGGGGCACACCAGGCCTGGGTCGCTGCCGGTTCCAGCGACCCAAGCCGCCAAGTTACTACCAGTTTTGCTGAACTGGTCCAAACCGGTAGGAACCCACCTCTGGCGCCCAGCCTTTCGTGCATGCGCTGGGCCTCAAAAACGTGCCTAAATAGGATGGCATAGACCCGGGGCAGGTGGGCAGGCCCACCTACAATTTCCACTGTCGGTTTGGGTGAACCGGTCCGAACCGGCTGAATACCACTTCTGAACTCACCACAGGACAATTCAACAAATACAAAAGTTAAATTAATTTTGACAAAACCATGGCCAATGAGAATAAAGAAAGTCAATCTAGAAGTACAAGAGTTACAATAACTTTGACTAAAATGGAATGAAATGATCAATACAGCATTGAATAGTCCCCCACTGACAATACAGCGAGTTGGCCATGGTGATTTGGCCATGGTGAATTGGCCATGGTCAGTTGGCCATGGTCAGTTGGCCATGGCCAGTTTGCCATGGTGAGTTTGCCATGGTGAGCTGGCCATGGTGAATTGGCCATGGTGAGTAGGCCATGGTGAGTTGGCCATGGTGAGTTGGCCATGGTGAGTTGGCCATGGTGAGTTGGCCATGGTGAGTTGGCCATGGTGAGTTGGCCATGGTGAGTTGGCCATGGTGAATTGGCCATGCTGAATTGGCCATGGTGAGTTGGCCATGGTGAGTTAGCTATGATGAGTTAGCTATGGTGTGTTGGCTGCAGTGAGTTGTCCTAGACCCATCAACAGGTGGAGAAAGTCCAGGGGTAGGCGTGTATCTTTTTCTCCTGATTCCTACATCCCTAAATCTCTTAGGTGGGATGGTGGAAAGCAAAGGAAGCAGAATCCAAAAGAGGCCATTTCAGGGAACTCAGCCTCTGGACTTGCCATGAGTTGATACCCAGCACAATCAGCTCTTCTTTGCATGGAAATCCTTCATGCTCACTTGGGCATGAGAAGGCTTCAGACCCACAGAGGGTTCAAGCTCTATGTACTTATTTAGGAAAGCTACATCACGTGCATGATGGCAAACATGGAACAATTGCAGATTGGCCCATCTCGGCTCCTTTGCTCTTTCTTGTGTGTTTGCTGGATTTTCAAACTCCATTACAGGTAGTCCTCTGAGTGGTGCTTTGGCCTAGAGGTGGAGTTCTTGCCTCACAATCAGGAAGCTATGAGTTCAATCCTAGGTAGAGGCAGATATTTCTCTCTCTGGGCACACTGGGAATATATCTGCTGAACAAAACTCTGCATTGGCAACAAGAAGGGTGTCTGGCCATTAAAACACTCTGCCAGCTCCATTCAGTTGCCCAGACTCCATCCTGCAAGAGATTATGGGCAGTGGTGGGATTGAAATGTTTTTACAACTGGTTCTGTGGGCATGGCTTGGTGGGCATGGCATGGCTTGGTGAGTGTGGTGTGTCTTGGTGGGCGTGGCAGGGGAAGGTTACTGAAAAATCCCTATTCCCTCCCAATCAGCTGGGGCTCAGAAGGAAGAGAATAGATGGGGACAGGGCCAGTCAGAGGTGGTATTTACCAGTTCTCTGAACTACCATATAAGATGCACCTTTCCCCCCTCAAAAAAAGAGGATGAAAATCTGGGTGCGTCTTATACACTGAATACAACATTTTTGGCCTCCTGAAACTCCACCCCCTTTGCAAAAAATAGACGTGCAGAAGGTTTAGGAGGCCTGCAAAGTGCTCCTGAGGGCTGGGGAGGGTGAAAATGAGCATAAAATGGGCAGTTTTGGGCCATTTTTGCCCCACCCCCAGCTCCCATGATCACTCTACAAACCTCCTAAAGGCTATGCATGCCTTTTTGGGGGGGGGAATGGGCCCATTTTCATCATAAACAGGCCATTTTTTCTTGGTTTACTAACTGTGTTAGTAATTTCACAACTGCAATGATTGCAGGAAACAGTGGCAGGAAAGGTTGTAAATTGAGGCAAAACTCATTTGACAACTCTCTCGCAACAGAAACCTTGGGCTCAATTTTGCTCATAAGCCAAGGGCTACCTATATCGATTTTTGAAATTTCATGTTTGAATCAACAACATGATTCAATGCTTTCAAGCTTTCGAACGTTTTTGGTTGAGTGGCGGGGAACCTTTGGCCATCAATGCAATCCTAGAGAAAATGCCCAAGTCTCAGGGATGACCAGAATTGTTTTCCAACAACATCCGAGTGGGCCATTCCCAGGAACGGTCCAATGCGTTTATGTAACACATGATAGAAATCCAATGTTTTGGAAGGAGGCACACATGACATGAGTAATTCCTGCATGCCGCAGAGCAGCTACACCGGGTGTGGATACTACAGCTGGGAGTGGGTGGTTGGGAGGAAGACCAGAAGGATGAGAATGTTCTAGCAACATTCAGTGGACTTTTTCCAGGAGATTGTTCTCCAATTTGAAGCCAGCCGGCCTGATCCAAGAAGGGGGGAGAAAAGGTTGAAGATGCGACCGAACAGATACAGCAATTCCTCATGTTTGCCACCAATATTTCAGAAAATATCTCAGACATGTGTTCATTCTAGGATGACTCCAAAGCCTTGGGAGATACAGTAGGAGGGTGAGTGAGTGTGCATGAGTGTAAATATATGTGAGCATGAGCCATCAGAGCTTTCCTACGACATCACTTCTGCTGTTTTCCACTGGGGCATTGCAGATGGGGAGAAATCAGGGGAATTCATCAAGAATGAACTGAGATCATGGTTCTTCTCCATTCCAGTGGTGGATTGCAGGCGGTATGCCCCAGTATGGGTGTACTGGAGCCAGTCCAGAGCACTGGATACCGTTCTGGTACGGTGCTCCGGAGGGCATGCAGCCCCTGTGTGATGCTCTGCAGAGCAGCTGGAGCATCACAGAGCATCGCGGAGGTGCTAAGATGCATGTACAAGCTGCGCGCAGGTGCACATGTGCTGCGCGCGTCTACGAGGATGCCACTGGCCCCGTTCCAACCATACCAGTTGGAATGGGATTTGAAACCCACCACTGCTCCATTCCCATTACAAAAGCTCTTTCCCCAGTCTCTTAGTCCTATCTCTGGCACCACACAGCAACTGTGAACCTGGAAAAAGATTCACCACTTCAAGAGGTTGCAGACAGTGAGGACACAGTTGTTCAACCAGGAGGCGAGAGTGAGCCAGTGGTGGGTTCCGGCCAATATGGCCCGGTACAGCCGTACTGGTAATAACCGGAAGCAACGGCCACCATACCATTACGGTAGCTCCTTTGGCACACCCACCTGCATTCCATAGCTGTTTATAACACGACTGGCCAATTGAGCACGTGTGCATAGCATGCGGTGCCTTCGCAACTTCTGCCGAGCTGCTGGATGTCGCAAGGCGGTGGCGTGCACATGCGTGTGCAGTGCAAGTGCCCAACTAGGATGCTCAGCTCCTTGCGCAGCGTACCGGTTGCGACGGGATCTGGAACCCACCACTGGAGTGAGCCCACACCGGCGTGAGGTCACAATGTGGTTCTGTATCATAATGGGCCCCAGGAGGAGGAGTGGACCCTGTCTCCCCCATTGTGAAGCGTGCTAAATTTGACTGTGCTGCGCAAGGGGCAGGCCATGGAGGCAACAAATGTACTGCCACGAAGGCGGAATGCTGTTTCGCACATTTTTTTAGTCCTGCAAACGAAGGTGAGAAACGTGATGGAGAAACGTGATGGAGAAACGTGATGGAGAAACGTGGAAACGTGGTGGTGAAACACGATGGAGCTGGGCTGGGGTGGAGGCACACATGTCCACAGAGAGTGCTCTGTGTGCCACCTCTGGCACACATGCCGAAGGTTCGCCACCATGGGTATAGAGTTTCCTGCCTAAGCACGGGGTTAGACTAGAAGACCTCCAAGGTCCCTTCTAACTCTGTTTTCTATTCTATTCTGTTATTCTGCGCACTCTCAAGGAGCTTCTGAATCTCAAATCTGTGCCAATGCACTGCCCACGGGGTCATAAGTGTTTGAAGCTGAAGGCCCATGACTCCCTAGATGAAAGCTGGCAGCTGGGCTTGATGGCATGGTCTTTATTGAAGACTGAGTGGAACAGAGGCCTCGGAGTTGACTGAGGTACTTTAACACGCGTTTATTCACAGAACATAACCAACAGAACATCAACTTCAGCCCCTTGCTCTGCTTGACAGCTATTTATATGGGAGTTGTCCTGCAGAGGAACCAATACAAACATTGTGAAAGCCCGCTTTCAGTCCGGTGCATCTGGACCAATAGGCACGAACCTTGCCGGGCTGTCAGTTGTAAGTCAAGGACTTGTGGCCGGTCGTAGGTCGAGGACCTAAGGCTGATCGCAGGTTGAGGACTTCACAGTCTTCATATATCTAGTGCTCTATCTTGGAAGATAGAAGTGTAGAAAATTAGCACACACACCCCTCCTAGAAGAATGAAATATTTTGAGGAATATTAAAAAGGCAGAATATTCTATTTCCCTGGATGAGAAATGGAGAAATGCTCTTGGAAAGCTGCCCCCCCCCGCCGCCACCTTCTTTAATAGCCCACAGCAGATATCAACACTTAAAAGATAAAGAGATAGCTAGCTCTATAAGCAAATACCCTCACCCAAGAGCCCCCAGCCACAATAAGATAAAAAATAAAGCCCCTTCATTGCATCATCTCAGTTACACCACCCTCAGAAGTCCAAACTTTAACCAAACCTAGCTCAGACAAACTCCTAGGATTTGTACATGGCCCCATGAGAGCCTGGCAACAACCAATAGAATTCATGTTCTTGCACAGGAACACGAAGCTCAAGTGCGAAGCCCAAGAGAAAGTGTAAATACCCCTCACTCTCAACTCCATGGGGTCAGCTGCACCAGAACCACAAACATAAATGGACCCTCTTTCCAATCAGTCTCCAGCCTCCATTTTGTCTCCAGTGCCTTTCTCCCAGACTGGAACTGAACCAGATGGATATTTCTTCCAATAGAAAGTTGGTCCAAAAGGAGGTATCTGCAGGTAACAAGGGAAAACAAAAATGCTCCAGGTAGGGGAGACCACCAGATCCCCCTCAGTCTAGAAGGCACAGCTCTGCTATCCCCCCAACAGACCAATTTCTTTTTTTTGGGGGGGGGGGAGTGTCAGTGAAATTCTTCCTCCTGGAAAGAAAATGGCTGCAAAGAATCTCACTGAACAGCAGGGAAGCGGACCTCTAATTGTTTGCTAAAGCATAAGCAACATTCCTTGTTTAATGTCCAAATCCTGAGGGTGCTCTTTCCCTTGGACTTGAGCGGCATTTATTTTATTTTCAGAAAACAATTCAATGACACACAACCACTTCTACAAGGAAGTTAACTTCCCCAAAGAGCCTCAAGGGTACCGGTAGTTGCATTTCATTGACAATGACTGTAAAGCTATTTCCAATCCAAGCCCTAAAATGTGGCCACACTAAAATGTGATTAGCACAGATGTGCAGCCATCTCAACGCTGGCTTCATTTACTAGATTTCCGGGCGCATAACTCATGTTTTTCATATCAAAGATAATTGGCCCCTTATTCTCCTTCTCACTGGAAGAACAACTGGCTTGCATTTGCACAGTTTATTACTTTTGATGATTTTGTATTCCGCTGTGTATCTTTCAAAAACGAGCTTGCATGGAAGCTTGAACAAAATGAAAGGCTGTTTTAAGGGGTGTGTGTGTGAGGTCCAAGATACTTCCTCAATGCCCAGGCCTGATCTTCATCAACAGGAATACAAGGTGAGTATCTTTATACATAGGAGGCAGGAGAGAGAAAATTCTCCAATTCTGTTTTGTTTGGAACAATCATGACCTGAATGGCTGAGAATCTCCATAACCATCCACCCTCCACGTTTAAAGGTGACAGTGCAATGGACAGCTTCTTCTTCTCCATGTGGGTTGTCATGCCCCAGCATATAACTTTTATATACTGTTGTTGCTCTCTAGCCCCATCTAGTGGCCAGAGGGACAAATATGCCCCAACATACAATCTTTATGTACTAACCACATCTAGTGGCCAGAGAGACAAATACCAAACATATTGTTTGAAGCTGACCCCACCCCTTTACGCATCAGCCCACACTCTTAAAACAAGTGCATGCTGGGAAGCCAAACTCCATTTCCTTTAGCGTTTGGAGAAGGCAGGAGCACAAAGAAGCATCTATCTTAATCTGTGGCACATGATCATCGAAGGAGAAACCCACATCCCACACACAGAGCATTGCTGGTGAGATTTAAATGGCTTGTGTTTATTAATTGTTATGTTCAGCAGTAACTCAGTACCGCCTATCTTGTATTTGGTTCTCATGGTATGTATCCTTGTTTTCCCCAGTTTCACCCTATCCCTTTCTTTCAATAATGCATCCAGATCTATGCACATGGTTTGTTTTATTGGAGGATAGGTGGGTTTTGCTCAGTGGTGAAATTATTAATTTTTTACTACCAGTTCTGTGGGCGTGGCCTGCTTGTATGTATCCCTATTTTCCCCAGTTTCACCCTATCCTTTTCTTTCAATAATGCACCCAGATCTATGCACATGGTTTGTTTTATTGGAGGATAGGTGGGGTTTGCTCAGTGGTGAAATTATTAATTTTTTACTACCGGTTCTGTGGGCGTGGCTTGGAGAAGGATGCTGCAAAATCTCCATTCCCACCCAATTCTGGGGCTAGGCAGAGGTGGCATTTGCTGGTTCTCCAAGCTACTCAAAACTTCCGCTACTGGTTCTCCAGAACCTGTCAGAACCTGCTGGATTTCACAGTTTTGCTGCATGTCGAGCTACACACAGAGCAACGTGTAGTGAGGACAGAACATGGGTTGTGGGAAACCAGGATCCTCAACAGGTACAAAGACTGTCCACTACAGTTATGTCAATGAGGTCTCAAACATCCAGGCCAAAGGTATCTAATTGTCCACTCCATGCAGATGAAGAGAAATGAAAGGAGGGAGAGAGCAGCATTTGGCTGAAGAGGAGAAGACTTCCACACTCCTCCTCCCCCCAGAAGCAAAAGTTGCTGAATTTCTTCTGCTTTCTGTCCAGGATGCATCCATAGGTCTCTAGCATCTCCTTTCCTTTGGCAAATCGAAGGAAAAGCAGTTCAGGATCTCAGAGTCTGGTCCTCAGTTTCTACTCCAGGTGCAACAGATCCATTCCTTCACATAATACTGGCTGGCATTTTTTCATAGAAGCTTTGGTAGCTTTTCTGAAATGAATGGATAGACGGATCTGCTTATCAGATGTTCTTCTATCCATCAGTGCCTGTTTCTCTCTTCCAAGACCATGTTGGCCAGAGAAGCCCATCTTATCAGAGAGACAGGGATGAATGGAAGAAAGGGGGGAAAATGCTGCCAGGGCACATTTGTCTCACTGATAGGTGCAAGTGGGATGAGACCAGGGGCGGGATTGAAAAATTTTAGCAACTGGTTCTCTGACTGGTTGTTGGGTGGACATGGCCATGGTGGGCGTCAGTGGTGGGTTTCAAAAAATTTTGGAACCTCTTCTGTAGGTGTGGCCTGCTTTCCGGGTCCACTGGTGGAACCTCTTCTAACTGGTTCGGTAGATTTGACGAACCGGTTCTACCGAATAGGTGCGAACTGGTAGGAACCCACCTCTGGTGGGCGTGGCCTACTTGGCATCCTGCACCATGGTGGGAGGGGAGTTTTCGCCCTCCCCAGGCTCTGTAGGCTTTCCTTGAGCCTCCAGGAGGGTGAAAACAGCCTCTCCTAGACTCCGGAGGCCCTCTGGAGGCCGGAAAAAGGCCTGTTTTCAGACTTTGGGGAGGCCTGTTTTTTGTCCTGCAAGAGCCTCCATGCAGGCCTTGTACTTACCTGGCATGATGAATGGGCTGCGTGGAGACTCCTGGAAGGGGCAGGGCGGGACCAGCCGGTCCTTGTAACAACCAGTTTGGCGAACTGGATACAAAATTGACATCCGGTTCGCCGGTACCGGTGTGAACCATCTGAATCCCACGCCTGGATGAGACTCCTGCAGTTGTGGCTTACTCCTTCTGGGTGGGGAAGAAAGCAAGGAGGAGTTCAACCTCCAGGGTTGGGAGCTATTCAGCGCCCAAGGTCTACTTCTAGGTTGCCCCATTTCTCCTATCCCCGAGGAATGAATAATTGGTACCCTGGGGAAGAGGCAGTAGACCAGGGTTCTGAAATGTGTTTTTCTCTGTGAACAGCGAACGAGCTCCTAATTAAACCCTCCCTCAATTCATCTGTTTGCTTACCAGAGAGTTATTCTTGCTCTTTTGAGTTATAATTAATTCAGAACGCTATTAATTTTCCAACAGATCCTACTTTAATCTATATGAAGCGAACATTTTTCTGAAAGAACAACGTCGGCTGAAATAAAGCTGTCAAAAGATTTGTCAATGTGAGTCAAGCAGGCAAACGAGAGACATTTTTTAAATTTGTGACATCTTAAATTTAGATAATTTGGAGCAGATCCCGCATTATCACCTTTGTAGCAGTAAGCCAAAAGTCCCACAGATCAAGCTGGCCCTTGATTGTTCCACCCAGAGATGGTATTCTGCTGGTTCACACCAGTTTGGAGGAACTGGTAGTGGTGGTGGCGCGAGGCTCAACCCCCCCTTCCAGACGTCATAGTTGGAACACTGCTACCATATCACCCTAGCTACCCCAGTCCTTCTTTTCAGTTGCGTCCCTACCTGAACCGGGAGGCCCTCACAACAGTCACTCGTGCCCTTGTGACCTCTAGGCTGGAGTACTGCAATGTGCTCTACATGGGGCTGCCCTTGAAGAGTATTCGGCGACTTCAGCTGGTCCAGAATGCAGTCGCGCGAGCGATCGTGGGTGCACCTCGATTCACCCACGTAACACCTATCCTCCGCGAGCTGCACTGGCTGCCTGTTGATCTCCGGGTGCGCTTCAAGGTGCTACTTGTCACCTACAAAGCCCTTCATGGTATTGGATCTGGGTACTTGAGAGACCGCCTACTGCCAATTACCTCCACTAGACCGATAAGATCGCATAGATTAGGCCTCCTCCGAATTCCATCAGCCAGCCAGTGTAGACTGGCAACTACCCGGAGGAGAGCCTTCTCGGTGGCTGCTCCGACCCTCTGGAACGAACTCCCCGTGGAGATCCGGACCCTCACCACCCTCCAGACCTTCCGCGCCACACTTAAAATCTGGCTATCCCGGCTGGCCTGGGGTTAAAGACTCTAACCCCTACTCGAATTGTATGACTGTTGAGTTCTTAAATGATGTAGTGCTTTTATGTTGTAAATTGTTTGTCCTTCCCCTCCCCCCTTTGAACTGTGAGCCGCCCTGAGTCCCCCCAGGGAAAAGGGCGGCATACAAATAAAGTGAAACTGAAACTGAAACTAAACTAGACATACCCAATTCCTGCAACCGTTCTTCATATATTTTAGTCTCCAGTCCCCTAATCACCTTTGTTGCTCTTCTCTGCACTCTTTCTAGAGTCTCCACATCTTTTTTACATCGTGGTGACCAAAACTGAATGCCGTATTCCAAGTGTGGCCTCACCAAGGCATTATAAAGTGGTATTAACACTTCACGTGATCTTGATTCTATCCCTCTGTTTATGCAGCCCAGAACTGTGTTGGTTTTTTTAGCAGACGTTGCACACTGCTGGCTCATATTTAAATGGTTGTCCACTAGGACACTAGAGTGAATGGAAGAGCCTAAGGAGGAAGCAAAATTGATTAGTGAGGAAGTGAACTATAAACAGCCAAGGTCTGAGCCATGCTTATTTTTTTCACCTGAAGGAAAAGAAATAAAAACTTCTAAAGAATGCAGGAAAATTCTGAACACGGCCTTCCCAAGGAGACAGAATTTTTCTCCTTTGCTGCAATTACAGGTGAAGCTCAAAAAATTAGAATATCATGCAAACGTTCATGTATTTCAGTAATGCAACTTAAAAGATGAAACTAATATATGAGATAAGACTCATTACATGCAAAGCAAGATAGTTCAAGCTGTGATATGTCATAATTGTGATGATTATGGCTTACAGCTCATGAAAACCCCAAATCCACCATCTCAGAAAATTAGAATATTGTGGAAAGGTGCAATATTCTAGGCTCAAAGTGTCCCACTCTAATCAGCTAATTAAGCCATAACACCTGCAAAGGGTTCCTGAGCCTTTAAATGGTCCCTCAGTCTGGCTCAGTAGGAATCACAATCATGGGAAAGACTGCTGAACTGACAGTTGTGCAGAAAACCATCATTGACACCCTCCATAAGGAGGGAAAGCCTCAAAAGGTAATTGCAAAAGAAGTTGGATGTTTCCAAAGTGCTGCATCAAAGTACATGAATAGAAAGTTATGTGGAAGGGAAAAGTATGGAAGAAAAATGTGCACAAGCAGCAGGGATGACCGCAGCCTAGAGAGGATTGTCAGGAAAAGGCCACTCAAAAGTGTTGGGGACTTTCACAAGGAGTAGACTGAGGCTGGAGTCAGTACATCAAGAACCACAACACACAGACGGATCCTGGACATGGGCTTCAAATATCGTATTCCTCTTGTCAAGCCACTCCTGAACAACAAACAACGTCAGAAGTGTCTTACCTGGGCTAAAGAAAAACAGACCTGGTCTGTTGCTCAGTGGTCCAAAGTCCTCTTTTCTGATGAGAGCAACTTTTGCATCTCATTTGGAAACCAAGGACCCAGAGTATGTAGGAAGGATGGAGAGGCACACACTGCAAGATGCTTGAAATCCAGTGTGAAGTTTCCACAGTCTGTGTTGATTTGGGCAGCCATGTCATCTGCTGGTGTTGGTCCACTGTGCTTCATTAAATCCAGGGTCAACGCAGCCGTCTACCAGGAGATTTTGGAGCATTTCATGCTTCCTTCCGCAGATGAGCTTTATGGGGATGCTGACTTCATTTTCCAGCAGGACTTGGCACCTGCCCACACTGCCAAAAGCACCAAAACCTGGTTCAATGACCATGGGATTACTGTGCTTGATTGGCCAGCAAACTCGCCTGACCTGAACCCCATAGAGAATCTATGGGGCATTGCCAAGAAAAAGATGAGAGACATGAGACTGAACTATGCAGAAGAGCTGAAAGCCGCTATTGAAGCATCCTGATCTTCCATAACACCTCAGCAGTGCCACAGGCTGATAGCTTTCATGCCACGCCGCATTGAGGCAGTAATTGCTGCAAAAGGGGCCCTAACCAAGTACTGAGTACATATGCATGCTTATACTTTTCAGAGGTCTGATATTGTTCTATATACAATCCTTGTTTTATTGATTGCCTGTAATATTCTAATTTTCTGAGATTGTGGATTTGGGGTTTTCATGAGCTGTACGCCATAATCATCCCAATTATGACAAATCACGGCTTGAACTATCTTGCTTTGCATGTAATGAGTCTTATCTCATTTATTAGTTTCACCTTTTAAGTTGCATTACTGAAATAAATGAACTTTTGCACGATATTCTAATTTTTCGAGTTTCACCTGTATTTTAAAATTATGCCTGGTTTTAAATTGGGTTAGCTTTTTTTATTGCACAATGCTTTTATTCCACAGGCTGTTTTAACAAAAGATGGGGGGGAAAAGAGATGTACGGTTTTGAAAACAAGCTGACTGTGAAGTCTTTAGTGCTCTCTGAGCTTCATTGAATGAACATTGGTTGAAACAAGTTCAGAGAGCATCAAGGATTTCACAATTCAGCCTTGAGCTACATATATTTTCCTCTTTTAACAAGCTAGCTAACTAGCTGGTAAGGATAGCACCAGAAGGCTGAACTTTCAGAGTGATTCAGGACGTATTTATTGATGCGTGAACTGGCTGAAGACCTTCGTAAAAATGGAGATCAGGCTTTGCTTAGCGCCACTAATTTCCATTTGCTTAAATGGATGGGCTGCCATCAAAGGCCCTTCCGATGCATTGTAGGGGCTGGAACTGAGAGAGAAACATAGACATTAATTCCCACAAAAACCACAGGAGCTAAAGTTAAACATAATGAATGCCCAGAGAATCAGAAAAGTAATAAGCTTAAATCCAAAAGTTTTATCTTGATGGGATTATAGAATGGGCTCCCAGTCTTCCGAAAGGAAGCCATTCCGAATTAATGATCGGCATGAATTAATCCAGTAATTGGAATCTACGGTATTGTGCTGATCTAATTATTCAACATCTAGTCCACTGGTGCAATTTGAATTGGGGATCACATCTTTCACTCCAACTGAGGAGAACAATTACTATCAGGGTGGGGGAGCTGCTTACTCTTTCTTTTTAGTTTTTCTTTGCTGTGCAAGGAGAACAGAAAACTTCAGCCCAGCTTCTGGGAAGGTGGTCTTCTCCTCCTTCTCCTTCTCCTTCTCCTTCTCCTTCTCCTTCTCCTTCTCCTTCTCCTTCTCCTTCTCCTTCTCCTTCTCCTTCTCCTTCTCCTTCTCCTTCTCCTCCTCCTCCTCCTCCTCCTCCTCCTCCTCCTCCTCCTCCTCCTACTACTACTACTACTACTACTACTACTACTACTACTACTACTTCTTCTTCTTCTTCTTCTTCTTCTTCTTCTTCTTCTTCTTCTTCTTCTTCTTCTTCTCGAAGTTGTGTCCGATCCATTGCAACCCCATGGACAATGTTCCTCCTGGCCTTCCTGTCCTCTACCATCCTCTGGAGTCCATTTAAGCTCACACCTACTGCTTCAGTGACTGCTTCAGTGACTCCATCCAGCCACCTCGTTCTCTGTTGTCCTCTTCTTCTTTTGCCCTCAATCGTTCCCAGCATGAGGCTCTTCTCCAGTAAGTCCTTCCTTCTCATTATGTGGCCAAAGTACAAAGGAGAGTGGAGAGGAGGCTGGAACAGTGCAGGCTGACTTGGGAGGAGAGCACCCCGCTCCTCTTCATAATGCACACCTGGGAACTGAGATTTAAGGCGATTCTGTGGGGAGGGACATTTGTCAGGAACAAATGCTGAATTTGTGGAGTTTTGTGTGCCATTGCTGACATTTGGAGTTTTCTGGACTTCTTGCTTTATTTCTTGCTTCCTGGATTAATTGCCTTGTTCCTTTGCCCTGCTGGATTTCTTGCTTTGAAGCCATTGTGCTAACAGTGTTTTGATGGACTATTTGCAGCCAGAGGCTGCTGGAGGTGTGTGTGTGTGTTTGTGTGTGTGTGTGTTTGTGTGTGTGTGTGTGTGTGTGTGAGAGAGAGAGAGAGAGAGAGAGAGAGAGAGAGAAAGAAAGAAAGAAAGAAAGAAAGAAAGAAAGAAAGAAAGAAAGAAAGAAAGAAAGAAAGAAAGAAAGAAAGAGAAAGAGAGCACTTTTTCTCCAGGACTTGCCATAAACATGGGAGCGTTTGGGGAAAACTTGGAGAGATGAAGGGGCGTTTTGAACTATCATCTAACAGTGTTGCCACTGTGCCTTGTCCCACGTCATCACAGGTATCTCTCGGAAGTGTTCAGTCCTGCTGAGCTTCTAAACCCTTAGGCTGTGCAAAGCAGGAGGGTTTTACATGTCTTCTTCTGATCTCATAGGAGCATCCTCCATGCCTGCTCAGAAGGCTGGGAAAGAGCCAGAGGTGGGTTCCTGCTGGTTCGGACCGGTTCGACTGTGTAGGTAGTAACTCAGTCGCCCTCAGCCCCAAACCGGTTCTATCAGCAGCACATAGGCACCGCCATCTTGTTTTTTGCTTCTGCACATGAGCAGAAACAATCTTTTCACTACTGTGCATGGGCGCATTGCGCGTATCCAGCACGTCCGCGCCCGAAGCGTGTCCCTGAGCAAACTGGCAGTAAAAGAACCTGGAACCCACCCCTGGAAAGAGCCTAAAAGCATCAGTGCTGAATCTTCAAGTCACCCAGCCTCTTTGGGCTTTCAAGGTGTCGTCTTCAATAAGTTCAACAGTTGGGAGAAACGCTCCTCACCCCCTACTTCGCACAGAGCTGTTCTTCATTTCCATAATCACACGGCTGTGGGCACTCACAGACATAATATCAGCTGTCCTCCCATCAGCTGCTGGAGTTTAAAACACCATTCCCCAGCAACGCTGCCCTGCAGCCTTCCAAAATGGGAGGCAGAAAGATTCTCCAGGGGATGGGTTGGCATCTGCACAGCCCTGATGGAAACACGCAGTTCTTAACATCGGATCGAAAGAACAAGTTGCTCTAACCTTTCTTCCTGACCAAGAATATGAGTGCTTCAGCTGTGTGCCTTCCTGTAATTGGCCTAGGAAAATGGCCATTGTTTTATTTCCCAAGTACGTTTGGCCCTTTTTGGATTTTTTTTTTTGTGTGTGTGTTTCTAAGGAAGGAACTAGAAATTGCTTTAGGACAGGGGTTTCAAATTCGATTTCACTGTGGGCCGCATTAGGGTTGTGTTTGACTTTGAGGGGGTCATGGCCAGGGGTGTGTGGCTGGGGGGCATAGCCAGTTCGGCATCACTCATTGAAGCTCCATTTTCAGCTGTGATGGCCTCCTGCAGCCTTCTGCCAGTGAAAACGTAGCCTGGGAGAGGCCGGAAACGGAGCCCTCTGCCAGCGAAAATGGAGCCTTTGTGTGGCCACCCTGACAGTGGTGGGTTTCAAAAATTGTTTGAACCTACTCTGTGGGTGTGGCCTCCTTTGTGGGAGTGGCTTTCCGCCCATGTGACCGGATGGGAGTGGCTTGCCACCCATGTGACCAGATATGAAGATGCCGACGACACTTGTCAAAACCACCTTAAATTACCTCACACACAGCACTGGCATGCATAAGAATATATGATGTAAACTTGTTTTTTAAAAGGCATCTTTGGTTTGCGTTAAAACAACTTCAACACACACAATGTTGTGATTGCACCACAAACGCAGTAGTCATCCTTACCTTTCACAGAGGCACTGAGTTTTATAAATATGAGCATGATAGTGTAGAATAATTATATCCAAGGACCAGTGGTGGGTTTCAAAAATTTTTGGAACCTCTTCTGTAGGTGTGGCCTGCTTTCCGGGTCCACTGGTAGAACCTCTTCTAACTGGTTCGGTAGATTTGACGAATAGGTGAGAACTGGTAGGAACCCACCTCTGCAACCTGAGCTCCATTTTTGCTGGCAGAGGGTTGCAGGAGGCCATCACAGCCCAAAATGGAGCTTGGTAGGGCCATGCACAACCCTCCTGAGCTCTGTTTTCACTGGTAGAGGGTTGCAGAAGGCCGTTCGCTGCCGAAAACGGAGCCCAGGTGGGCAACACGCAGCCCTCCCGTGCTCCATTTATGCTGGCACTCCAGGCTGATCCTTCACTGTTTCCAGGGCAGGCCCACAGGCCAGATCTAAGCACCCCACAAGCAGAATTCGGCCCACGGACTTTGAGTTTGACACCCCTGCTTTAGGAGATCTGCGATGTCTTCCCTCGAATAGGAAAAGTTTCCTCCATTATATGGAGCACTGCATGAGCTCAAAAGTTCAAAATCCAACACAGTACAGTATATGCACAAACTTCTTGGAGGTTTTGGAGGTTGGCTGTTGTTTTTACCCAGGAGAGAAATTATTTGGAGGAGAATCTCAAAGACCTTTGTAATTGTTTTAGAAGTGTACCTTATAAAGCTGAAAAAGGGCAGGATGCGAAAGAAATGCCTGGGGGCTTTTTGTTTCTTTTTGTGACATTTTGTCTCTCTCACACTCAATTCATCTATCGATGCGCTCTGGTTCCAGGGCACGCCTGTTCAGGGATTTTTGGCAGAGTGTCAAGCAGAGAGGCTCGAGAGGAGACGGAAGGACCCCAAATGAAATCTACTCGAGCTTTTGGGAGAGTAGAATGAGATGCAGAAGTGCGAGACGGATGGGTTTTCAGGCAGAATTGGACACCCTGGCCCTTCTCCCTGCCCACTAGTCACACTGGCCATAACTGATAAGAGTTGAACTATTCTGAGAGGAAGACTGGGAAGCAGAAGGGAGAAGAAAGGTGGGAAGAGAGGGATAGGAGAGAGGGTAAGGTGGGAAGATGAGGAGGATGAGGATAAGGAAGAGTGGAATGTAGAGAGAGGAGAAGGAGAAAGGAAGGGGAAGTGGAGTAGGAAAGGAAGATGGAGGGAAGATAGGAAGTAAGAGAGAGGTAGAAGAAAGAGGTGTATGGAGAATAGAAGAGCTAATAAGGGGTGTTAATCTTTTTGGGGCGTTGAGGACAAGAGGAACTGATGTAATCAGTATTTAATACTATATGATACTGGCTATGTATAGTATACATGTGATTGTATGTTATGAAAATGGAAATAAAAATATGCGAACAGAAGCGTTGGACTATTCTATCAGTTGCAATCCAAGAATTTATCAGTCGAATAGATCCCTAGATCCGCCACAGTGGGCGATGACGTGTCTGTGAGGATTGCCATGATTTGGGCATATAAACTGTAGTGGCACGAGTGCATTTTGACTAAAAGTGTCATGGTTCCAAGCAATAAATCCATTGCAAGCAAAATTCCGAGGCAACTGAATTCCTCAAAGATTACTTTTATTGGAAATACCATATTGGCACATATCAGGTGAAAACCGACTCTGAAAACTCCCGTGGTTTTCACCATATTAAAAGCAAAAGATTGTCCACTTTCTCAAAACAAACAGTCACAGGCAGAGGTGGTATTCAGCAGGTTCTGACCAGTTCTGGAGAACCGGTAGTGGAAATGTTGAGTATTTCGGAGAACCGGCAAATACCACCTCTGACAGGCCCCGCCCCCATCTATTCTCTGCCCCCCGAGTCCCAGCTGATCGGGAGGGAATGGGAATTTTACAGTATCCTTCCTCTGGAGTGCGGAGGGAATGGAGATTTTGCAGTAACCTTTCCCTGGAGTGGGGAGGGAATGGAGATTTTACAGTATCCTTCCTCTGGAGTGGGGAGGGAATGGAGATTTTGCAGTATCCTTCCCCTGGAGTGGGGTGGGATGGAGATTTTATAGTATCCTTCCCCTAGAGTGGGGAGGGAATGGAGATTTTACAGTATCCTTCCCCTGGAGTGGGGTGGGAATGGAGATTTTATAGTATCCTTCCCCTGGAGTGGGGAGGGAATGGAGATTTTGCAGTATCCTTCCCCTGGAGTGGGGAGGGAATGGAGATTTTATAGTATCCTTCCCCTATCACACCCACCAAGCCACACCCACCAAGCCACACTCACCAAGCCATGCCCATCAAGCCACGCCCACAGAACTGTTAGTAAAAAAAAATGAATCTCAACACTGGTCACATGGTCCAATAACCATGCAGTCTGACAACTGAGTGGCATCACTCCTCCTTCTTCCGACCAGGTGTGAGAATGCCCTTGGTTTGCAAGAGAAAGTATTTTGTTTTGGCTACAAAAATCCCTCTGTCTCAAATCCCCCCTCCCTGACCCTCAACGCCAGTGTGGCAGCACTGAAGTGGACAAAATGGCTTTGGTCAGGATAGCTTCAGGGTTGACAAAAGGTCATGTTGGTCAACTTTGTTTCTTATTTTATAGCAAATCATCAAAATATACAAAGGGCTCAAATGCTGCCCATGTGAGAAGGGGAGCCTTGGGGGGAGGGGAGGAGAGGGGAGGAAACAGCCTGCCAAAAAAGGCAGCTGATGTGTGAGATGTATAAAAACATGCACAGCCTGGAGAAAATGGGCAGGGAGAAATTGTTCTCCGGAGACGAAGACTATTTAATGAAGCTGATGGGAAGGACATTGAACACGCATGGTGCTTCTTCACGGAGCACACAATTACTCTGTGGAATTCATAATCACCGCACATATCGAGGGCCATTAATTTGGACAGCTTTAGAAAGGATTGCATAAATACTTGGAGGAGGACTCAGTCCTTCAGTTATGAGTTGCAGAGCAAGAAGGGAGACAGAGGGAGGTCTTTGTGTCCTGCTGAATAACAGAATAATAGAGTTGAGAAGGATCTTGGAGGTCTTCTAGTCCAACCCCCTGCTCAAGCAGGAGGCCCTATACCAGTGATGGTGAACCTTTTTTTGGCTCGCATGCCAAAAGCAGGGGGAGTTCAGGGGGATTGTGCGCAGGCCTGCCACATATGTCCATGCTTCCCCCCTCTGCGTGCATGCGCACGTGACCAGCACTCCCCCCCCCACCGCTTTTGGTGCTCTTTTTTCACCCTCCCCAGGCGCTCCCCAGACCATTCTTGCTACGGTCAAGATGTATAATATTAGGTTCTGAAGGCAAGCTATTCCCCTGGTTAATTGTTCTCGCTGTCAGGAAATGTCTCCTTAGTTCTAGGTTGCTTCTCTCCTTGATTAGTTCCCATCCATTGTTTCTTGTCTGGCCTTCTGGTGCATTGGAAAACAGGCTGAATCCCTGGACGAAATTAGAATCTAAGAGCTCCTCAGAGGCGCGTATTGTCACAGCCAAACTGAGGAGCTGTTTCATGCACGATGCACAGCGTGACTTGGTAAACATGCCACAGAACACACTCTTGAGGGAGAATGCCTGGCTGTCAGTAATAAATGAGACTCCAGGGCAAATTTATTGCTCAACATCCTGATTGTATGAAAAGGGTTGAAGCAATAAAACACAGCACCGTTAACAATTAGAAAGATACTCAAAGGTTGTGGGTGCCTCACAAGGCTAGAACTGCCTAACAGACCATAATTCCTTGAACTCTTAGCATTATTCTAAGCCTAGGAGTGATTTAATGTAGTCCTTTTAAAGCCACCATTCCTCCAAACCAAGAGTACAGAAAATGCCACATAGGACCATATCCAGAGCATCCCACCTGTCTTGTATAAAATATGCCCACTATCCTCCAAGCAAGATCAGCCACTCAGAGCCGTCCTGCTCCCAGGGCAGGAGGGCAATCTGATTAAACTGAAGCCCCGAGCATTTCTCTTCATGAGGAGAATGAGCAGGCGGAAGACAATCTGTACGAAAATGCCAGGTTTAATAGGGACGGCATTCGGAGACAGAGCCCAGCTGCAGAGTCGCTGGTTGCAGACCTCAAAGCTACTGCAGAGGCCAGCTTTGAAACATGGAGACTAAGCTGGGGGTCTTGTCCTTAACCCTAACTCTCTCCCTCTTTTTGACTGAATCACTATGGATGGAAAGGCAATAGACAAGGAGAAGATCTCATTAGATAGATACATCAGAGATAGATAGTAGATAGATAGATCATAGAGATAGATAGATAGATAGATAGATAGATAGATAGATAGATAGATAGATAGATAGATAGATAGATAGATAGATAGAGATGGATGGATGGATGGATGGATGGATGGATGGATGGATGGATGGATGTAGGGAGGGAGGGAGGGAGAGAGAGAGAGAGAGAGAGAGAGAGAGAGAGAGAGAGAGAGAGAGAGAGATGGATTGATGAATGGGTGTAGGGACAGATAGACAGATGATAGATAGATAGATAGATAGATAGATAGATAGATAGATAGATAGATAGATAGATATGGGTTGATGAATGGATGTAGGAATAGACAGACAGACAGACAGACAGACAGATGATTGATTGATAGATAGATAGATAGATAGATAGATAGATAGATAGATAGATAGATAGATATGGATGGATGGATGGATGGATGTAGGGATAGGTAGATAGATAGATAGATAGATAGATAGATAGATAGATAGATAGATAGATAGATAGATAGATAGATAGATAGATAGATAGATAGATAGATAGGGATGGATGTAGGGATAGAGATAGATAGATAGATAGATAGATAGATAGATAGATAGATAGATAGATAGATAGATAGATAGATAGATAGATAGATATAGACAGACAGACAGACGGATGGACTAAAGATACATAAAGTTGAAAGAGAGATGGAGAGAGATGCTAGAGAGATAGAGTGATGGTGATGATGATGATAAAGACAGAGAAACAGAGATGGAGATATATATATATATATATAAAGTAGAGAGAGATGCTAGAGATGGAGAGATGTTAGACAGAGATAGAGAGATGATGATAAAGGCAGAGAGATAGAGAGATGGAGAGAGAAATAAAATAGAGAGATGAGACAGAGAGACAGAAAGATGGGCAGAGAGAGATAAGGGAGAGAGAGATGATATGTAGATGATGGTGATGATGATGAGAGAGAGACAGAGACAGAGACAAAAAGAGAGTTGGACAGAGAGAGGAGAGAGAGAGATGATAGAAAGAAAGATGATGTTAATGATGATGAGAGAGAGAGAGAGAGACAAAGAGAGAGAGGGGGACAGATAGGCAGATAGAGAGATAGACAGAATAGCTCACCAAACTTCACAGAGTGTGTGTTTGTGTGTGGGGGGTAGGGTATATTATTATTAAGGTGTGTTTATGGTTGATCTGTTAGGTACTAATTAGTGGGATCTTTCCGGTCTCAACATTAGAGGTGTGGACAAATAAGAGCCTCCAAGTGGAAAGCATCCTGGGCCCATCTCACTCCCCCAGAATCATCCTGGAGACCCCTTTTGCTCCCAAGATGGAATGTTCCATCTCCACTCCACAGATTGTACCCCTGAAAGAGCGTGTGTGTGTGGTTTGCACAACCCTGATACTTGCTTGGCCTTTTCTGGAAAGTTTTTTCCATTAGCAGCAGAAAAGATTTTTTTCACGAGCAGCATTTGAATGCGTGTGTTTTGCCATTTCTTCATCTCCTCGGCTGTGAAAGCACGGCTAAGCCCAGGAATGACAAAGATGGCTAACAATCACACCGCATGTTTCACAAAAGTAATTATTACTTAGTAAAATCTGGAGGCTTTGTAATTGAGGGCAACAGTGTGTGATGGATTAAAGCCATCTCTTGGGGGAGCTGATGGGCACTGTTAGTTTCCCCGAGCCGCTAGATAATTTTCCCATTAATCTTCTAAAGTTTCCTACAGAGGGAGAAGCAGAATATGTTTCATCAGGTGCCCATTAGTTTCAAGTTTTCATGAGTCTCTTTTAAGTGTGCTTGGACTGGAATGGGAAGAGCAGAGTGGTACTTTGGGATGTGTGGATGGCTTCTATAGAAGAGGTTAGAACTGGCAGGAACCCACCCCTGGTTCAGGGGCTAATATTCCCTTCTTCATCCCCTTCTGCCCCAAGAATGTGTGGCTGCAGGCAAGCTGCCCTATAAGTCACACTTTCCAGACCCAACCTCCTGTTTTAAAAACTATGCTGCGAAATGCAAAGTCACAGCAACACCCTGAAAGATCCTAATCTCATCCTGATTTCAGATTTCAGCTCCTTCCGACCATCTTCCCTCAGCTCAAAACAGGCATGTATTCATTTAAGTACGCCTCCCAGAGTGTACGATTACCAGGGCTTTTATAAGAGCAGGGTTCATTGCTTCCGAATTTGAAAGGATTCCTATAACCGGGGAATTTAGGAGAACCAAATGGTTTGTGGAAATGATACTGGGTAAAAATAAAAAATGCTGCTGGAGTTGTGTGTTGGGTGTTTCATTGCACAAGAAGAAAGAGAGAGGGGGGGAGGGAGGGAGAGAAGGGAGGGAAAAAAGAAAGAAGGAGGGAGGAAGGAAGGAAGAAAAAAAGAGAGAGAGAAGGAAGGGAGAGAAGGAAGGAAGGAAAGAAGGAAAGAAGAGGAAGGAAGGAAAAAGAGAGAGAGAGAAAGGAGGGAGGAAAGGACAGAAGGAAGGAAGGAAGGAAAGAAGGAAGGAAGGAGAAAAGAAGGAAGAAAGAAAGAAGGGGAGAGAGAGAGAGAAGAGAAGGGAGGGAAGGAAGGAAGGAAGGAAGGAAGGAAGGAAGGAAGGAAGGAAGGAAGGAAGGAAGGCCGCACATGTTATGGGACCCTGGTGGATATTGCTCCAAAATGAGGTTCTTGAACTTACAACTCACCAAGCAGGGAGGCCACCAACATCTGGGGTTGCTGGCTGGCACCACCACCCCTTGACCTCCACCACCAGCCAAGATTTCTCTCCCTCCTGGGTCACTGCCAGAGCCACTGTGAGCATAGAGTAATGCAAGTCTCCCTGAGTCATGGAGTTAGCAAGTCTGTTGAAGCTAATGAAGCTCTGGGAGGAGACAGAGGAAGCCTCTTGGATTCTATTAACCTTCAGTGCCACCACAGGAGGAGCTCTTGATTAGGTTGTGTTTTATGGACACATGGAACATCACAATGGTGGAGGCCTAGTACTGTACAGATAGTCCTTGACCATGACAGTTCATTTAGGGGTTATTTGAAGTCACAATGACATTGAAAAAGGGGACTGATGACCATTTTCCATGCTTAGGACCATCATAGCATAACCCATGGTTCATGTGAACAAAATTTGGATTCTTGGCATATGACTCATATTTATGACCGTTGCAGTGTCTCTGCGGTCATGTGATCAGCTTTTGCAAGCTTCTGACAAGTAAAGTCAAAGGGGAGGCAAGAGTCATTTAACAACCGTGTTACTAGTTTAAGAACTGCAGTGATTCCCTTAGCAACTGTGGGGGAGGGAATCTCATAACACGAGGCAAAATTCATTTAACAAATGTCTTATTTAGCAACAGAAATGTTGGGGTCAATTGTGGTCATAGGTAGAGGACTGTCTTTGTCCGTGTTCTTTTCTGTATCAGCCACAGTGCCATGACTGGGGGAGGAGAGGGAAGAATTGATGGAACACAAGCTGCCTGCCATCTCATCTTGCTTTGACAGGAGCATCAAGCATAACTCAAGTTTCCACCTGTTCCTCAGCTGACAGACAAGCACAGACTTCTGTCCATCGTCATGAGAAGCCGAGGTGACACCTTGGTGAGGCAAAGTTAAACCCCGATCAGGAGAGTTGTACATGTGTTGCTGTGTGTGAGGGGAAGTGGGGCTATGCCAGTGGGGGGATTCAGCCGGTTCGGGCTAGTTCAGGTTGTTAAATTGCTGGCTGGCCCTGCCCCTTCCAGGAATCCCCACATGCCCAGTTTTTTCTCCCAGGTAAGTACAGGGAGGCCTACTAAATCCAAAATGTGGTGCAGGTGGTGTGGTGTCGTCCCCCCCTTGTGGCCCATTTTTGCTACCAGGAGACTGCAGGGAGGTCTACTAGGCCCAAAATGGGGTACGGGGGGGACAATGCTCCCCTGTGGCCTATTTTTGCTCCCAGATGGGGTGCAGGAGGCTGAGTACTGCCTATCACAGTCCCTGGCCATGCCCACCATGGCCACGCCCACCCAGCCAGTCATTAGGGCAGAGAACCTGTTAAATTATTTGAATCCCAGCACTCGGCTATGCTGACTACTTAAAACAATGAGGGGGGGGAGGAATTGACTCCTCTAAAATCCCATTCAGGTGACCCTGCTGTAGAAATGCAGCTCCACAACAGCCTTTCCAGCTAATAACGACACCAAAATGTGTCTCCACCACCCTTTACACAAAATGAAAAGAAAGATGAAGACAGCTTCATGGGAAAGTCAATGTCTTGTGCACCTGACCCAATCTCCTGCCCTCCCTGTCAAACCTTCCCTGCCGGACACAGCCCCATAGAGTATCTGGATTATAGAGATGCCTCAATCAACCCAAGCATCTGCAGAAGGCAGTATCAGAAGAAAGGGTGTCAAGCCAGAATGCTCTTCCTGAAGCCTCACAATGTGAGTAAGGAAGGGATGGGACTAGTTGTCACATGGCTTCCACCGGGTGTCCGTAACATTTGGGAGGAGAGGGATTGGGCTGAAGGGGGACTTGATCAACAGCAATCCATCTGCCTGATCGTTTCACTCAAGCAGATATGCCTCAATTGATCTGGGTCCATATCTAAGGACCGAGGGAGCTTAATCTTTAACTCAGACCAGCCAGTTTTATTCTTTCCCACTAATGAAAGTCTTGTTGAATGGCTAAAGGGGTGAGTTCCCATTAATCATGGGCATTTGTTGTCAGGCCTGCAATTATATTCCTTTTAGAATTTTGGCCTGCCACACTTTCTCTTATTTCAATATGCTGTTTCATTAGTATAGTCGATGGGAGGGGGGAATAGACAGGAGTAGGATTGTGGAATGTATTGTTTTCATTCTTTACTAGAAGCCAAGATCATCTTTTGTCTCCGTACTTTTACACCTGACCGGAAGCAGCTGGGTGTGGATGCCAGCATGGAAGAAAAAGATTGGACCATGTGATGGATTGTGGGTGTGGGGACAAGATCATGAACTTTTAACTGGATGGAATTCTGATGTCATTTCCAGAATTGGGATTAACCCAGATGTGCCTAAGATGTCTGATTTATTAAATTGGAACTTTAAGGATCATTTTGCCTTGGACTCTGATTTAATTCTACATGATACTTGGAACGCTGACATTTGTGCCACTTCAGAAAGACTCAGGACTGGAAAAGACGGGGGAAGAAAAGCCTGAGAAAATTAGGAAGGTGCTGCAGAAGTAGACAATAAGCACCCAGAGCACATCTCTTTATTGCGAGGGCTGCAATTTTATGCATGTGGCAGATGGTCCCAAATAAATCTGAGTTTTGGGGAGTGATTGGAATAAAAGATGAGACTCTTAAAAGAGAAATGGCTTTCTTTTGTCTCTTCATCTTCTCTAATGCAGAATAGCAAACTCATTCCTCCAATTTCTACAAAAAAATAATTCCTGCGTCTTGAAAAAGATCCAGTACAGAGAACTGTGTGTTGATCTGAGTGTCTATGAATATTCTCAACCATCCAGGTTATGGTTGTCCCAAAGATGCTTTGGGACATTCTTGGGGTTTTTTTCTCCTTGAAAACATTTTGCTTCTCATTCAGCAAGCAGGGATAAAGGCGCTTCTTGGATGAAAAGCAAAATATTTTCAAAGAGAAAACAACAGCAAGAAGAAAGTCCAGTTCAGGGGTGGAATTCAGCTAGTTTGGACCGATTCAGGCAAACTGGATACTAATTGTACATCTGGTTTGCCAAACTGGTAGTTGCAAGGACTGGCTGGCCCCGCCCGCCCCTCCCAGGAGACTCCACATGGTCTGTTTTGGATGTCATATAAGTTCAGGCTTCCTGAAAGTTCTGGAAGTCCAGAAATGGGACCGTTTCCAGCCTCCAGAGAGCCTCCAGATCCCAGGGGAGGCCATTTCCTGCCTCCCGGAGGCTTAGGAAAGCCTCCGGAGCCTGGAGAGGGTGAAAACGCCTCCAACTGCCATGGTGCAGAGGGTCAAGTAGGCTATGCCCACTATGGCCACACCCATCCAGCAACCAGGTAGAGAACCCGTTGCTAAATATTTTGAATCCCACCCCTGGTACAAGTTGCCTTTTGAAAAGAACTTTTGGGATGTGGGCACCTGAAGTTTGCAACTACTAAAAGTGGAATGTTAAGGTGTGCTATCCTAATATTGTTGAAAGGGCCCACAGGAGACCATGATGGCTTTTGGATTGTACCTATTCCGTAAATTTGGCAAAATTGCAGCATCGATCATTCAAGGAAAAATGTACTTTAAGACCAAGTTTCAGGGAGGGCTTCATTGATATGAGAAGACTGCAGGACATCAAGACCCTGAAATATATGAACATGATATGCATGAACATGATATACATGTACATGATATACATGAACCAAAGATTTCTTTAACAGGGTAAAACTGAGAAATACATTGCTGGTATTAACTGAATGTAAGCCACTGCCTGTCAGGTTGCCCTAATTGATTCATGAGCCTCAAGCCAGGTTTCAAAAGAAAACCAGTCATTTATTAGGAGCACCATTTCGGCAATACCCTATTGCAGTCAGATCTAAATCTCATTTGAATTATGGCTGAACTTTACCCTTGTTCCTTCCTTCCCCTCAGTCTGTGTCATAAATCACATTCTCCAATGAGGTGTACCCCTCCCAAGCCTGCTGTAGTAATCTGAGACCTGACTCCAGCCGAAGGTATGTGTGAAATGAGCTCCCCCACCTTCCTCACCATGGCAACTTTATGAGTTGACACCGCCATGATTTTGGCAGTATGAAGAAAACTAAAAAGGGCTCATGGCTTTCTCAGTCTTTCTCTGTGGGGACATCCTTCCTTCTCATCAAACTTCCACACTCTTTGAAAATGGGAGAAAAGTATCCCATCAGATATATATAAAGTCACAACCCCTGGTATGCCCAAATATGGGAGGAAGTTCACTGCTTCCATTCTCTGTCCATCGGCTCGTCATAAGAGACCATCCAGACAGAAACCCAATATTTTTACTGTTGCCTTTGTTACATTTGTGTTGTTATTTGTAAATAAATAAAGGGAGACTAGTATAGATCTATTTCAAGCTATTTAGCTCTCATCAGCTAGCCATACCCTTACTGGGATTTGAACCTGTCCTGTATTACATATTAGGCAGTTATGTTAGCCACTAAGCCACATACCTACATACCTATTTCCCTGGCTCAGCTGATAAAGGAGGAGAACCTTGTGGCTTAGTGGCTAACATAACTGCCTAATATGTAATACAGCACAGGTTCAAATCCCAGTAAGGGTATGGCTAGCTGATGAGAGCTAAATAGCTTGAAATAGATCTATACTAGTCTCCCTTTATTTATTTATCAGCACAAATACAACATATATATATATATATAGATAGATAGATAGATAGATAGATAGATAGATAGATAGATAGATAGATAGATAGATAGATAGATAGATAGATAGATATATATAGATATAGATATAGATATAGATATAGATATAGATATAGATATAGATATAGATATAGATATAGATATAGATATAGATATATAGATATAGATATAGATATAGATATAGATATAGATATAGATATAGATATAGATATAGATATAGATATAGATATAGATATAGATATAGATATAGATAGATATAGATATAGATATATAGATATAGATAGATATATAGATAGATATATAGATATATAGATAGATATATAGATTAGATATAGATATAGATATAGATATAGATATAGATATAGATATAGATATAGATATAGATATAGATATAGATATAGATATAGATATAGATATAGATATAGATATAGATATAGATATAGATATAGATATAGATATAGATATAGATATAGATATAGATATAGATATAGATATAGATATAGATATAGATATAGATATAGATATAGATATAGATATAGATATAGATATATATATATATATATATATATTCAATATGTTGGTAAACTTTAACTATTATGACGCAAAACAAAATGTACCAAGACAACACAATGTTTAATGAATGATGAAATGTATGTATTAAAAGAAATTTAAAAATTGGGGTGAGGATATCTGCCCACCTTGTCATCAACAGGTATGCAGCCATATTGATGTCTCTCCTTTCTGTGTCTCTCTGAGCAGGAGGGAAGCGGCCGAATGGAAAGACTCACTTCCTCCACTGTGATTTTGCAGTTTGCAAATGACGGGGAAAACTCATGATTGTTCTCCTTAAAAAGCTTCCTCCCCTACTGAATTTTTATGAATGATACATGCAAATGCACTTCTAACATTCACCAGAAAGATAACAATCCTCAGGTACATCATCATATTTTGCTCTCTACTCCCAATCAGGGATGAAATCTACCGTATTTTTCGGAGAATAAGACGCAGCTTTTCTCCTCAAAAAAGAGGCTGAAAATCTGGGTGTGTCTTATACACTGAATACAGCATTTTTGGCCTCCTGAATAGCAATAGCAATAGCAGTTAGACTTATATACCGCTTCATAGGGCTTTCAGCCCTCTCTAAGCAGTTTACAGAGTCAGCATATTGCCCCCAACAATCCGGGTCCTCATTTTACCCACCTCGGAAGGATGGAAGGCTGAGTCAACCTTGAGCAAGTGAGATTTGAACAGTTGAACTGCTGAACTGCAGTCAGCTTAAGTAACTCCACCCCTTCACCAAAATGGCAGTGCATAGTTTTTAGAAGGCTTTCACAGAGCTTTGGGGGGCTGGGGAGGACAGAAATGAGCAAAAAACAGCCTGTTTTTTTGCTAAATTTTGCCCCTCCCAGCTGCCAGGAGCACTCTATAAGGTTTCTAATGCCCCCCCTTTTTTTTTGACAAAAATGGGCCCGTTTTCACAAAAAACGGGCCATTTTTGCTCGTATTTGACACACCCCACCCCAGGAACCCTCTACAAGCCTCCTAAGGGCTATTCATGCCCTTTTAAAAAAAAGAATGGGCCCGTTTTTGGGAGGTTTGCAGAGTCTAAAAACTTTTTTTTTAATTTACCGCTTCAAAACCTTAGTGCATCTTATACTCCGAAAAATATGTTACTTATTTTTGCTACCGGTTCACAAATGTGAGCGCATGGGCCACCTCCGTGCATGCGTAGGACCTTCTGCGCATGCACAGAGCATCAAAAATGGATGTGATGACATCTGGGTGGGTGGGCGGAGCCTGCTCCTGAGCACGTCTGAAAATGTAAGTGAACAGCAAGGTGGGGGGAGGAATCTGCTGTGCCATGCAATGTAGATTAGCTAGAAAGCAGAAATCCTGCTTTCTAGCTAATATAAATCGTGCATCACAGCTGATCATTGGAAATACCAATTCACCCGAACCGGTAGCATTTTTTTTGCTACCGGTTCGGGCAAACCTGTAGCTTTCTTTTTAATTACCAGTTTCGGGTGAACTGGTCCGAACCAGTAACATTTCACCCCTGCACTGGCATAAGGTAGCCTCAGTTCCAGTACCACCTTGCAGAGAGGCTGTTTGAAGGGTCTGGTGCCAACATCAAAGAGGGCTTAACTCATTATTCCTGAGAAGGTAGATGGTAAAAGGCATCAACCAAGAACCATCGTCATTTTAAACATAATGCTTCCTGCCCCTTCTTGCTACAATCATTTGATGTTAAAGCCAGTCAACCAGAAATCCCAGCTAATCTCCAGGCATGGCATGTTTATCTGCAACACTTCCATATTTTCTTTATTCTTTCTAGAAGCCAAAGCCCAGGCCTGGATGAAAAATGAAGTGACTTTATGGAATGCAAATACAGCAGAAAAAGGAGGGGACAAGACCAAATGTTTACATTCCAAAAGAAAGCTTTGATTCATTTTCCAGCTTTTCCTTTCAGCACAATAACTTGAAATTAAGGTTGCAGTTGTCCTTTGGGGGGATTTTTTCTCCAGCTTCCTTGTCCAGCCTTCCTTGTCCAATTTCAGAAGGCTCCTGTACATGTACTAACTAAGCTTGATGCTATGTAGTTTCTCAGTCCGCATAATGTTAACTGTATGCCTCTGTCTGATTGTTGACTTCATCCTTGTTCACCCTGATATACCACAAATAGTTTCTGCAACAAAACATTTGTTCTTCTGGTTTATACTCAAATCGAGCTCAGAAGAACTAATTACAGGATCACCATATCAACACTGAAGTGACAGGAGACGATACAGAACCCAGACAATGCACTGTTAAATGGAAAAGGGGGGGGGGAGAAGGTGAAAACAGAAAAGAAAATATTAAATATACAAGTATATATTCAAGAGCGAGATATAAAGGGGGGAAGATAGTTAGGATAGATTAGGTAAGGGGATAAGAAATGATACCAAATTATATTTGGGTTTGCGGAAATACCATCCCAAAGAATATAAACTGAGGTTTGAAAGAAACACCTACAACAATAGAAAAAGAGAGGGAGAGAGGAGGAGAGAATGAGAGGAAGATGGGGGAAAGAAGAGGTAAGGAGATGAGGATGGAAGGGAGAGGAAGAGAAGGAGAGAGGGTAGGAAGGGGAAGAGGAAGAGTAGGAGTAGGAGAAAGGGAAGGGAAGAAGGAAGGGGAAGGAGAGGAGGAAGGAAGAAAGTAGAGAAGGGAAGGAGGGAGAAAGGAAAGGGAAAACAATGTGGTGTTACAATAGGTGGAAAGGATGGTAAATAGAGCAACCCAAACTCTATATTATAACCTATTAAATGAAATAACAAATGTATAAGAATGACAAATGTAAAGAAGAATTATCTGAATGTATACTTAAAATGGTACATAAGAGAATATTTGTGTGTGTGTGTGTGTGTGTGTGTGTGTGTTGTATTTGTGCTGATAAATAAATAAAGGGAGACTAGTATAGATCTATTTCAAGCTATTTAGCTCTCATCAGCTAGCCAGACCCTTACTGGGATTCGAACCTGGGCTGTATTATTACATATTAGGCAAACGTGTTAACCACTAAGCCACAAGGTTCTCCTCCTTTATCAGCTGAGCCAGGGAAATAGGTATGTATTTAGTGTCACAACCCCTGGTATGCCCAAATATGGGAGGAAGCCTACTGCTTCCTTTCTCTGTCTATCGGCTCATCACAAGAGACCATCCAGACAGAAAGCCATTATTTTTACTGTTGCCTTTGTTACATTTGTGTTGTATTTGTGCTGATAAATAAATAAAGGGAGACTAGTATAGATCTATTTCAAGCTATTTAGCTCTCATCAGCTAGCCATACCATATATATATATTTTAAAAAAACCATTGACCTGATAATAACTAACTGCAACTATTGGCACTTAATTACAATATGCATTGGTATCTACACAAAACAGTGAGTCGTCCAGAATAAAATCAATAGATCAGATAAATCTTTGGCCTACCAAGACATATTATTAATACTTAATGCATAATACTGCAACGTGCTCTACATGGGACTGTCCTTGAAGAGTATTCGGCGACTTCAGCTTGTCCAGAATGCAGCCGCGCGAGCGATTGTGGGTGCGCCTCGGTTCACCCATGTAACACCTATCCTCCGCGAGCTGCACTGGCTGCCTGTTGATCTCCGGGTACACTTCAAGGTGCTAGTTGTCACCTACAAAGCCCTTCATGGTATTGGATCTGGGTACTTGAGAGACCGCCTACTGCCAATTACCTCCACTAGACCAATTAGATCCCACAGACTAGGCCTCCTCCGAATTCCATCAGCCGGCCAGTGTCGACTGGCGACTACCCGGAGGAGAGCCTTCTCTGTGGCTGCTCTAACCTTCTGGAACGAACTCCCCGTGGAGATTCGTACCCTCACCACCCTCCAGGCCTTCCGTATAGCCCTTAAAACCTGGCTGTTCCGACAGGCCTGGGGCTAAAGACTCGCTGTCCCACTTCGAATGGTATGACTGTTGTGCTTTTTTTTAACTATGTATGGTTTTATGTTTTCTGTAACTTTGTTTGTTTTTCCCTCCCTTTGAGTTGTGAGCCGCCCTGAGTCCCCTTAGGGAAAAGAGCGGCATACAAATAAATTAAAATGAAATGAAATGAAATGAAATTATGGCTAAGGTCCATGGATGTAAAGACAGTAAGCCTACATAGACACACGTTGCGCTATTGCCAACTATTCACCAAGTCTCCTCTAAACTTGTTTAAGCTTCAATGTGGGTATTTTTTTTATTGTAGAAAGATTCTAATTAGAAAGATTCCCCCCCCCTCCAATTCTTTTTAAAGCTGATTTTAAAATGTTGCTTCTCAGAAAAATGAATTTAGTACAAGGAAGGAAGATAAAAGTCTTATCAGACAAAAAAGCAATTTCATTTTTTTTTAAATCCTTTGGGTCATGCTGTTTATTTTTATTTTTTTAAAATAGGGAGATCTTTGTAATACATAACTTCACCCCAACTCTCCAGGAAATCATTTGAGCTGCACTTAGAGGCTATTAATTTTGAAATATTCAAAGCACGTTCCCTAAGATAACCGCTCTTACAAATATACAAAATGTAAAAGGAAAAGGAAGCATTTCCTAGTAATCTTTGATCAGAGCATTTATAGACCTCTTTGAACTCTGTTGTCCATCCATAAAATAAGAATTAAAGTGATTAGACTTGTAAGGAATGAGATAAGCATTGACGTCTTCAGAAGCTAATGACATTAAGGCAAGGCAACAAATGGATATTTTTTTTTAGTTTCTTTCCCCCTTTTTTTAGTTTGCAATATAAAATATGAAAATACAAAGAAAATAATAGGAAAATAAAGGAGAGAAAAGGGAAGGGAAAAGTGTAGGTCAGGGGTATCAAACTCAAGGCCCATGGTCTGGATTTGGCCTGTGGGATGCTTAGATCTAGAAGCACCTTGGAAACAGTGAAGAACCGGTCCATGGTACCTCTGCCAGCGAAAACAGAGAAGGAGGAGGAGGAGGAGGAGGAGGAGGAGGAGGAGGAGGAGGAGGAGGAGGAGGAGGAGGAGGAGGAGGAGGAGGAGGAGAAGAAGAAGAAGAAGAAGAAGAAGAAGAAGAAGAAGAAGAAGAAGAAGAAGAAGAAGAAGAAGAAGAAGAAGAAGAAGAAGAAACAACAGCCATGTAGCCCACAGTTATTGAGTTCAAGCTCTTTTTAACCAGTTAGGTTTTTTAACAGCAAGAGTCCATGTCTTTTATGAAAATAATATTGACTATTGTAAGCAGAGAGACAAACCCATCTATTCTGTTGATTTTATCTGGTCAAAGGGGCTGACAGTACATTGTCTATCCATGCCTTCCTTCATGTCGACACTGCCTATAGGCAGACAGAGTGAGACAGAGAGAGACACACACATACAGAGAGAGAGAGACAGAGAGACAGAGACAGAGAAGACAGAGAGAGAGACACACACAGAGAGAAAAAGAGAGGCAGAGACAGACAGAGAGACAGTACAACTGCCCCATCAAGGGATCTAAAACAATGTAATCCTGGCCCCACGGAATAAACTAGTGCATAAGATTTTTATGCTTCAAGTTTCCCTTCTTTCTTCTCTGTTTTCAATTGGTAGCATCCCTCCAATTATAAGAAAGCCAACCTTCCCATTTCCCCAGCCTCAAAGAGAGATGAACTTGTAATGAGATTTGCTTTGCTTTCTTATTCTGGATGCATCTCTTTCTTCTGCGAAGGAAAGCATAAAAGTCTCGAAACATAAAAGAGCAACTTTGGGATGCCTTCAAAGGAGAGAGGAGATAAAATGAAATCATCTGCTGAAGTTGTTTGCTGCATTTGCAGAGAAGCTTCCCTCCAAAGGTTAAATCTTGACAGTCCCAACCTCTAACTGCAGAGAATAAATATCCTCCAAGAGGGACAAATCCTTGCAATGAAAACCCGTTAACACGGAGGGGATTTTGTAACTTCATTTCATTTTGTCTGCACAGAAGGAAGATGACAGGTTTCTGTCGGAAGGCTTTTGCGAGTGTCCTTATTCCTGACAATCTCCTTGAGTGAAGACATATAATAGTAATGAATTTCAGCACCGAAGAAATGTCTGGTGTAATGATAAAAGCACAACCTTGTGCATCTGACTGCGATGTGCAACAACTCCAGTTGTAAGTGTGTTAATGGCCTCTCTTCTTTCTGCTGCAAAAGAGAATCTTAGGCAACCCAACCTTGGGAGAGGACAGGGAAGGAGACTCACAAAAAAGCCTGAGGATCAGACTGGGAATCTTTAAGCTTCCCATCCAGTGGTGGGATTCAAGTTTTTTTACAACCGGTTCTATGGGCATGGCTGAGTGGGCGTGGTAGGGGAAGGATACTGTAAAATCTCCATTCCCTCCCCACTCCAGGGGAAGGTTACTGCAAAATCTCCATTCCCTCGCCACTCCAAGGGAACGATACTGCAAAATTCCCATCCCCCCCAATCAGCTAGTGCTTGGGAGGCAGAGAATAGATGGGAGCAGGGCCAATCAGAGGTGGTATTTACCAGTTCTCCGAACTACTCAAAATTTCCACTACTGGTTCTCCAGAACTGGTCAGAACCTGCTGAATACACCACCTCTGTTCCCACCCCTTTAAACCATTTGTGCAATGTGTGTGGATCAGGTGAGGTATATGTCACCCTAGTTAGGATGGCCCTGGAGATCTAAAAAGTCTCAAAAGGGTCCAAATTATGGTTTGTCCCATAGTCAGCCAGATGTGCAGACTTGATCTGGCATTTTTATCCATCTGTCAAGTCCTTCCAAAGCACCTGGGATAGGCAGATGTGGCTGTAAGCTGTTCTGAGTAAAGTTTCCTTTTGCAATGGACTGATGTTGATGATGTTATCAATGCCGATGGTGTTTCAAATGGTGCTCCAGTTGTTTTATGAAGTTGTTTTGAACCCAATGTGCCTATTATTATTGATACTACCTTTGCTTTCTTTTGACAATAGTAACAGGTGCCTTGGGTGCAATCACCAAACTAATATTATTTTTGTGGTTCGTAGCACAGTCAGCCAGATGTTCGGGGTTGATTTGGCATTTTTGTCTACCAACTGAGGCCTTCTCACAGGACTGGGGTAGGCAGATGTGTATGTTTATGATAGGGGTTCCCAACCCCCAGGCCACAGAACACTAACAGGTAGTGGCCTATTCAGCATTGGGCCACCCGAGTGGCTGGATGGAGTGGTTGTGTGTGTGCATGCAGCTCAACTTGTACAAGCGGTGGGCCAGTAGGCACTCGCGTGCATGAACACCAGCCTGATGTTGATGCACGTTGAGCTGAGCATGCCCCAGTCCACCACTCACATAAGGGTTGTGTGTATATGTGCATGGGCTTAAGCGTGTCAGCTGACTGCTCACACCACCTTGATCCTCTCTCCTTCCCTTCAGGTGCACCCCACCCCAAGGCCCCAAGATTTGGGGCCGGTGTTTTATGGCATTATAGTTATTGCCACAAGATGTAAGGAAAATGGCCTTGGGCAATTGACTGATGGTGAATTTGTCAACGTTGATGGTATTCAAATAGTGTTCCAGTTGTTTTGGGATTGCACTAGAGGTGGGTTCCTACCAGTTTGCACCTATTCGGTAGAACCGGTTCATCAAATCTACTGAACCGGTTAGAAGAGGTTCCACCAGTGGACCCGGAAAGCAGGCCACACCTACAGAAGAGGTTCCAAATTTTTTTGAAACCCACCACTGGTCCTTGGATATGATTATTCTACACTATCATGCTCCTATTTATAAAACTCAGTGCCTCTGTGAAAGGTAAGGATGACTACTGCGTTTGTGGTGCAATCAGAAGATTGCGTGTGTTGAAGTTGTTTTAACGCAAACCAAAGATGCCTTTTAAAAAACAAGTTTACATCATATTCTTATGCATGCCAGTGCTGTGCGTGAGGTAATTTAAGGTGGTTCTGACAAGTGTCATCGGCATCTTCATATCCGGTCATGTGGGCGGCAAGCCACTCCCATCCGGTCACATGGGCAGCAAGCCACTCCCACAAAGGAGGCCACACCCACAGAGTAGGTTCAAACAATTTTTAAAACCCACCACTGGATTGCTCCCAAGTCATCTATTGCTATTGGTACTGTCTTTCTTTCCTTTTGGCCACATTCTATTTGTATTTGTAGGTATTTGTATTTTATTATCTTCTCCAGTTCCTTCTCTTCTATTATGCTGTCTCCAGTTACTGCCACATCCACTATCCAGAGGGTTTTTTTGTCTTTCTTATCAACAATAAATTATTAAATTTATTTGTGATTTGAGGCAACACTAAACATCTTACTCCAATTGACCTGAAATTGCCCTCTCTCTATCTTTTTATTTGATGTTTCCTTGAGGCCAGTAAAACATCTTCCCTCTGAGAGGCCATGAATATATTGCAACTGTAGCCGCTGCAGATCACAGCAAGTGAAATACGTTGTCCCGATATGTCAGCCTTTTGACTACTCATCCCTTGTACATCCTTGAGGGTGTCACTTCTGGACATTGATTTAAGGCCAGACATGAACAGTGACATTATTCGGGAGACATCATCGCTAAAAGGGATCTGGTGTTCACCATGTCACTCTTGATGAGAGCAATTTTCACAGATTAAAAGAATATTGCGGACTGCTTAATAGCAGACTGATGAATGCTGTTATAATATGCAAGATTGCAATAATGAGATAGGGTAGCAACAGCTATCGCATTTAGGTTTATATGCCGTGCCATAGTGCTTTACAGCATTTTCTGGGGGATTTATAAAGTTGAAGCGTTATTGCATCTTGCCCCCAACAACCTGGGTCCTAATTTTACAGACCTTGGAAGGATGGAAGGTTAAGTCAACTTTGAAAGCCGAGGTGGTTAAATGCAGCACTGCAGGCTACTTCAGCTGACTGCAGTTCTGCAGTTTGGCTGTTCAAATCTCACCGGCTCAGGGTTGACGCAGCCTTCCATCCTTCCGAGGTGGGTAAAATGAGGACCCAGATTGTTGGGGGCAATATGCTGACTCTGTAAACCGCTTAGAGAGGGCTGAAAGCCCTATGAAGCGGTATATAAGTGTAATTGCTATTGCTATTGCTATTTGAGCCCCCTCAAGATCGAACTCTAGACTGTGAGCAGAGTTTGCCTGCAATACTGCACTTTAACCACTGTGCCACTTTGACTCCACAGGGTAAGATCATATATAGAGTAAAATCCACGCACACGTGCCTAAAGGGTTCTACCCTTTTCACAATGACACAGCCACCTTGATTGCTCCATCTAACAATTCAGTTCCAGCCATGAAAGATGCCATTCAGTCGAAATTTTGAATGACTGAATCCATATCTTCTTTGCCTTCTGGAGCTGAGAGATTAGCCGAACTCAGGAGACAGGAATAAGGAAAATTAGGTGCAAAACGTTGTTGAGGCTCTCAGTCAACATGCTTGATGTTCATCACTTCCCTGGAGACACTTCCTGGAGGGGAAGAAGTTTGTGAAGAAGGTGCACCTCAGGATCCAATCTTTTGCATGACTTGTCTCACAAACAGATGTGAGAAGGGGGAGTGTAGTGAAGAGTCAGACAGGAATGACTTTCCACTTTCCTAGAAAGAGCTTATTTAAAAATAAGAAAGAAAGGGGAAGGGAAGGGAAGGGAAGAGAGAGGAAGGGAAGGGAGGGAAAAGGAAGAGAGGAGAAAGGAAGAGAGGGGAAGGGAAGGAATGGAAGGGAAGGGAAAGCGAAGGGAAGAGAGGGGAAGGGAAGGAAGGGAAGAGAGGGGAGGGGAGGAAAGGGAAGGGAGGGAGGGAAGAGAAGGGAGGGGAATGGAAGGAAAGAGAGGAGAAGGGAAGGGAAAGGGAAGAGAAGGAAGGGAAGGGAAGGCAAAGGAAGAGAGAGGAAGGGAAGATAGGGGAGGGAAGGAAGGGAAGGGAAGAGAAAGTGAAGGGAAGAGAGGGGAAGGGAAGGAAGGGAAGAGAGGGGAGGGGAGGAAAGGGAAGAGAAGGAAGGGAAGGGAGGGAAAAGGAAGAGACGAGAAGGGAACAGAGGGGAAGGGAAGGAATGGAAGGGAAGGGAAAGCAAAGGGAAGAGAGGGGAAGGGAAGGAAGGGAAGAGAGGGGAGGGGAGGAAAGGGAAGGGAGGGAAGAGAAGGGAGGGGAGGGGAATGGAAGGAAAGAGAGGAGAAGAGAAGGGAAGGGAAAGGAAGAGAGGGGAAGGGAAGATAGGGGAAGGGAAGGAAGGGAAGAGTGGGGAGGGGAGGAAAGGGAAGGGAGGGAAGAGAAGGGAGGGGAAGGGAATGGAAGGAAAGAGAGGAGAAGAGAAGGGAAGGGAAAGGAAGAGAGGGGAAGGGAAGATAGGGGAAGGGAAGGAAGGGAAGAGAGGGGAGGGGAGGAAAGGGAAGGGAGGGAAGAGAAGGGTGGGGAGGGGAGGGGAATGGAAGGAAAGAGAGGAGAAGGGAAGGGAAGGGAAAGGAAAGGGAAGAGAAGAGAAGGAAGGGAAGGAAAGGAAAGAGAGGGAAGGGTGAGGAAAGGAAAGGAAAGAGGAAAAAAAAGATCAGAATTCCTTCAGAAAAACCTTCCAAAAGATGAACATAGAAGTGATGTTCAAAATAACTGCACATGATCTAAGCAACTTCCGTGTATGAGGAGGTCTTCCTTTCCTCCCCCATCATTATTCTTTCAGCCACCATGGCTGGAATGGAGCTCTGACCTGTTCGGCATGCAAATCACGTCCTGGGGAACAGAGCAAGAAGTCCAGGCTGTGCTGGGAAGCAGCGCAGCGTCTCACATAAAAAATGCCAACCAAGTAATCAACCATCCTTGCAGAGGGAGTGGCGCCTGCCAGCCACTGCTTCAGACCAGGTAGTAGCAAATTTTTCGTGGCATGTTTCGTGGCATATTTTCTACCTGGTTTTCTCTTCCCAAACACTTCTGATGGAGGTGTGACATTGTGATCGCTGTGCGCAAAGCCGCGAGCGCATCTATACTGCACTGGGGACTTCAAATCCATGTATTACAGTGCAGAAGGCTGAGCCCTGACCTCAGCTCCACTGAAAACTGCCCTTTCGTGCTTTTGCATGCAAACACCGCGAATGAATTGAGCTCTTTAAGAGGGTCTTATCATATTTTAATTACTGTATTTTTCAGACTATAAGATGCACCGGAGTATGAGACGCACCATGATTTTGAAGAGGTAAATTTTTAAAAAAGGGTTTTCCACTCTGCAGGCCTCCCAAACCCCCTGCATGCCTTGTTTTTTGTGAAAACCTGGGGGCTTGGGGGGGGGGCAAAAACAAGCAACAAACGGCCCATTTTTCACAAAAACAGGCCCATTTTTTGCAAAAGACCAGGGCATTCATACGCTTTGGGAGGCTTGTAGAGTGCTCCTGGAGGCTAAGGGGCCAAAAACGGGCAAACTTTGGCTCATTTTTAGCTAATTCTTGCCCTCCCCAGCCCCCAGGAGCACTTTGCAGGCCTCCCAAACCATCTGCACATCCACTTTTGTGAGGGGGCGGGGTTTCAGGAGGCCAAAAATGCTGTCTATAAGACGCACCCAGATTTTCACCCTCTTTTTTGGGGGGGGGAAAGGTGCGTCTTATACACCGAAAAATACGGTATGTGCATGAACTGTATTGCATGCTCATACTGCATCCAAAGATGTGTTGTGTAGAAGGTGATCTACTGTGGGTGAGGAACTGCTGGATCCCATTTCTCCCTTTCTCTGACCAGTGACAATCACTGGGAACAAAACCAGAAAAACAGAGTTGGAAGGGACCTTGGAGGTCTTCTAGTTCAACCCTTTGCTCGGGCAGGAAACCCTATTGGCTACTCAAGAGCAGGCTAAGGATGCCTTGCGAGTTGACATTGAGCTCAGGAGTTCTGGGCTGCAGTGGGCTACACCGACCGGGTGTCCACACCAGTGGTGGGTTTCAAAAATTTTCACTTACCAGTTCAGTGGGTGTGTCTTGGTGATGGGCATGTGACTGAGTGGGCGTGGCCAACGTGACATCACGCACGCCCATGCCCACTCAGTCACATGACCACCCCAACAAGCCACGCCCACAGGAAAAGGTAGAATAATTTTTGGGATTTCTACCTATCTATCCCTGCCCTCCCTTCGCCAGTCACCCCCATTTCCCTTCCTTTACAGGCTCAGGCCTTAGCCCTGCTGCCTTCCCCACCACCGCTTCATTGTTCAGGCTGCTTCCCTTCTGTGGCGTCTGGTCCAGAGTCTGGAAGGTAAGCTCGCTGGAGTTTTTTGTGATCCCCAACCAGCTGCCACTGCTGGGAAGCAGCTGGGTGGCAACGAAGCCTCTCAGCCATCACCTCTTTGAGTGCCACTTTGCAAAGCAAAGTCCTCTAGTTGGAGAAAAAGCTGCTGCTGTCTTCATGGACACCCATCCCACTGCTTTGGAAGTTCGGCATCAATAAAGTGATCTCCGGAGAGTCGAGGCTCACCAGGTTGCCTAAGGAGGGGTGAATCAGCCCAGGTCGGAGATGGAGGAGGTCAATGTGCCCGTGCTGATCAGTAGTGGGGTAGCCCCTGTGAAGAGCACGAGCCTGTAATCCAGCTTCTCCGGAGGCTGAGGTTGGCGGATAGCAATAGCAGTTAGACTTATATACCGCTTCATAGGGCTTTCAGCCCTCTCTAAGCGGTTTACAGAGTCAGCATATTGCCCCCAACAACAATCCGGGTCCTCATTTTACACACCTCGGAAGGATGGAAGGCTGAGTCAACCTTGAGCCGGTGAGATTTGAACAGCCGAATTGCAGAACGGCAGTCAGCTGAAGTAGCCTGCAGTGCTGCATTTAACCACTGTGCCACCTCAGCTCTTGAGATCACTTGAGCTCAGGAGTTCTGGGCTGCCGTGGGCTGTGCCAATGGGGTGTCCACACTATGTTTAGCATCACTCCAGACAACAATACCATTTCAGACAAAATAGTTGTCCAATCCCATCTTAAAAACTTCCAGAGTTGGGGCATTCACAGCTTCTGGAGGCAAGGTGTTCCGCTGATTAATTGTCCTCACTCTCAGGAAATTTCTCCTTAGTTCTAGGTTGCTTCTCCCCCTGATTAGTTTCCACCCGTTGCTTCTTGTCCTGCCCTCAGGTGCCTTGGAGAATAGGCTGACTCCCTCTTCTTTGTGGCAACCCCAGAGATATCGGAGCACTGCTATCATGTCTCACTTAGTCCTTCTTTTCATTAAACTAGGCATACCCAATTCTAGCAACCAGTTAGGGCTGATCTTTTCTCCCAAGGCTCCTGAAGAGAGCATAGGACAGGGCAGTCGTGCTAATCAGCCCGTGCATGTGCAGGCACATCAGTGCATGATCAGAGCGTCAAAAATGAGACATGATGATATCCAGTTCTATCCAGTTCGGGCGAACCGGTAGCAGTGGCGGTGGGAGTCTCCGCCCACCCACCTGGACATTATCATGTCCCATTTTTGACACTCTGGTCATGCGCTGACGTACCTGCGCATGCATGGAGTCAGTGCGCATGCTCATATTTGCGAACCAGTAGCGAAGGTAAGTTGATTTCAACCCTGGGACAGGGTGATGGTTGTTTTCACTGAACCAATCAAATTCCAACTGAATCAGGCTCCCCTTTCCCACATGGCTTCCACGACTGCCTTATAACTGGGGAGCCAGTTTGGTCAAGTAGTTAAAGCTCCACTTAGAAAGCAAGAGACCATGGATAACTTTGGATCAATCACCAGGCACCTTGAGTTCTAGTCCCACCTTAGGCAGGGAAGCCAGCTGGGTGACCTTGGCCCAGCCATTCTCTCTCAGCCCAATCTCACCTCTCTCCAGGCCTTCCGGAAAGCTGTCAAAACCTGGCTGTGCCGGCAGGCCTGGGGTTGATGAGTTCCCTTCCCCTCTCGACTTGTATGGCTGTATGATTCTTGTGTATTTTAATTACGTGTATTGTGTTTGTATCCCCTTTTTCCCCTTTCGAGTTGTTCGCCGCCCTGAGTCCCTCCCGGAGAAGGGCGGCATACAAATAAACTAAATCTTAATCTTAATCTCACAGAGTTGTTGGGGGTGAGGAAAATAAGAAGAGGCAGGTGATATGTTGGAGATGTTCTCCACCTTGCGTCATTTTTTAAAAAAAATACTAAAGGCAGAAAATAAATAAATAATCAACTAAATAAATATCTTCAGGAGAGCATTTGTTGGTGGCAGCCAGGGGGTTAGAAGGTAGCCTCACGCTGTGAGATGATGGCAGTCTGGAGGAAAAAACAAGGTTGTTAGACTTCAAAGAGAAACGCTCCTTTCAAGCGTGTGGCAAATCATGGTAAACAAGTGGCGCTGGGAAAGCATCTGCTGCCTCACAACCACATTATCCCAGCTTCTTGTTTCAAAGGCCAATCAAAAGACAATCAGGCGCAGGAAGCATTCATTCTCTATACGGCATCCTGCATCTCTCTCCAGATCGTACGTTGTCTATTGGAAGAGGCCGCCGGTAAAAAAAATATTCAGGGTGAAATAATTCATTTAGGGCAGAGGTGGGTTTCACGTAATTTTACCACGAGTTTGCCACACACAGAAACTGTGAACACATGCATGTGCATGCTCATTTCGTGAGCATGTGTGCCTTCCACGCATACGAGCACCTTCCATGCATGTGTGTGACCTTCCGGACCCTTACTACCCTCCCGGCCTTCCGCAAAGCCACCAAGTCCTGGCTGCTCCAGCAGGCCGGGGGGCTTGTGAAACATCCAGCCCCACGGAAATTGTGAATGTTGTGGTTTTTGTTTTAAAGTGTTGTCTTTGTCCAGTTTTCCCCTTCCCTTGTCTATTGTGAGCCGCCTGGAGTCCTTCGGGAGTGGGCGGCATACAAGACAAATAAATACAAATACAATACATGTGTGTGACCTTCCACGCATGCTAGTACCTTCCATGCATGCATGCACCCCTTCCACGCATGCGAGCAGCTTCCATACATGCGTGCAGCCTTTCATGCATGCAAGCACCTCCCACGCATGCGATTTGTGTGCCCGTACAGCTTGCATGCATGTGGCTTAGAAAATGTGGTTAAATAGGACGGCCTAGCACCCCTACCTGCCGGTCTCCACTACCGGTTCGTTTGAACCGGTACGAACTGCCTGAATACCACCACTGATTTGGGGGGGGGGGGGGAGGAGGCTGGAAGAAAATCAGAAGAAGCCTGCCACTGAGAAAATATATATTTTGAGATGACTTCAGATGAGAGGATCCCAAGAGAGTTCCCTCTGAGATTTTCTATATCTACCTTAGATGATTATTGCTCTGGAGTCTGAACAGAGAGCTAAGAGATACACTCATTGATTTCACAATAGGGCATCTGAGTCCTCAATGCTCAGTTGCACTTTTTCATCGGGCTCGTAAGTGTGCTATGCAGTTGAGCTCCTGGGACTTCTCTGAAGGCCAGGGCTAGCCCAGAATTTGCTCCTCTGCTAGAAGCAGTCAGATGGTCCACCTGCTGAGAAGAGATAGCAGGCAAACTTCCCATTGAGCCTGATAAACTCTCCTGCAAAAAAGTTTATGTCTAATACAATTTGTAACCGGAAAAGGTGTTATTGAAGTACCACATTTTTTGGAGTATAAGATGCACCTTTTTCCCCCTAAAAGAGGGTGAAAATTTGGGTGCATCTTATACACCAAATGTAGCCCTGCCCACCCATCAGACCCCACCCTTTGGCCTCTGCCTGCCAGCAATTTACCTCCTTGCAGCAAATGGGAAAATGGGTCTTCTGGAGGCGGCAATAGGATGTGGCAATCTCTGCAACCTGAAACAGCTGATCATTGGGAGTCCCATGCTGAAATTGAAAGTGAAACTTGCTGTTTGCGGCCACGAGGCAAATTGCTGGGAGGCAGAGGCGGATTTTTCTTCTAATCAGGCTAAACTGAAACAGGCTGTTTGCTGTTTGCTGCAAGGAGGTAAGTCAATAACTATAAATGCCTATAGAATGTTCAAGTTATTAGACATTTTTAAAGACTGCTTTATTATTGTTCTAGACAATTTAACAAAATGAAGAAGCTTTTTAAAATAAATGCTTGATCTGAAGAGGCCCAGTGCTATTGTATCTACTTTTAAATTGCAGAGAATAATGTATACTTCCAGAAAGCCACATCAATTTTAACAGCATCTGTACAAGTATAGTGTGAAATGTAACACCACAAACAGTGTATATCGTCTCTACTGTTTGCTGTTTCGTGCAAGGAGGAAAATTGCTGGGAGACAGAGGCAGATTCCCCCCCCCTTGTTTTCCTCCCCAAAAGCTAAGTGCATCTTATACTTTGGAGCATCTTATACTCTGAAAGATACGGTAATTATTCCTCTCCATACATAGTGGGCATCTTTCAGAGGTTCTGATAGTGCCTAATTTTGACAGAATGATCTGCCTCGGGATATAAAAACATCAGTAAATGGTTCCACCATAATCTCAATCAGCAGAATAACAGAATGACAGAGTTAGAAGGGACCTTGGAGCTCTTATTATCTGACCTGCTGCTCAAGGAAGAGGCCCTATACCAGTGGGTCTCAACCTTCCTAATGCCGCAACCCTTTAATACAGTTCCTCATGTTGTGGTGACCCCCAGCCATAAAATTATTTTATGCTTTCCGTATTTTTTTCCGAAAATATGTGTTTGCCAATGGTCTTAGGCGACCCCTGTGAAAGGTCATTTGAGCCCCCAAGGCAGTGGTGGGATTCAGCCAGTTCGCACCTATTCGGGAGAACTGGTTGTTTACTTTCTAAGCAGTTCGGAGAACCGGTTGTTGGAAGAAATCTCCTTTTGGTTTTTTCCATTTTTTCCATTTTTACAGGGCTAATCCTTTAAGGAAGGCAGGAAGGAAACATTCTGGTGTTGTTTCTAGCCTAATCTTTATTGCCCTGCTTACAGAAACTGCCTCTCTGGTTAACCCTTGTTACATTGTAACAGCTAAAGCAAAGCGCCTGTTGACTTTGAGTTGGCTATGCCCACACGGTCACATGACCACTGGTCCACGCCTACCCAGCTGGTCATTAGGGCAGAGAACCGGTTGTTAAATTATTTGAATCCCACCACTGCCCCAAGGGGTCCCGACCCACAGGTTGAGAATCACTGCCCTATACCATTTCAGACAAATGGCGGTCCAGTCTCTTCTTAAGAACTTCCAGTGTTGGAGTACCCATAACTTCTGGAGGTAGGTCATTCCACTGATTAATTGTTCTCACTGTCAGGAAATTTCTCCTTACTTCTAGATTGGTTTTCTCCTTGATTAGTTTCCATTTATTGCTCCTTGTCCTGCCTTCAGGTGCTTTTGAGAATAGCTTGACTCCCTCTTCTTTGTGAACAGAACACTGCTATCATGTCACCACTAATCCTTCTTTTCATTAAACTAGACATACCCAATTCCTGCAATCATTCTTCGTTGTTATGCAAATAGATCTTCTTTCTCTGTGGAATTCAATCCGATACCTGGCTTCAGGACTGGGCCGCTGAGTGCAGATTTTTTTTTTCTTCCTATAGAACAGGACTCAATAATGTCTGAGGATTACCGAAATCTTCAGGATCAGCTGCAATGCAGCAAAACTTGTAAACAATCTCATTTCTGAAAACTCTTCCTTCTGAGATCAACAGATAATAGACCAGCTCTGTACTCAAGTCCTTCCTAAAGAGCGCCCTAAAAGTCTGAAGATCATACAAGTTTAGAAAAGGTTGTTGTCAGCTTTGATTTTGCTGGTTTTATTTTTTTTCTAATCTTAAATCCGTTTCATTGTATGTGTCCATTAATAGAAATGCCCATATGTTGTCTTATACATTTGTCCTCGTTTCCAAATTATTCTACACATTTTTTCCTAGTCTATCCTCTTACTGCAATTTATTTCTCCAGAAATATCCATATGTGGGATTTTAGAATATATTTTTCTGGGGGTTTTTTTCCCCCCCTTGGGAACTGCATTGCAACAATCTGAAAATACCAATTTCAGCTTGTAATTACATTTCAGTTCACAGATGGGTTCAGGAAATGTCTTTATAAAATTGCAGACGAACAATTCTCCCCCCTCCCTCTTAATACAGTTAAAGCAGAATCTCTCTAGAACTCATTCTTCATACCTTCTTCCCAGTGGTGGGTTTCTACCAGTTTGGACCAGTTAGGCTGAACCGGTAGTGGTTTGGTGGCCTGGGTCGCAGGAACCGGCAGTGACGCAGGCCTGCCTCACCCCCAAACTGGTGGAACCATAGGCTCCAGCTTGTGTTTTGCTTCTGTGCATGCGCAGAACAATTTTTATTGCACTGCGCATAGATGCAAAGCGCATGCATGCCAAGGTGGCACAGTGGTTAAATGCAGCACTGCAGGCTACTTCAGCTGATGCAGTTCAGCAGTTCGGCTGTTCAAATCCCACCAGGCTCAAGGTTGACTCAGCCTTCCATCCTTCCGAGATGGGTAAAATGAGGACCCGGATTGTTGTTGGGGGCAATATGCTGACTCTGTAAACCGCTTAGAGAGGGCTGAAAGCCCTATGAGGCGGTATATAAATCTAACTATTGCTAACTATTGCAACTATTGCATGGAGCGCCTGTGAGAGAATCTGCAATAGTGACTGCCAGAACCCACCCCTGCTTCTTCCTCTATGTTAAGGACCCGCAAAGCAATACCGAGACATTCGTTCGAGTGATGCTCTGCAAAGAATTTACTTGGTAAAGAAATATTTCATTGTAGGGATCATAATTATAGTGCTAGTGCAGGTGGTGCATTCTACAAAAATTAAGGAGCATCTTAAGCAGGAGTCGAATTATAAAAGACCAACATAGGAATAGTGAGTGGTTAGAATGCAGCATTGCAGGCTAACTCTGTCCACTGCCAGGAGTTCGATCCTGACGGGCTCAAGGTTGACTCAGCTTTCGTTGACTCAGTGGGGACCCAGATTGTTGGGGGCAATTTGCTGACCCTGTAAACTGCTTAGAGAGGGCTGTAGACAGTGGTGGGATTCAGCCAGCTCGCACCTATTCGGGAGAACTGGTTGTTAACTTTCTAAGCAGTTCGGAGAACCAGTTGTTGGAAGAAATCTCCTTTTGTTTTTCTCCACTCCAAAGCTAATCCTGTAAGGAAGGCAGGAAGGAAACATTCTGGTGCTGTTTCTAGACTCATCTTTATTGCCCTGCTTACAGAAACTGCCTCTCGGTTTACCCTTATTGCATTGTAACAACTAAGGCGAAGCGCCCATCAATGTGAGTGACATTGAATTGGCCATGCCCACTGTTACATGACCACCAAGCCATACCTACCCAGCTGGTCATTAGGGCAGAGAACCGGTTGTTAAATTATTTGAATCCCATCACTGGCTGTAGAGCACTATGAAGCGATAAACAAGCCTAGGTGCTATTGTCCATGGAGATTCTCAGTCATCCAGAACATGGTTGCCCCAAAGGTGCTTTTTCAAGAGGCAGCTGGACTTTCTTGAAGACGTTTCACTTCTCATCCAAGAAGCTTCTTGAAGGGACTGTATTCCAGTATTTGAGGGGCTGCCACAAAGAAGAGGGAGTTAAGCTATTCTCCAAAGCACCTGAGGGCAGGACAAGAAACAATGGATGGAAACTAATCAAGGAGAGGAGCAAGCTGAAATTATGGAGAAACTTCCTAAAAGTAAAAACAATTAACCAGTGGAACAGCTTGCTACCAGAAGTTGTGGATGCTCCATCACTGGAGGTTTTTAAGAAGACACTGGGCATCCACTTGTCTGAAATGGTATAGGGTCTCCTGCTCAAGTTGGGGGTTGGACTAGGAGACCTCCAAGATCCCTTCTCGCTCTATTCTGATTGATTGATTGATTGATTGATTACAAGATTCCCACAATGTGCAGATCTTTCTGGCCCTGCCATGGGATCCTCTCCTCCTGGATTGCAGGGCTTGGGGTGGGAGTGGGGGACAAGAGACAACGCAAAGCTGCCCAGGACATTCTCTCCGAGACATTTCCAAGCAAGAATGATGGGAGATTCTGTTTGAACCTAATCTCACTAATTCCTGGATGTATCTCTGGGAATATGGATTCCTCTTTTATGCTGATGAACCCACTCGTACCTCTGCTGGCTACCAACAATAAGAAAAGTGTACAGAAAGCAGTTGCATCAACAGCTGTAGACCAAACCACACACACACACACAGAGAGAGACACACACACACACACACAGAGTGGTGGGATTCAAAAATGTTTACTACCGGTTCTGTGGCCGTGGCTTTGTAGGCATGGTGTGGCTCTGTGGCTGTGGCTCTGTGGGTATGGCTTTGTGGGCATGGCAGAAGAAGAATACTGCAAAATCCCCATTTCCTCCCCACCCCACTAACCTGCTTTCCAGCTCCGTTCTCCTGTTCAGGGCAACAAAAGAAGATCAGCTGGGAGGCAGCAGGGGCGTGGCCAGCCTATTTGCCGGTTCTCCAAACTACTCAAAATCTATGCTACCGGTTCTCCAGAACCTGTCAGAACCGGCTGAATACCACCTTCCCCCCCCCCCAATCCCAATAACATCACAATACAAAAGCATTTCAGCAAGACTCACAAGCAGGGATAAGCGGGTGCCCTGCTCTTCCCACTATTGAAGCATCATTATACAATTAGCAAGAGGCAAATGAAAGGATGCAACTGTTGGGTGTGTTTTCTGGGGTTTGGGGGAAAATAATTAATTGTTGCTCTTTTCTGTTTTAACAGTTGCAATTATTGGTCCCCGCCACTCTTGCTCCTTGGCTTCTGTACCGAAGGTATGAATAATTCACGGCCCCCACATTATGTCGCCATTACGATGATTTCTAGTTATCTCTAGAAGGTTGTAGCTTCGGTTTAGCAATTCTCATGAGAAGCCAAGGAAAATTTAAAGGTTTCACCGGCTTTTCGTTTCTGCCTGCACTGTTGCTTGCTGCCTTTACATCTCCACCATTCCCTGCAAGGGGGAGATAGCTTCTTTTTTCCTAACCCTGCTCGGGCTCTAGTGAGATCTGAACCCACAATGCAGATCCTTTGTTTTGTGGGAAGCTAGCCCCCCACCCTCCTAGAAGAATGAAATATTTTGAGAAATATTTTCTTTAAAAAGCAGGATAAAATATTTCCTCTAAAAGAGAAATAAAATATCTTAAGGGAGACAGAAACTCAGAGCCTTATTTTGTGCCCTTTGAGAAAGACTGGGCCAGCCTATCTACAAAATGAAAGACCTTCAGCTCCAGGGTGAAGGGATTAAGACCATGACCCTGCAGGACATAATAGGATTAACCTACTAGCAGCAGAGCTCACTACATTGCACCAGCTCATAAGGACATTGCATCAGCCAAACTTCAACCAAGCTTGGCTCAGACAAATGCCTAGGATTTGTACATGGCACCATGGGAGCAGGGGTGGTATACTTTCCCTACTGGTTCGCAAATGTGAGCGCTTTGATTGCATGCGCGGCTAGAAACCATGCCTAAAAAGGATGGCCTAGAGACAGGGCAGGTGGGTGGGCCTACCCAAGATTTCCACTACCGGTTCGGGTGAACAGGTCCGAACCGGCTGAATACCACCTCTGCATGGGAGTCTGACAACAGCCAATAAAATGCATGTTCTTGCACAGGAACAGGAAGCTCAAGTTCAAAGCCCAAGAGAAGGCATAAATACCCCCTCACTCTCAACTCCATGTGTTCAGCTGCACCAGAGAACCATGTGCTTGGTGGTTCTGCTTCACCTTTAAACCATCTTTCCAATCAGCCTCCACATTTCCAGTGTCTTTCTCCCAGCTTGGAACTGAACCAGATGGATGTTTCTTCCAACAGTTTCATAAGCCCTATTACGTCTCTGTCACGTCTGGATTATTCCTGCCAACACTGAGTCCTTTTTAAAAAAAATCACCAAACAAATCACACACTTTCTTGGCTGCAGATTCTTTTGGCATTCTGCTTCCCCCTCCGTGCCCATTTCCTAAGACTCTTCCTTGTCCATTTAAGGTGGTTGGTGTAGGAACGATCCCATGCTGTTCTTTCTTCCCCCAACTTAGAATCTTGATCAGCTTTAGTGGGTCTCTGCTCTGAATCTCTGCTCTGAAAACAATGGTGCTCCCACAACATGCAGCCAGAGAAAGACATGAGCATGCTAAGTTTAGCTACAAGATTCCAGATAGCCACAAAGCCAACAAGAAAATATATCTATGGCCATCAGGTTGTCTAGGTTTTGCAGCCCAAAGTTAGTCCAAGTTTCTTTGAGAAAGAGAGCAGTTCTGTGTAGCCCAGTGGGTCTCAACCTTCCTAATGCCGTGACCCTTTAATACAGTTCCTCATGTTGTGGTGACCCCCAACCATAAAATTATTTTATGTTTTCCATATTTTTTTCAAAAATATGTGTTTTCCGAAGGTCTTAGGCAACCCCTGTGAAAAGGTCATTCGATCCCCCCAAAGGGGTCCCAACCCACAGTGAAATGCTACCAGTTCAGACTGGTTCGCCCAAGGTGAACCGGTAGTTCTGATGATCAGCTGTGCAACAATCAGCTGTGTCGTGTGATTTATATTTGTTACAAAAGCAGGAAATCCTACTTTCTAGTTTCCTCTCCCTCACTGTTCAACTTAATGTATTTTTCAGAGTATCAGATGCACAAAGGTTTTGAAGAGGCAAATAAAAAAAAGTAGGTAGGTAGATAGAGGGAGAGAGCGGGAGAGAAAGAGAGAGAAGTATGGTAGATGGATAAGGAGAGAGTAGTTAGGTAGGTAGGTAGATAAAGGGAGAGAGAGAGAAATAGAGAGAGAGAAATGCGGTAGGTAGGTAGGAAGAGAGAGAGAAAGTAGGTATGTTGGTAGGTAGAGGGATAGAGAGAGAGAGAAATAGAGAGAAATGCAGTAGATAGGAAGGGAGAGGGAGAGAGAGAGTAGGTAGTTTGGTGGGTAGAGGGGTAGAGAGAGAGAGAAAGAGAAATAGAGAGAAATATAGTAGATAGAGAGGGAGAGAGAGAGTAGGTAGGTAGATAGATGGAGGTGGAAGGGAGGGAGGGAGGGAGGGAGAGAGAGAGAGAGAGAGAGAGAGAGAGAGAGAGAGAGAGAAATACAGTAGGTAAATAGGTAGATGTTTCCAGGTGTATTTATCCATGTGCTGGAGAAGGAAATTGCTGACAATCTGCAGCACCTAAGATTTTTTTTCTGCTGGCACAGCACTTGATCAATGCAATTCTCATCAATCAGTTAAAAATCTTTCCAAAAGGGGGGGGGGAGTTTTTGCATTCTGCAAACCATCCCAAAACGGCCCATTTTTCGCAAAAATGGGTTTCTGGTTTTTTTTTTTTTTAAAAGGCATGAATAGCCTTTGGGGGCTTGCAGAGTGCTGGGGGGGGGCCAAAAACGAGCAAAAACGGCCTGTTTTTCACAAAAATTGGCCTGTTTTCTGTCAAAAAAATTGCATGCATAGCCTTTTGGAGGCTTATAGAGTGCTCCTGGGGACTGGAGGGGGGGCAAAATTGAGCAAAGAAACGGCCCATTTTTCGCTCATTTCTGCTCTCCCCAGCCCCTAGGAGTTCTCTGAAAGCCTCCATAAGGCTCTGCATAGCCATTTTGGTGAAGGGGGCGGGGCTTCAGGAGGCAAAAAATGCTGTATTCAGTATATAAGATGCACCCAAATTTTCAGCCTCTTTTTTGAGGAAAAAGGGTGCGTCTTATACTCCGAAAAATACGGTACCTTTGCAGATTCAGAAAAGGCTTCTTAATCCTCCTTTTTCAGTGCTGTGCGTTATCACCTGTGGTCAGTGGTGGGTTTTGGATCTCGTTGCAACCGGTACAGTGCAATGGGGGCGGGCATCTCCAACATGTATGCGCGCAGCACGCGTGCACATACGCGCAGTGCGTGATACATACTTACCTCCGAGATGCTTCCGGGATGCTCCATCTGCTCGGTGGAGCATTGTGCAGGCACCATACACGCCAAAGAGCTTAAATACAGGCAAGGAGCTCGGGTGAGCCCTCCAGAGCACCATACTAGAATGGTACTCAGTGCTCTCGGCAGGCACTGGTATGCCTGTACCGGGGCGTACCTCCTGCAACACTGCCTGTGGTGCACATACATTTGCAAAGTGGACCGGTAGCAGACTTCAGAGCATTTCACTGCTGTGTTAAGCCTCTGGAATGAGTTAAAGATAATCCTCATCTTACGACCACAATTGTGCCCCAAATTTCTGTTACTAAGCGAGATAGTTGTTAAATGAATTTTGCCCCAACATTTCTTGCCAAAGGTGTTAAGGGAATCATTGCAGTGTTTAAGCCAGTGACATGGTTGTTAAATGAATCTTGTTTCCCCATGGACTTTGCTTGTCAGAAAGTCTCAAAAGATGGTCACGTGACCTCAGGACAGTGCAACCATCATAAATATGACCCAGGTGCCAAGCATCCAAATTTTAATTATGTAACCATGGGGATGCTGCAATGGTCATAAGTGTGACAAAATGGTCATAAGGCACTTTTTTTTAGTGCCATTGTAACGTTGAATGTAAGGGTGAAATGCTACCGGTTTGGCCGAACCGGTAGTTCCAAAAATCAGCTGTGCAACAATCAGCTATGCCACACGATTTATATTCGCTAGAAAGCAGGAAATTCTGCTTTCTAGCGGATCCAAATCGTGTGGCACAGATGCTTTACTCGCCTTTGCAGACTCAGAAAAGGCTTCTTAATCCTCCTTTTTCAGCACTGTGTGATAACGCCTGTGATGCGCATGTGCACGCGAAGCAAACCGGTAGCGAAGCAAACCAGTAGCAGATCTCAGAGCATTTCACCCCTGGTTGAATGGCCACTAAATGAATTGTTTTATGTTGAGGATTACCTGTACTTATTTATTTTTCTGTGTGTTTTACACTATTTGAGCCTATCTTGGCTTTGACTACTGTATTTTTAATTTTTGGCCCTCTTTTTCTAATTTTTCTTCCATCCTCCATCTCCATCTCCTTTCTCCGTTTCCCCTGGGCTACTTATGTTTTGGTATGTATTCATGTCCAACTTCAGTTTTAGAAACAGACAAGCCTCTATCTATATATCTTTTTCTTCTTTCTCTATCCTTGAACCTCCCTCCCCGATTCTCCTCTTCTCTGTTATTCTAATATTCCTCAACTTCGCCCAATCTTTTCCCCTGACACATAAGAAGGAGTTAAGAGATTGAGTCTCTCACACAGAGCCCAATTAAAACTGACTGACTGACTGGCCGACATTGTTTGAATTTCCTCTTCCTTATTAAGCGCCTATCACTCAATAAATACTGTGGAATTCTCATCTCCAGCTCTTCCCCTTAATGAATGCTAATCGCTGGATCTCGTGACATCATAACCCATCCAAATAATTCCTGTATAAACTCCCCTCCATGTTTGGCACTGTTTTATTGATTTCAAGGTACAAGAAATGCATTTGAACCTTGCATTAAAATTGTTGTACAGAGGAAAAGGGCAGAGTGAGATGATAAAGAAAATGGTTGCGCTGGACTTTTACTGATTTCATTTTTTTTTAAATGAAGCCCCGTTGCCCTTTGCTCTGCCCACACATGCTGACGATCGTCAGCAGCCCTGTTCGTATTCCTGAGGGAAAATGCACCTCTTCACCGTTCATTTTTTTTCTCAGCTGTCTGGAGACCCGAGGGGAGAAATGCAATTACACGCATCAGTTTGCATAGCCGCAACAGCTCCTGAGGAAAATCAGGCATGTGGGAGGACACCGAGGCTGGGAAAGTCCTATCTGTAAGGTGCCAGGTGTTCTGACGTAGGACTCCCAAGAGCATGAAGCAGACTCTTCATCCCAATAGAAACCTCTTTTAATTAGGTTAAAGGGGATTCCTCTCCAGCAAAGTCCCGGCAAACAGTCTTTCATGAGATTTCACAACTGCAGGCCTTTATCAGGCTTGGAGAATTGCCAGGCCGATATCTTCCAAACGCCACGCTGTGGCAGCAATTGCTTGGCAAGAACTCAGGAACAGATCTTCACCCTAATGAATTGAACTACCGTATTTTTCGGAGTATAAGATGCACCTTTTTCCCTCAAAAAAAAGAGGCTGAAAATCTGGGTGCGTTTTATACACTGAATACTGCATTTTTTGCCTCCCAAAACCCTGCCCCCTTAACCAAAATGGCCATGCATAGCCTCTAGGAAGCTTTCGGAGAGCTCCTGGGGGCTGGGGAGGGCAGAAATGAGCGAAAAACTGCCCGTTTTTTGCTCAATTTTACCCCTCCCCCAGACCCTAGGAGCACTCCATAAGCTTCCTAAAGGCTATCCATTCCCTTGATGCCCTGTCCCCACCCCCAGGAGCACTCTACAAGCCTCCTAAAGGCTATTCATGCCCTTTAAAAAAAATTTTGGGAGGTTTGCAGAGTGCGAAAACTTTTTTAAAAAATTTGCCTCTTCAAAACCTTGGTGCATCTTATACTCCGGTGCATCTTATACTCTGAAAAATATGGTAATTGTCTCCTGCAAACTCCCTTTGCATTGTGCGCATATGCGAATGTGCGAAGAAACGGAAGAAATGGAATAGCGGCCAGGCTTTTTCGCCTTAGTACCATCTGGCGAAAAAGCGCTGGGAGCCCCTGGAACCGGCTTCTTACCGCTCCTATTGAGGTACTCCGGGATGACTGACATTCAGGAACGTGTGCGGTGCGAAAATCGAGGGGAGCCGATGCTTTCCATCAGCCTAGGACTCCAAAAATTCCAGCGCGGCTTGGTGATCTCAGCGGCGAGAATGGCGGCCCTGTAGTGACGATGGAGGCGTTTGAGAGTGTTTTGCGGCGGTTCCAGTGGTTGCGAGGTTTCTCAACCCTCCTCTTACAGCTTGGTGAGCCTTCAGTGACTGTATTGGCCAATTATTGCCACCTTTTAGAAAGGGGGAGATCGATCAGGGCTTCTACTCGGATCAGGCGAATCGGGCGGCTGGCTGGGTGCGCCGTGGCCGTAGCCTTTTCTGGATGCCCCCCCCTTCACATTTGGCTCAGTTCTTCCATCAATGCTACCTTTTCCAACAACGCTGCTCCTTCCACCAACGCTGTTTCTTCTACCAACGCTGCCTCTTCTACCAACGCTGCTTTTTCCATCAATATAGCCCCCTCCATCAACACTACTTTTTTTTACCAGGTGCTATTCAGCAGGTTCTGATTAGTTCTGGAGAACTGGTAGTGGAAATTTTGAGTAGTCCGGAGAACCGATAAATACCACCTCTGACTGGCCTCACCCCCATCTATTCTCTGCCTCCCGAGTCCCAGCTGATCAGGAGGAAATGGGGATTTTGTATTATCCTTCAGCTGCCACACCCACCAAGTCACACCCACCAAGCCATGCCCACAGAACCAGTAGTAAAAAAAATTGAATCCCACCACTGCAATGTAGACTAGCTACCTCATAGTGTATCCGGGCAATGTGACTTTGTCACAGCTAAATAATCTACACATTCTGGCTATTCAGTGGTGAGTTTCAAAAATTGTTTGAACCTACTCTATGGGTGTGGCCTCCTTTGTGGGAGTGGCTTGCCACCCATGTGACCGGATGGGAGTGGCTTGCTGCTCATGTGACCGGATAGGAAGATGCCAACGACACTTGTCAGAACCACCTTAAATTACCTCACACACAGCACTGGCATGCATAAGAATAAGATGTAAACTTGTTTTTTAAAAGGCATCTTTGGTTTGCGTTAAAACAACTTCAACACACGCAATGTTCTGATTGCACCACAAACGCAGTAGTCATCCTTACCCTTCACAGAGGCACTGAGTTTTATAAATATGAGCATGATAGTGTAGAATAATCATATCCAAGGACCAGTGGTGGGTTTCAAAAAAATTTGGAATCTCTTCTGTAGGTGTGGCCTGCTTTCCAGGTCCACTGGTGGAACCTCTTCTAATCAGTTCGGTAGATTTGACGAACCATCTCTACCGAACAGTTGCGAACTGGTAGGAACCCACCTCTGTGGCTATTGGACTTCACAAGGATCTCCCAGCAAGAAGAAGCAGGATGAACATCCTTCACTGATTGTCCCAAACAATCATGGGGCTAAAGAGCTTCTGCCCCCCCTCCCTTCTCGAATGGTATGGTTGTTGTGTGTTTTTAAATTGTGTATTGTTTGTTTGTCTTTATCCCCTGTTTGTACTTCCTTTCCCTTGACTGAGTTGTGAGCCGCCCTGAGTCCCCTTCGGGGAAAAGGGCGGCATATAAATGAAATAAATCCTAATCCTAATCCTAATCCAAACAATCAGTGGAGGGATCATGAATCTCAATATCTCTCTCTCTCTCTCCTCTCTCTCTCTCTCTCTCTCTCCCTCCCTCCCTCCCTCCCTCCCTCTCTCTCTCTCTCTCTCTCTCTCTCACACACACACACACACACACACACACACACAATCTTCATCTCCATGGGTACTGTAACAACACATTATTATTTTCATTTGTTAATCATCAGTTGTAACGGAAAACTGTGTTCCTTAAAAAACTGGGTTTTAAGGGAAATTTGCATAAAAACTGAACATCGCCCAGTTAGCAGAAGATTCCAAAATATTTGTGAAGAAGGCGGTACCCTTTCAACCCATCTTTTCATATGTACGTGCATCTCCAGACATGTAAGCGACAAAAGAAAAATTAATGCTGGAATTCACACCATAATTATACTGAATCTATTCTTGACAAAACTGCTAAAGGGTGTATGGAGGGTCGAAGAGGTATATTGGGTTTCTATTTTGGGGGGTATTGTTGACAAGAGGAATGGCTGTGTTTATTGTTTAATGTTATATGGCCCCGGTTATGCACAGTATATATGTGACTGTACGAAAATGAAAATGGAAAATAAAACACATTTTAAAAAGAAAAATAAAACTGCTAAGTGGCTTTTTCTATCAGAATTGGAATAAATAAGCATCTGGACTCAAAGGCCTTTCTTCATCTATGCATGTGGAATAACATAAGAGAGTTAGAAGGGACCTTGGAGATCTTATAGTCCAACCTTCTGCTCAAACAAGAGACCCTTACCATTTCAGACAAATGTTTGTTCAATCTCTTCTTTAAAACCTTCACTGATGGAGCACCCAGAACTTCTGAAGGCAAGCTATTCTATCACTGTTTAATGATTCTAATTTCTCCTTAGTTCTAAGTTGCTTCTCTCCTTGATTAGTTTCCACCCATTGCTTCTTGTCCTTCGCTCAGGTTCTTTGGAGAATAGGTTGGCCCCCTCTACTTTGTGGCATCCACTTATGGGAAGCCCCCCCCCCCCGAAGAATGATATATTTTGGGGTAGAATATTATATTTCCCCAAAGGAAAAATGGAGAAACATGTTCTTAGAGGCAGAAAGCAGCCCCCAGTCTTTCTTAATAGCCCACAGCAGATGTCAGCACTTAAGGAGATAAAGAGCTGATTGAAAGAGGAAGCCAATTATCTAGATAGCTCCATTCATAAGCAAAGCAAATACTGCAGGCAGAAATCCATTCAAGACAGGGTATTTCGAAACGCCTTGCAGCAATGTTTTACCGCTAACGAAAGCAGAATGGTAGGATTAGAACGAGCAGCCCTTCACCCAACATCCAACACAGGACAAAAGCCGTTAATCACAATAGGAACTGCCCAACACCCTTTTAGAAACACAGAGCCCACGTTGCATAAATCCAAAACTTTAAAGTTACAGAAATTATAAAGTTCCATCCACCTATTCAACCATTGGTCAGTTGTCCCAAAACTGTATGCTGTCTTTGTGGGTGTGGTTCTGTTCATCAATAAACTTTCTTTCCAATCAGCCTCCATGTTGTTTCCATCATCTTTCTCCCAGCTTGGAACTGAACCAGATGGATTTTCCTTCCAACACCCTCAAATATTGGTGTGCTGCTATCCTGTCACCTCTAGTCCTTCTTATTATTTATTTTTTATTAAACTAGACCTATCCAATTCTTGCAACCGTTCTTTGTATGCTTTAGCCTTTGGTCCCCTAATCATCTTTGTTGTTCTTCTCTGCACTCTTTCCAGAGTCTCAACATCTTTTTTATATTGTGGTGACCAAAACTGGATGCAGTGTTCCAAGAGTGGGCTTACCGAGGCATTATAAAGTCTTTTGCACCCAAATTCTAAGCACCATTCACAAAAACACAACCGTCCTGACCTTTGGAGACAAGCCAGGGATCTTTGGCTTGTATAACATCTCAAAGGCCAGCTGCCAGCAGAGCTTGGACGATGGGGAGGTTGGGGAGGAACCTGGGCCAGTCCTGGAGTCTGGGGAAGGATCTGATGGATACTCTACGTCAGACACAGAGATAGATCCAGGGCCGTCTGACATTTCCCAGCTGCCTTCAGAGTTGGAGATAAGTGAGGAAGAAGAACTGCTGGAGCCTGTTCCAGATGTGTGTAGGTGCAGAGATATCAGGAGAGGAAAACAACTGAGGACCATGAGCCGGCTTGGGAAGAAAGACACACATGGAGGCTGAATGGCCCTGTTGGAAGAAATGTCCTTCTTGGTTCAGTTCCAAGTGGGGGAAAAGACACTGGAAACATGGAGGCTGCTTGGAAAGATGGTTCAATGGTGGGCAGGATCACATGGTTTGAGCTCCTGAACAGAAAAGGAGGATCACATGCTTCCAGATGTTGGGAGAAGAAGAAAAAAGAGACCCAGATGCTGAAAGTTCCTGGGTTTATGCCCTCTCTGGCCTTTGATCTTGAGCTTGTATTCTGATTGGTTGTCAGACTCCCATGGGGCCATGCAGGGGCAACTCTGTAGGCTGTGTTTTGAGTCCAAGTTTGGTTGAGCATCACTTCTTCCCAGGTGCCCTGTCGTGTTATGGGTAAAAGGCTAATGCTATCATGCCTTAATCCCATCTCCCCGGACCTGAGGGGTGGGAGATCTTTGTTATGTAGAATAGACTGGTTCAGGCCTTTTAATGGCCCTTTGACAAGGCTGGGGGCTAATTAAGAGTGAGTCTGTTTCCTGCCTAAAAACATGTTTCTCCATTTCCTATCCAGGGAATTACAATATTCTGCCTTTTCAATATTTCCCAGGATATTTCATTTTCCTAGAAGAGGGGTGGGTTTTAACTTCCTACAGCCCCTCCCTGGCTGGGGAATAAATAGAAGCAAAAGGGGAGTGGTGGTCATAGGAGACAACAGTTCAGATTTCTTTGTTGGTTTATGTCTCAGAGACTGCTTAACAGAGTTTAGTTTACAGTTTTGTGGCTGGAAGCTCCGGGCCTGGGAATTATCCACGGGACTGATAAGGTCTGTACTGCAGTTAATCCTTGGAAGGATTATTGCCTGGACTGTGTGTGAATGCCATGAATTCACAGTAGCTAAATAAAGAGGGTTTTTTTTTTCAGGACAAGGAATCTGTTTCTTGGTTTTGCTAAGGCTGGGTCAGAACGAAAGGGAAAGTTATAGTATGGTCCAGGGGCAGCTCCTACATTAAGCCCTAGAGAAACCATGCATGCCTATGTTCTTTTAAGCCAGGGATTTAATCGAAGGACATAACATTCCTTGCTCCGAGAAATCAAGAAAGGCACTGGATTAATATTCCTCATTTCTGCACCCCTGCAGCAACAGAGAGAACCCAAAGCTTATTTCTTCAGGGTGGAAAAACCTGCTCTTGTTCTTCTCCAGTCAGTTATGGACTGGAGATGAGAAAAGGGATTTTGGAGTATTAATTTCTGTCTCCAGAACAATAGATAAGATGCCAGCCTGGGAAATCGCTAGAGGGGAGAGATGCTTTTATTCCATTTTCAGCAAGAAAAAAAAAATATTTAAGATGAATTATGCTTTGCCAATACCCGTTTATTTAAAGAAACCAGTCATTGGAAGATCACCAGAGTCACAGCTGCTGGTTCCCTTTGGTTTCCCATAAAGAAAAGGGGCTTCCTAGAGATTCTTCATTATTGACTAACGAGAATTCTTTTTGTCCGTGACCCATCAAAACCGCGCTCGACTAAGCCGCGCCCGATTAAACCGCGTCACTGACATCATCAACAGGGCGACAACAGCCAGCGCGGAGAAAGAAGGGCGCTTTAAATAGCGCTTTGAAAGCAAGCCGATTCAACTTAAGGTAAGGGTTAGGTTTAGGGTTAGCGTTAGGGTTAGGTTTAGGGTTAGGTTAAGGGTTAGGGTTAGGGTTAGGTTTAGGGTTAGGGTTAGGGTTAGGTTAAGGGTTAAGGGTTAAGGTTAGGGTTAGGGTTAGGGTTAGGGTTAGGTTAAGGGTTAGGATTAGGTTTAGGGTTAGGTTAAGGGTTAGGTTTAGGGTTAGGTTTAGGGTTAGGGTTAGGTTAAGGGTTAGGTTTAGGTTTAGGGCTAGGTTTAGGATTAGGTTTAGGGGGTTAGGTTTAGGTTTAGGGGTTAATTTTAGGTTTAGGGTTTACAACGTGCTTCTGTCTCCGCGCTGTCGTCGCCCTGTTGATGACGTCAGCGACGCGGTTTAGTTGGGCGCGGTTTTGTCGGTGAACCCTTTTTGTCTACCTCCAAACTTCCACCTACTGTTTCACTAGAGCAGGGGTCTGCAACCTTAAACACTCACAGAGCCATTTGGGCCTCTCACGTGATTTGTCTACCTCCAAACTTCCACCTACTGTTTCACTAGAGCAGGGGTCTGCAACCTTAAACACTCACAGAGCCATTTGGGCCTCTCACGTGATTGGGATGAGCCAATGTCTCGGGTGGAGAGCAGGTCTAACAACAGGGTTGGCAGGGAGCTGCAGAGGTTAGAGCCACATGTGGCTCTGGAGCCGTAGGTTGCTAACACCCGCACTGGAGAGTTAAATACAAATAAATGTTCTGACATTTCCACATTGGGGGAGAGAGAGTGAGAGAGATTTCTTGCCTCGGGAAGCACTGAGGTCTGGGGTTCCACCCCGTAATAATAGGCACTTTCCTACTTGGGAGATAATCATGCCTACCAAAAAAACAGCCTTTTAAATCAAGAAGCCCAAAATATTTTTTTCAAGCTGGCCTCCTTTCCTCAAGATGTGGAGGAATTTTTATTGGGCTCGGAATGGGAAAATAAGGTCTAGCTATAAATGGTGACAGTCCCCTGGGATGACAGGATAAAACTATGTTCTATAAATAATCTAAATAAATTATTCGGATTGGTCAACAGAGAAGATGGAGAGAGACCTGTTCCGCTCATTGGTTGCTCTCACTCTCACTATAAAATCTCAGGGGCTTCAAAATTTGAGACAGCTATTTATGAGATAGAATAGGATAGAGTAAAAGAGTTGGAAGGGACATTGGAGGTCTTCTAGTCCAACCCCCTGCTTAGTCAGGAAACCCTACACCACTTCAGACAAATGGTTATCCAACCTCTTCTTTAAAACTTCCAGTGTTGGAGCATTTACAACTTCTGGAGGCAATTTGTTCCACTTACAGTTGTTCTAACTGTCAGGAAATTTCTCCTTAGTTCTAAGTTGCTTCTCTCCTTGATTAGTTTCCACCCATTGCTTCTTGTCCTACCCTCAGGTGCTTTGGAGAATAGCTGGACTCCCTCTTCTTTGTAGCAACCCCTGAGATATTGGAACACTGCTATCATGTCTCCGCTAGTCCTTCTTTTCATTAAACTAGACATACCTAGTTCCTGCAACAGTTCTTCATATGTTTTAGTCTCCAGTCCCCTAATCATCTTTGTTGCTCTTCTCTGCACTCTTTCTAGAGTCTCCACATCTTTTCTACATCGTGGTGACCAAAACTGAATGCAGGATTCCAAGTGTGGCCTTACCAAGGCATTATAAAGTGGTATCAACACTTCATGTGATCTTGATTCTATCCCTCTGTTTATGCAGCCCAGAACTGTGTTGGTTTTTTTAACAGATGTTGCACACTGCTGGCTCATATTTAAATGGTTGTCCACTAGGACTCATATCAGTGCATATATCAGTGCATAGACTAGATATCAGGGCAAAGGCAAGCAATGCGGGGCTATGGGAAGAATAGCCATATTCAGGAACCCATAATGCCCAGTGTCTGCGAGGGATGTGATCTTCAAGGCACAGATCTTTGATGAACCCATGCCTGAAAAGATGGAGTGGTGGATCAAGCAGACCTTTCTGATCTCTCTGAACATGGTCCTTCTTGAAAGTCAGAGATGTTGTCGTCTGAGCCTTGACCTGACGGATGGGAAGCAGGGTGATTATAACCATCCTGTGAGATGCCAGAAGATTTCATGTTGTTGATGGGATGCTGCAGTTTCCCCCACTAGAAACAAGGATCCAGAAAGGACCACAGTCCGAACAAGGAGTCAGTGTTCTTCCCACCAAAGCTGAGAAGCAATCGTTGTGAAGTCCCTTACATGAAGGCAGGGGAAAGGGACGCCGGATTCAAATTCTGTCTCTATTCTATATGGCAATCTGTAGAAAAGACTCTGCAAAGGCTGGTTTTCATTTTTAAAGGTTCTTGGGTCTACGATAAAGAAAAGCTTTCTATCTCTGTTTTCACCCCAGGTCTCCTACTGCTAGCTCTCGAATGAAGTTGAGTTTCAAAAGAGTGATTTACTGCCAGGTCCCAAGGGAGTGATAAACTCCAAATACTTTCTAAAATCTATATTGCACTTCTAAACTTCTGAGACACTGTCCCGTGTTATGCATGATTTATAGAATTTTATAAAGGTTCAGAGAACATAATGTTCCATTTGTATTCTTCTTGAGTTTTGTCTCCTCTTCTTCTCCTCCTCCTCCTTCTTTTTTTCCTTCTCCTCCTCCTTTCCTTCTCCTCCACTTTCTCCTTTTCCTTCTCCTCCTCCTCTTCCTCCTCCTCCTTTCCTTCCCTTTACTACTCCTTTCTTTCTTCTTCTCCTTCTTCTCTTTTTCCTACTCCTCCTCCTCTTTCTCCTCTTCCTCCTCCTCCTCCTTTTTTTGCTTCTCCGCCACCTTTCCTTCTTCTCCTTCTCTTTCTCCTTTTCTTCCTCCTCTTCCCTCTCCTTTCCTTTTCCCTCTCCTCCTCCTCTTCATCCTCCTCCTCCACTTTCCTCTTTTACTTCTCCTTCTCTTCCTCTTCCCCTTCCTCCTCCTCCTCTTCTTTTGACATCAGAAAAGCAAACACTCAAGGTAGGATAGATCCACAGCACTTCAGACTAACAGTCCTGGAGGTCCATCTATCTAGGAGCACATTTGGAAATTGCCATTAATCTGACCCTCTCCAACCACAGATCACCTCCCCCCCCTCTTTTTTTAATCATGTCCCATGAAGCAGCAGAAGACCTGAATATGTTTTGGGGCCTCTGATATTCTGTAAGAAAGAGAGGAAAATAAAAACTCTTCTACATGGAAGATGGAAATGTCAGCTGTCAAAATTCCAGTTGAACTAGAAATGTACATGCCGTTTCTTTTTCATAGTAGGATTAAGGTAAAGGTCCCCATCACCACATGTGTGGTAGTCGTTCCTGACTCTAGGGGGTGGTGTTCATCTCCATTTCAAAGCTGAAGAGCCAGCGCTGTCCAAAGACATCTCCATGGTCATGTGGCCAGCATGACTAAATGCCAAAGGCACATGGAACGCTGTTACCTTCCCACCAAAGGTGGTTCCTATTTTTCTACTTGCATTTTTATGTGCTTTCGAACTGCTAGATTGGCAGAAGCTGGGACAAGTAATGGGAGCATAACTCTGTTACGCGGTGCTAGGGATTTGAACCACTGAACTGCCAACCTTCTAATCGACAAGTTCAGTGTCTTAGCCACTGAGCCACCACGTCCCTCTAGTAGGATTACCTTCCCCCAAATCCCAGTTGAATCATCTTTCAGGGCCAAGAATAGCAATAGCAATCGCAGTTAGACTTATATACCGCTTCATAGGGCTTTCAGCCCTCTCTAAGCGGTTTATAGAGTCAGCATATCACCCCACAGTCTGGGTCCTCATTTCACCCACCTCGGAAGGATGGAAGGCTGAGTCAACCTTGAGCCGGTGAGATTAGAACCGCTGAACTGCAGATAACAGTCAGCTGAAGTGGCCTGCAGTATTGCACCCTAACCACTGCGCCACCTCAGCTCATGAATTGTGTTCAGTTTTTTTAAATGGTATATTGGGGGCATCCTCAAAAAAAATGGGAACTGCAAAAGCGAGTAAGCAGGCAAAGAGTAAATAAGGGACCCCTAGTAGTAATTTTCCATCTGTTAATTTTAATCGAGTTATAAAATCTGTGGGTAGAGTCATTGGGCAAGGTACTGCTGTATTATTGAAATGTCTTAAAACATGTCCTAGTGGCAATGGCAATTGAAGCGTGGAGACTCACTGAGCTTCTGGGAGCACCTAACAGATGCACTAACAAATCTCAATCGGCTTCCAATTTATTTCAGAGCCCACGAATAAACCTGTAATATATAAACCTCACCCCCACACTATGGTCTAAATTCACTTTATGAGCCATCCCGAAGCGTTACATCGTGAATCTCTTTCAAATTAATTTAACTTTAAAGTCATCTTGAATAATAAACAAACTCACAGCATGTTCCATCTCAAAAATGGTTTATTAGATTTTTGTTATGAGCAGCTGGACTTGTGCAGGAGGGGGTGGGGGAATTGAAGACTGGCAAGAAACGGTATGAAAGGGCAGGCTAGAATTCAGCTGGAACAATTTTCCCAAATATTTATTCACACATGTACTTGAAACCGCCAATTAGAGTGATAAGTGAAGGAGTTGTTTTAAGGGAATATATCTTTGTCATCTAGTTTTCTTTATGGTCTTTATGAGTCCAGTGTCGTTCAAATTTACATGACTGCATGAAAATAAAATTGCTTTAGTCATAAAAAAAAATTATATTGAAATGGCCTGTTTCTCATTATATTTGTAGAAATATATTTGGATATTTTCAACTATAGACTGAAAGCAGTTAAAGGACATATATTATGACTATAATCTAATAAATAATAATAATAATAATATTATAATATAATTTCCAGAATGTAAAGCCTTCAGAGTTGAAATTTGGCACATACATATTTTTCAGAGTATAAGACCCACCCGGTTATAAGACTCGCCATAATTTTGAAGAGGTAAATTTTTAAAAACGTTTTTGCACTCTGCAAGCCTCCCAAACCCTCTGCACGCCTCAATTTCTGCAAATAAAAGGGGGGGCATGCAGAGACTTTGGGAATCTTGTAGAGTGCTCCTGGGAGCTGAAGGGGGGGCAAAAGTAGCTCATTTTTGCTTTTTTTGCCCTCCCCAACCCTCAGGAGCACTTTGCAAGCTTCCCAAAGCCTCTGCATGTCCATTTTTGCAATGGGGTGGGTTTTTGGTAGGCTGAAAATGCTGTATTCAGTGTATAAGATGCACACAAATTTTCACCCTCTTTTGAGGGGAAAAAGTGCATCTTATACTCTGAAAAATACTCTATGTTCCTCTTGGCTTCTAGGTGCTCGTTAAGAAAGAATTTTTTTGAAATGACCATCAGATCATTGGTATTTCTCATATTATTATTAACACGCTCTGATGCTAAGGAGTTACATTTTCTACTACTCCTCCCCACCTAAAAGGAACTCTGTTCCAACTGCCAGTTGTCTTATATTAACACAGTCTGATGCTGCCCCTTTGCTAGACAGGACGTGGCCAACATGTGACTTATCTAGCCCGTGGGCTGGGAGTTAAGACACTCTACTCCCCCTCCCCACCTGAAAAGAACTCTGTTCCAACTGCCAGTTGCCTTCTATTAACATATTCTGATGCTAAGGAGATACAAATTCTATATTAAGTTTCAAGCTTTAAGTATCAAGCCCGATCACATAGTTTCATAGCAAAGCACGGGTATCCAGCTAGTTTTAAAATATAGCAGACAATCACAATAGATGCTTTGAGTGAAAATCGGCCTGCAAATGCTGTAATTTTTTAGAATAGGGATGCAGTCTTATAATCAGAAGCTAGACAGAAAATCCCATTGAAATGGATAGGATTTTGTTTTGCAGAAGCCTGGCTAAGACTGCATTCAAGATAGTTTGCATCAGTGGTAGATTTTAACTGCTGGGTTCAAGAAGTTTTTCAACCCATGTGGGGTCCTGTAAGTGCAGTAATATGTAATGAATATGCCCAAATATGGGAGGAAGATCACTACTTCCATTCTCTGTCCTTCGGCTCGTCATAAGAGACCATCCAGGCAGAAACCCAATATTTTTACTGTTGCCTTTTTGTTACATTTTGTTGTATTTGTGCTGATAAATAAATAAAGGGAGACTAGTATAGATCTATTTCAAGCTATTTAGCTCTCATCAGCTAGCCATACCCTTACTGGGATTTGAACCTGGGCTATATTACATATTAGGCAGACGTCTTAGCCATTAGGCCACAGGCTCTGATCCGTTATCAGCCAAGCCAGGGTGAAAGGTATCTATTAGATTTTACAACCCCCTGTATGCCCAAATATGGGAGGAAGATCACTACTTCCATTCTCTGTCCTTCGGCTCGTCACAAGAGACCATCCAGGCAGAAACCCAATATTTTTACTGTTGTTACATTTGTTGTATTTGTGCTGATAAATAAATAAAGAGAGACTAGTATAGATCTATTTCAAGCTATTTAGCTATCATCAGCAATATACACACACACACACACACACACACACACACACACACACATATACATACATATATATATTGAAGGTAGCTTGAAAGTTCTAATTGTGTTGTGGTTGTTAAACTGTCACAGTTAAGAGAGCGATCTATGTGGGGGTTCTATATGTGTATGTAGAGTTCTATACGTCTATATGCAATTAAAAAATTAAAAAGCTTGAGCTGCAGTGGTGCAGTGGTTAGAGTGCAGTGCTGCAGGCTACTTCTGCTGACTGCTGGCTGCCTGCAATTTGGCAGTTCAAATCTCACCAAGATCAAGGTTGACTCACCCTTCTATCCATCTGAGGTGGGTAGAATGAGGACCCAAATTGTTGGGGGCAATATCCTGACTCTGTAAACCGCTTAGAGATGTAGAAAGCACTGTAAAGCGTAAGTGTTATCGCTATTGAAAGCTGTTGGTGTTGTCGCCCACCAGCTGCTAGTGGAGCTAGTGGCAGACTTGGACAATGAGGAGGTTGGGGAGGAACCTGGGCCAGTCCTGGAGTCTGGGGAAGGTTCTGATGGATGCTCTGCGTCAGACGCAGAGATAGAGCCAGGGGCCGTCCGACATTTCTCAGTCACCCTGTAGGAAGTTATCACCCAGCCCTCTCCCAGAAAAATGAAATATCCTAGGAAATATTGAAAAGTCAGAATATTTCTCTGGATGTGAAAAGAAAGAAACATGTTTTAAAAGACAGAATAGCTGCCTGTAGCTTCCTGCCCATCCCCACTTTTGTCAATGGGCCATTAAGAAGGCCAAGCTAGTCCACTTTACATAATAAAGGCTTCTCCACTGCAGCTGCAGGGTGATGGGGTTAAAAGCATGATAATATTGGTCCCAACTGACCACATGGCATCTGAGAACTCAACCAATCCTGGATTCAAAACACAGCGTAGAGGGTTCCCCCTGCATGGCCGCATGGGAGTCTGACAACCAATCAGAATACATTTCTTACACAGGAACAGGAAACAGAGAGGTGGGACTGAACAGGTTATAAAAAGCCTAGCAAGCCCCTCCCTCAGCCCTTCTCTTCTTCTCCACCAACATTGAAGCATGTGATCACCTTTTCTATTCAGGGCTCAAGCCATGTGGTCCTGTCCACCAATAAACCATCTTTCCAAGCAGCCTCCATGTCTCCAGTGTCTTTTCCCCCACTTGGAGCCGAACCCAGAAGGACATTTCTTTTAACAACCCAAAAGACAGCTGCCTATGGAGGTTGATATGAGTGAGGAGGGAGAACAGCTGGGGCCTGTTCCAGATGCACATATGCGCAGAGCAGTTAGGAGAGGTGAACAATGGAGAACAAGGAGTCAACTCAGGAAGCAAAGCACACGTGGATGCGAATGACCCCTCTCTGGCTGGGGAATAAATAGAAGGAGAGGGGAGTGGTTGTCGTAGGAGACAACAGTTCGTATTTCTGAAGATTTTGCTCATTGTATTTCATGCTTGCCATAACTTAATTTGCAGCTTTTCGGCTGGGAGCTTACAGCCTTGCAATTATCTCAAGGAACTGATAAGGTCTATTACTGCAGTTAACTCTTTGAAGTCTATTGCTTGGATTTTTCGGTTGGAGAATGCAATTAATTCACCAGAGGTAAATAAAGAGGGGGAGGGGGTTGTGACCAGGAGTTTGTTTCTTGCTTCTGCTAAGGCTGGGTCAGAACATTCGGTATTGTAAACTATTGGTTGTTAAACAATCAGGGTGAAGACTGCCAAACCTCAGGGTCACATTGTCATGGTTTATTCAATATTACTGAGCAGCTAGAATTATTGCGAATTCGAAGCAAAACTGATTTTCAATAGGCCAGCTCTTTGTAAGCATATAGGAATATAGGTTTTCTTTCAGATTTACTCCGCTGTTTTACTTTTTGTCAGGGAAGAGTGTTGTGCAACTTATCCCTGGCCACTAGATGGCTTCTGTATCCCTGGGATTTCTTGTGGTGGTTCATTCCTGTATGTTCTCTCACCCAAAAGGTTCCCCACATATTTGGATGCAAATTTGTACTCATTCATTTAAACCAGTGTTTCTCAACCTTGGCAACTTGAAGATGTCTGGACTTCAACTCCAGAATTCCCCAGCCAGCGAATGCTGGGAGTTGAAGTCCAGACATCTTCAAGATGCCAAGGTTGAGAAACACTGGTTTAAACAGCTATGAATAGAAGATGCCGTTTGTTCGGGACTCCGGTGGCTTGCAATGCTTATAATAAAATAAATAAATATTTAGTTTTAGGAAGTTCTGCCTATTTTTCTTTCCAGACATTCACTTGTCTGACATAGTGTAGGGTCTCCCGGTTGGGCAGGGGGTTGGACTAGAAGATCTCCAAGGTCCCTTCCAACTCTCTTATTCTGTTATTCTTCTTATGGATAGAGCAAATCGATGGCTCAGAACAGAATCAAGGTTCAGAGACCTATTATGACCCTTCTATCATGAACAGAAGTGTGTTTGTGATATTTGGACAATAGAAACACAGAGTAGGAATCAGCAAAGCGACACAAAAGTTAAACAGGATGTGGTAAAATAATTCAGAAACTGCAAGGGAACCAAGGGTTCGGTTTTGTTAAGCCCTAAACATCAACAGGGCCCTTCTTTGGCTGGGATGGTCTCCTAGCTGCCTCAGTCAAGTCTTCCACCAATAAGAGTTTCTCCAAGGGTTAAAAAAAAAGGTCAAAATGGCAGCCACGGCCATGCGATCAAAGCCCTGCCCCTTTTTTGCATGGAATAGGGATGAGGCAGCATCTTAGGAGGGACTATGAGTGCCAACTGACTTCATCTCCTCGGCCGCCTTCCTCCTCCTTTCCTCTTCTCCTCCTCTCCTTTTCTTCCCCATCCTCCTCCTCCACCACCCCTTCCATTTCTCCTCCTCCCTCCCTCCTCCCCCCTCTCTCCTCTTCTTCCTCTTCTTCCCCCCCTCTCTCCCTTTTCCTCAACCTCCTCTTTTCCTCCCCCTCCTTCCTTTTTTCCTCCCCCTCCTTCTCCCCCCTCTCCTCCTGCCCCTCTCTCCTCCTCCTCAACCTCCTCCCTCTCCTCTCCTTCCTCCCCCTCCCCCTCTCTCCTCCCTCCTCTCCTCCCCTCCTTCCTTTTTTCCTTCCCTCCTTCTCTTCCTCTCCTCCTGCACTTCTCTCCTCTCCTCACCACCTCCCTCTCCTCCCCTCCTTCCTTTTTTCCTCCCCCCTCCTTCTCCCCCTCTCTCCTCTTCCTCCTCTTTCCTCCTCCCTCCTCTCCTTCCTCCCCCTCCCCCCCTCTCTCCCTCCTCCTCTCCCCCCTCCTCTCCTCCCCTCCTTCCTTTTTTCCTCCCTCCCTCCTCCCCCTCTCTCTCCTCTTGCTCCTCTTCCCTCCTCCCTCTCCTCTCCTTCCTCCTCCTCCCCCTCTCTCTCCCTCCTCCTCTCCCTCCTCCTCTCCTCCCCTCCTTCCTTTTTTCCCTCCCCTCCTTCTCCCCTCTCCTCCTGCCCCCTCTCCACCCCAACCTCTTCCCTCCCCCTCCTTCTTTTTTCCTCCCCCTCCTCCCCCTTTCTCCTCTTCCTCCTCCCTCTCCTTCCTCCCCCTCCCCCTCTCCCCTCCTCCTCCCCCTCCTTCTTTTTCCTCCCCCTCCTTCTCCCCCTCTCCTGCCCTTCTCTCCTCTCAACCTCCTCCTCTCTCCCCTTCCTCCTCCTCCTCCTCTCCGCCCTCTCTCCTCTTCCTCCTCTTCCCGCCTCCTCTCTCCTTCTTTCCTCCCCCTCCCCCTCTCTCTCCCTCCTCCCCTCCTTCCTTTTTCCTCCCTCTCCTTCTCCCCCTCTCCTCCTGCCCCTCTCTCCTCCTCCTCAACCTCCTCCCTCCCCCTCCTTCCTTTTTTCCTCCCCCCTCCCTCTCCTCCTCTCCTCTTCCTCCTCCTCCCTCTCCCTCTCCTCTCCTTCCTCCCCCTCCCCACTCTCTCCCTCCTCCTCTCCCTCCTCCTCTCTCCCCCTCTCTTCCCCCTCTCCTCCTGTCTCTCTTTCCTCCCCCTCAACTTGTTCCTCCTCTTCCCCTCCTCCCCCACTCCTTTTTTCCTCCCCCTCTCCCTCTTCCACCCACCCCCTCTTCTCCTCCTGCTCTCCCTCTCTGCCCCTCTTCCACCACCTCTTCCCCTCCTCCTCTCCTCCTGCCTCTCTGTGTGCTCTGCCTTCTTATTACAAAGCTATTTTTATTCCTCCTCCTGCTCTCAAACAGGTGGTCACATAAAGTCAATTTTCTTCTTGAAATACAGACTTCAGGGCAGATGTCTAATGAAATTCTGTGTTTTTCCCCTCTGTTGCTCTTACGCATGATTGGAAAAACAACTCCAGAACAGGAAACCGTTCTTGAGTAATGCTTGCATATATAGTCAGTCTCCAAGGAAAGGAGGTGGGCAGGCACTGGGGGTGGGGGAGGGGGAAAGGGAGGGAGGAAGGTGTTCTCAGGGTAAAGTAAAAAAAGTCAAGATATACCAGCTGTAAGAAAGCCTTTGCAGCCCTCCTCTTCTTCTGCTGCTGCTGCTGCTGTTATCATACGATTATTGTTATCCTTGGGGTGGTGACATTGTTCAGTGGCTGGAGTTCCTTCTCTCCAGAGCAGGTCTCCAGAATTTCATTTTAATGGGTGCCATCGCACCTATTCGGTAGAACCGGTTCGTCAAATCTACTGAACCGGTTAGAAGAGGTTCCACCAGTGGACCCGGAAAGCAGGCCACACCTACAGAAGAGGTTCCAAAAATTTTTGAAACCCACCACTGCCACCCACACACACACACACACACACACACACTGACAGAGAGAGAGAGAGAAAGAGAAAGAAAGAAAGAAAGAAAGAAAGAAAGAAAGAAAGAAAGAAAGAAAGAAAGAAAGAAAGAAAGAAAAAAGAAAGAAAAAGAATGAGAGACAGACGAAAGAAAAAAAGAAAAAAGAAACAGAGAGACAAAAGGAAGGAAAGAGAGAGAGAGAGAGAGAGAGAGAGAGAGAGAACACATGGCCGGCAAGCCACTCCCACAAAGGAGGCCACACCCACAGAGTAGGTTCCAAAAATTTTGAAACCCATCACTGGTATACAGGTAAATGAAAGTGAATCTGATCTTGTCTTGTCTAATCGCTTATCTTTTCTTGTATCCTATCCATTGCATCCTACCCTACCCTAGCATACCAGGGCTGGGTTATGCTGCCGGCATTACTGCCGGTTCAGTGCGTGCAAAAAAAAATGTGTGCATGAGCATTTGCACATCAATAGGTCTGCGCATGCGCAAACTGTTTAAAAATTAAAAAAAAATTGTGCAATGATAATTGTTCTGTGCATGTGCAGAACCAAAAATCAAGATGGCGGCGCCATAGGAAAACCAGTTTGGGGGCGTGGCAGGCCTGGGTGCTACTGGTCCCAGTGACCCAGGCTGCCAAACTACCACCAGTTCAGCCGAACTGGTCTGAACTGATAGGGACCCACCACTGTAGCTTACCTAACCTTACCTTAGATTAGCTTGTATTTTATCTTGTTTCTTATCTTATGTCTTATCTTGTATCTTATCTATCCCACCCCACTCTACCCTACCCTATCCCATCCCATCCTACCTAGCTTAGCTTACCTTAGATTAGCTCAGGAGTGAAATCCAGCAGGTTCTGACAGGTTCTGGAGAACTGGTAGCGGAAATTTTGAACAGTTCAGAGAACCGGCAAATGCCACCTCTGGCTGGCCCCAAAGTAGGGTGGGAATGGAGATTTTGCATTATCCTTCCCCTGCCATGCTCACCAAGCTATGCCCACAGAACCGGTAGTAAAAAAAAAACACCTTGAATTTCACCACTGGATTAGCTTGTATCTTATCTTGTTTCTTATCTTATGTCTTATTGTTCTGCCTCGGGCGTTGTAGGCTTGCTCGGGGCATGCAATTAACTCCATGCTTAGGAATCTCTTTCAGATCAAGTTTATTATCAGGCATTCTTAATAGCAAAACTTACAGTTCAGTGTCAAGATACTTCTGACTTTCCATGATCTGGCCCATCATGTGGTGTAAAAAGATGATGATTTCACTCCCATGCTGAGCGGAGGTACACACTACTATTCCGGTTCACAAAGGCATTCAAACTGACCGGCTATAAACTTTGCATGCGGGCAAAATGTCCCAGTGGCTAATCAGAAACATAGATGTGATCACATGTTATAGAACTACATTTCCCATAAGGCAGTCTCTGCCTACATTTCCCATGAGGTAGTTTCTTAAAGGAGACAGTTCTTAATTCCTACATTAGCTATATATTGCTGGGGCAGCACACTTCTCTTGTACCTTATCCTATCCCATCCCACCTCACCCCACCCCATCCCATCCTATCCTATCCCATCCTATTCTATCCTATCTTAACCTAGCTTAGCTTTTTTGTTGTTAGTTGCGAAGTTGTGTCCGACCCATCGTAACCCCATGGACAACATTCCTCCAGGCCTTCCTATCCTCTACCAGCCCCTGGAATCCACTTAGCCTCACACCAACTGCTTTGGTGACTCCATCCAGCCACCTCATTCTCTGCCGCCCCCTTCTTCTTTTGCCCTCAATCGTTCCCAGCATGAGGCTCTTCTCCAGTGAGTCCTTCCTTCTCATTAGGTGGCCAAAGTATTTGAGTTTTATCTTCAGGATCTGGCCTTCTAAAGAGGGTCGATCTCCTCTAGGATTGACCATTTTGATTGCCTTGCAGTCCAAGGGACTCGTAGGAGTCTTCTCCAGCACCCTAGTTCAAAGGCCTCAATTCTTTGATGCTCAGCCTTTCTTATGGTCCAACTTTCCCAGCCATACATTGCAACTGGGAAAACTATAGCCTTGACTATGCACACTTTTGTTGGCAAGGTGATGTCTCTGCTTTTTAGTGTGCTGTCTAGCTTAGTTTATGTCTTATCTTATATTGTATCTTATTTTATCTTGCCCTGCCCTGCCCTGTCTTACCTTACCGTATCATTTTCTTTATATACAGTGCCATCTTCACTCTTGGGACTCTCCTGCAGAACGGTTCAGAGAGAGAGAGATCCTCTGGATTAGCCACCATCCACTGCCTAGAAATGAGGGTGATGGTTTGTGAGGTAGTTGGTTAGGAGTCTGTAACGTTCCCGTCCTCTGCTACCAAATGTGATGTTCCCGTGGTTCGTCCATGAGGCCAATGTGGAGAAAAGACAGGACACGATCTTTCTCAGGATGGAGCGACGACCCAGATTGGGGGTCTGAGAGCCCCTTTTATTGAGATAGGACAAAGGCAGGAGGAGCAATAGCATGTGTTTGAAAACAGCCTGTAAAAGTACAATTTCTAATCTACTGCTCAGGGAAGTTCTGTCTATATATGGTCAAATCCTGGGCGTCATTGGTAGAGCACATCTCAGGATGTTATGTTATGAACTATCAGGATGTTATGGAGTTTTAGGAGTTTGTTTTCTCCTGTGTGGTTCAGCGTGGCTCTGCATGCCCTGGTATGAACTGGGCCATGGGTGACCACTACGCCTACACAAGGAACTATATTACAACAGGAGTCTGCCCAGCTTTCAGAAGAAAATGCACATGGGTTTTAAGAAGGGGGATTGGAATGTGGCGTGGACCCTTGAAAAAGGTGTTGAGACTCTGGAAAGAGTGCAGAGAAGAGCAACAAAGATGATTAGGGGACTGGAGGCTAAAACATACGAGGAACGGTTGCTGGAATTGGGTCTAATGAATAGTCTAATGAAAAGAAGGACTAGAGGTGACATGATAGCAGTCTTCCAGTATTTGAGGGCTTGCCACAAAGATGAGGAGGTCAATCTATTCTCCAAAGCACCAGAAGGCAGAACAAAAAGCAATAGATGGAAACTAATCAAGGAGAGAACCAATCTAGAAATAGGAGAAATTTACTGGCAGTGAAAACAGTTAATCAGTGGAACAACTTGTCTCCAGAAGTTGTTGGTGCTCCATCACTGGAGGTTTTGAAGAAGAGATTAGACCAGTGTTTCTCAACCTTGGCAACTTGAAGATGTCCGGACTTCAACTCCCAGAATTCCCCAGCCAGCATTCGCTGGCTGGGGAATTCTGGGAGTTGAAGTCCGGATATCTTCAAGTTGCCAAGGTTGAGAAACACTGGATTAGACAACCGTTTGTGTGAAACGGGTCTCCTGCTCCAGCAGAGGGTTGGACTAGAAGACCTCCAAGGTCCTTTCCAATCTCCGTAATGTAATTTGTAGGAATAATGTCCCCTGAAAGGGGGTCTCCTTTCGGCAGTCTCATTTGATCAATTCAGAAGGGTTTCCACATTTCCCCATCGTGCTCTGTGAGATGAATTGTTTTTTTTTGTCTGAATCTCAAAGCAGCTCTGATTGAATTGCCTTGCTACCGAATTGAACAATGCATCTTCCAAAACCAGTTCAATCAGAATCGGGGGTGATTTGCAGAGATGTAGTTTTCGTAGACAGCTTTAAAGCAAATTGCCAGTAGGAACTTTTTATTTTATTACTTTTCGAAGGTAAAGAAAAAAATCCTCATTATATTTAGAGAGTGAAAGGACATCATTCATTATATTGTGATGCCTCAAAGGAACGGTTAAGCAGCATGTAATTAAAATGCTTGGGAAGTCACCGATGTAGCTTTTTTTTTTTAATGCGTGGATTAGCGAAGTCGTGACAGCCAAACGTGGCACAATGTCATTACTCCAAACAAAATTGCTGTAAGTAACAGATGGATTCTCACTCTTTCTTTCATTCAAAAAACACTAGAATAGAATAGAATAGAATGGAATGGAATGGAATGGAATGGAATGGAATGGAATGGAATGGAATGGAATGGAATAGAATAGAATAGAATAGAATAGAATAGAATAGAATAACAGAGTTGGAAGGGATCTTGGAAGCCTTCTAGTCCAACCCCTGCCTAGGCAGTAAAATCTACACCACTTCAGACAAATGACTATCCAACATCTTCTTAAAGACTTCCAGTGTTGGAGCATTCACAACTTCTGGAGGCAAGTTGTTCCACTTACAGTTGTTCTAACTGTCAGGAAATTTCTCCTCAGTTCTAAGTTACTTCTCTCCTTGATTAGTTTCCACCCATTGCTTCTGGTTCTACCCGCAGGTGCTTTGGAGAATAGCTGGACTCCCTCTTCTTTGTGGCAGCCTCTGAGATATTGGAAGACTGCTATCATGTCTCCCCTGGTCCTTCTTTTCATTAAACTAGACATACCCAGTTCCTGCAACCGCTCTTCATATGTTTAAGCCTCCAGTCCTCTAATCATCTTTATTGGTCTTCTCTGCACTCTTTCTACAGTCTCAACATCCTTTTTACATCGTGGCGACCAAAACTGAATGCCGTATTCCAAGCGTGGCCTTCCCAAGGCATTAAAAAGTAGTATTAACACTTCACGTGATCTTGATTCTATCCTTCTGTTTATGCAGCCTAGAACTGTGTTGGCTTTTTTGGCAGCTGCTGCACATTCCTGGTTCATATTTAAATGGTTGTCTACTAGGACTCCACAAAGACCCAATACCTGTGTGGAACTTGAAACTTCATCAGATATGAAAACTGAGTCATGAACCCAGATGCCTCTTTTAGATCAATGCCAGCCCACATAAATGGGCTTTTTGTCCTTAAACCATTTTTTTCCCCCAAAACTGCTGTATTGCTAGCAGAATGTTCTCTATTTCATGGATTATGTAAAATCAGCCACTGCAAAGGATCTTGCAGTGGATACATACAGTCTGTTAAAAAAATTACTGCATTCAGTTTTGGTTACCGTGTTATAAAAAAAAAGATGTTGAGACTTGGTGGCCGGGGGGGGGGGGAATTCAGAAAGGAGCAACTAAGGCTGGGAGACTAAAACATGTAAAAACATGGTTGTAGGAACTGGATGTGGCTAGTCTAGAAAAAAAGAAGGACTAGGGGAGACATGAGAGCAGCATTCCAGTATTTGAGCGGTTACCACAATGTAGAGGGGGGTCAATCTATTTTTCCAAAGCACCAGAAGTCAAGACAAGAAATAAAGGATGGAAACTAATCAAGGAGAGAAGCAACCTGAAATTATAATATTAATATCACTTTACAAAGTCTTAGTAAGGCCACACCTGGAATAATGCATCCAGTTTTTAGTCACCGCATTACAAAAAAGATCAAAATAGCGCTGGAAGGACCTTGGAGGTCTTCTAGTCCAACCCCCTGCTCAAACAGGAGATCCTATACCATGCCAGACAAGTGACTGTCCGGTTTCTTCTTTGAAATCTCCGTTGATGGAGCACCCAGAACTTCTGGTGGCAAACTGTTCCATTGGTTAATCGTCCTCATTGTTAGAAAATTTTCTCCTTAATTCCAAGTTGCTTCTCTCCTTGATTAGTTTCCGTCCATTGCTTCTTGTCTTGCTTTCTGGTGCTTTGGAAAATAAGCTGACCCCCCCCCCCCTCTTCTTTGTGGCAGCCCCTCAAATACTGGAATACTGCTGTCGTGTCCTTCTTTTCTCTAGACTAGCCAAATCCAAATCCTGTAACCGTTCTCCATATATTTGAGTCTCCGGGTCTTTGACCATCTAAGTTGCTCTTCTTTTTACAAAAGCTCAAAATCTTTTTTGTCATGTGGTAACCAAAACTGGATGTAGTATTCCAGGTGCAACCTTGCTTTATAAAGCAGTACTAATACCTCAAGTGATTTTGATCCTATGCCTCTGTTCACACAGCCAAGGATTGTATTAGCTTTTTGGCTGCTGCCTCACATTGCTGGCTCGTATTTAAGTGATCCAAGGTCCCCTCTCACGGTTACTGTTTTTCAGCCAGGTTTCGGCTAATCTGTACTTGTACCTTTGGTTTTTCCTGCCTAGGTGTAAAACCTTGCTTTCCTCCACATGGATTTTCATGTTGTTGAATAGGGTCCATTGTTCAAGTCTGTGAAGATCTTTTTGAACCCTGAGCTTATCATCTGGGTGTTGGCTATTCCTGCCAGCTTAGTGTCATCTGCAGATTTGAAGAGTTTCCTTTCTATTCCCTTATCTAAGTCATTCATGAAGATGTTGAAGAGTACCGGGCCTAAGATTCTTTTGAGAGTGGCAGTGGTGGGTTTCAAAAATTGGTCGAACCTATTCTGTGGGTGTGGCCTCCTTTGTGGGAGTGGCTTGCCACCCATGTGACCGGATGGGAGTGGCTTGCCGCCCATGTGACCAGATATGAAGATGCCGACAACACTTGTCAAAACCACCTTAAATTACCTCACACACAGCACTGGCATGCATAAGAATATGATGTAAAGTTGTTTTTTAAAAGGCATCTTTGGTTTGCGTTAAAACAACTTCAACACACGCAATGTTCTAATTGCACCACAAACGCAGTAGTCATTACCTTACCTTTCACAGAGGCACTGAGTTTTATAAATATGAGCATGATAGTGTAGAATAATCATATCCAAGGACCAGTGGTGGGTTTCAAAAACTTTTAGAACCTCTTCTGTAGGTGTGGCCTGCTTTCCGGGTCCACTGGTGGAACCTCTTCTAACTGGTTCGGTAGATTTGACGAACCAGTTCTACCGAATAGGTGCGAACTGGTAGGAACCCACCTCTGGAGAGCGGGCATTGGAATTTAATTTCTTAATGTGGGCCAGTGTGTTCACAGAAAAAAGTGACACTAAAACCTCCTCTCTTCTCTTCAGGGATGGGTTGCTACTGGTATTACTGCCAGTTCGGTGTGTGTGCATTTGCAGCATTACTGACAGTTCAGTGCGTGCACCTTTGCCCATAAATGCAATTACAATTGTTCTGTGCATGCGCAGAACTGAAAAACAAGATGGCGCCACTGCCCACACCACCCAAGGAACCGGTTCGGGGGTGTGGCAGACCTGGATCGCTGCCGGTTCCAGCGACCCAGGCCACCAAACCACTGCCAGTTAGCTGAACCGGTACAAACCTGTAGAAATCCACCTTCTCTTCTCTTCTCTTCTCTTCTCTTCTCTTCTCTTCTCTTCTCTTCTCTTCTCTTCTCTTCTCTTCTCTTCTCTTCTCTTCTCTTCCCTTCCCTTCCCTTCCCTTCCCATCCCATCCCATTCCATCCCATCCCATCCCATTCTCATCTCATCTTAAACCTGGCAGTAATTGGACTACTCTCAAGTCTGCAGCATTCGTCAGAAAAATTGTATCAGGAGATAAGAATGATCATCCCTTTGAAAATGAAAAATGTTTTACTCATGTTTTAACTGAAGGAGTTAAATGATAACACAATCATGCTGTGAAATAGATTAACAACGATACAATGAAAAACTGATACATCTATGAATTGAATACTTTAGAATTTTTTGCTTTAAAAAGAGCCGAGGTGGCGCAGTGGTTAAATGCAGCACTGCAGGCTACTTCAGCTGACTGCAGTTCTGCAGTTCGGCTGTTCAAATCTCACCGGCTCAGGGTTGACTCAGCCTTCCATCCTTCCGAGGTGGGTAAAATGAGGACCCGGATTGTTGTTGGGGGCAATATGCTGACTCTGTAAACCGCTTAGAGAGGGCTGAAAGCCCTATGAAGCGGTATATAAGTCTAACTGCTATTGCTAAAAAAAAAGGATAAGGATAACAACGATTTTATGTATACTTGATAGGGGATCGGTGATATAATGTATAACCTTAAGAACATATTACAATGATATCTTGTTGTTGATAAATAATTTTAATAAGGGAATAATTAAAAATTGGTATATATATGTAGCGACTATTTAGAATATTTTGTTGAAAAATGAAGGAATAAGATTTCTGTTTGAAGGTATGAGGTACAAGGATAACAATGAACACAAGCATACCTGATAGTTGATTGGTGGAATTATGTATAATGGAAAATAGTGATATATAAATATAAATGGTTGGAAAAAAAATCTTTTCTTTCACATGGGGATTATATAAAGGTATACTGTTATCAAATAGATAATCAAGAATGGAAGGGAACTATGATTTATTGGGAAAAAATAATACTAATCGTAATTGAACACATACTGTACAATGAAAGTGAGGTATTTAGTTATACTAGATGAAAAATCTGTGATGGTAAATGTTATTCGAGAATATGGATGTTAAAACACCTGTAACCAAATGACATGCTGTATGTGATGATGCTTTTTTTGTTTTGTTTTTTTATTGTTGTCCGTATGTGTTGTCTGTGTAATAAAAATAAAAATTTATTTTTTTAAAAAAAGAATGATCATCCCTTTGAAGACTGAGATGTCCACATGTTCTTTAGAAGACATAACAGATCCGAAAGCTGCTGCTTTCTCTTAAAGGACTTTGCAGAATGCAGCAGTTTGAAAGTGGAACACAAGCGAATGAATATGGAGATCGCTCCAGTCTCCAGCCTCATTCTTGGCCGATTTGCTCTGATTTGGCTGGCCTACTTGCAAGGCTGCTTCCTGTCCCTTCCCGCTTACTCGCCTTTCGGCAAATGGAACAGAGCTTTACCTTATTTTGAAAAACGAGAGACCAACCGAGCTGCAATTCCTTAAGGAGGACTACGGCGAAGTACAGAACCTCTATAGAGATAGTTGGGTATTTAAAGCCGTTGATGTGACTGATTAAACAGCCATGTGACTTCTTTGAAGAATTTTAAACGTGTTTTTTTTAAGCAGAAAATAGAAGTGAACTCATAACATCTATGCATGTTTGGAATAATAATTTCAAAAAAAAAAAGCTTCAAGACACACAGCTTTAAAATGTCCCTCAGCAATTCTCCATCCCTTCTCCCTGTTCTTTCCTTAAACAAGGTAAAATCCGATTTTGCATTTTCTCTCTGTCTTTCTCTTGCACACACACATACACGCACAAACACACAAATACAAGCGTACAAACACATTCAAATGCACACATCCCATCCAGGGGTGGGCTTCAAAAGTTTTAGCAAGAAGTTCTCTGCCGGGTTGCTGAGTGGACATGGCCATGGTGGGTGTGGCCTAGTTGGCCTCCTGCACCATGGTGGAGGGATGTGTTTGCTCTCCCTGGGCTCCGTAGGGTTTCCTCGAGTCTCCGGGAGGAGAAAAACGGCCTCCCCAGGCTCTGGGGGCCCTCTGTAGGCTGGAAATGGGCCCATTTCCAGCCTCCCCAAACTTCAGGTAGATCTGTTTTCCGAGCCTCCACATGCACCTTGAACTTACTGCCATCCAAAACGGGCCGCGTGGGGACTCCTGGGAGGGGAGGGGTGGGTGGGGCCAGCCAGGAGTGGGATTTGGGGTTTTTCCAATCTGTGCAGAATCTTAGCTAGAGGTTCTCCCGAACCACCGCGAACCCCCAGCGGCCCACGCCTGATCCCATCCCATTTTCTTGTCATAATGCAGAATTGAGCCATGGTGGCGCTGTGGTTAGAATGTTGTCTTGCAGGCTAACTCTGCTCACTGTCAGGAGTTCAACCCTGACTTGCTCAAGGTTGATTTCTACCCTTCCGAGATCGGTAAAATGAGGGCCCAGATTGTTGGGGGCAATATGCTGACATTTGTAAACCGCTTAGAGCGTGCTGTAAAAGCACTATGAAACAGCATATAAGTCTTAGTACTGTTGCTATTTTGAGAGAGCAAGCTTCAAAGGAAGATAGCTGTGTCCAAGCTCAAGATGAGCTAAAGGGCCCCATCCTGAGCCTGCTTTTGAAAACTGAATGTATTTTTATGCATTCGTTTACAAATAACTCAAGGTAGCCAACATCTTCAACACACCTTCCTTCTCCTGTTTTAATTCACAGCAACAATCCTGTGAGGGGAATTAGGCTGTGGGAGAGCATTTGGCCTAGGATCAGCCCAGCCGGCTTTCATGGCTGAGATGGGACTTGAACTCTCGATCACATGCTTCCTAGTGTGGGAAGCTAACCCCCCTCCTAGAGGAATGAAATATTTTGAGATATTTTTTAAAAAGGCAGGATAAAACATTTTCCCTAAAAGAGAAATACAAATCTTAAGGGAGACAGAAACTCAGAGCTTCAGCTTCCTGCCCCTCTCGCAACCCCCACAAGCAGATACTGAGCTGGGGCAGATTTAGAAATGCAGTTTTGGTAATCCATTACCGCCTGCAACAAAGCCGGGCTCTGAACAAAGGTAGGGTTAGCCTTCAGCCACAATAGGATTTGCCCAACAAGCCCCTTCATTGAACCAGCCAAACTTCAACCAAGCTTACCTCAGACAAACTCCTAGGATTTGTACATGGCCCCATGGGAGTCTGACAACAGCCAATAGAATACATATTCTTGCACAGGAACAGGAAGCTCAAGGGCAAAGCCCAAGAGAAGGTATAAATAGACCCTCAGTCTCAACTCTATATGGTCAGCTGCACCAGAATCACCCATGTGGTTCTGCTTCATCATTAAACCATCTTTCTAATCACCCTCATGTTTCCAGTGTTTTTCTCCCAGCTTGGAACTGAACCAGGTGGGTAGTTCTTCCAACAGTAGCCTAGTGCCTTAACCAGTAGACCAGGGGTGGGCTCTGGATTCTTCTACTGCCGGGGATGCACTTCGGGTGCATGCGCAGAAGCAAACAAACAAGATGGCGGCACCATAGGAGTCGCCAGTAAACTGGTTCGGATGCACGGGTGACCGAGTTGCTACCTACTCGACCGAACCAGTCCAAACCAGTAGAACCCACCTCTGCTTTAGACCCAACTGGGCTTCTGGGATTAAAATAGTCTGGAGACTGTTCAAATAAAACAGAACAAAAAACAAAATGCATATCTCCTTGTAATGTTTGAACGAAGAGAAATGGGTGTTTTTATGCAGAGAAAGCGCACTGGCTAAGACTTAAGTGGGAGTTACGTCATGCAAGTTAATACAGCCTGAATTGTAATTTAGATAGCCTGGGTTTAGTGAATCGGCTTCTGCCAACTTGGTCATCCATTACTGGCCAAGCATTGCATCAACCCAACCAGGAACCACACATGATATAGTGCAGTTTGCATTTTCTCTGCCTTCAGCACTGGCTTTGCGGATTCTTTTTGAGCCCAGGAATTATTTTTTCCTCCAATCTACCCCTGGTGCTCTCTTCTCTCAGTCTTTCTGTCTCCAGATTTGGTTTTCCTCTGCCTCATGGGCCTCTTCTACCCTATACTTATTTTTAATGAATGACAGATCACTTGTAGAAATAGTCATTTGCTACGGGTTGGAGAAAGAGTCCTTCCTTTGTGTGTCCCCCCCCCCCCAAGATTTGAAGCACCCTATGAGTTTCTAATTCCCCCCCACCTTCACTATGGTTTTGAAAATTTGCTTTGGAGAAGATAGCATGCAAAATATTTGTGGCACCGAACTGGCAGGAGTGTGGGTAGCATACCCACCTCTGTATGGGATGCCCTGAAGCCTTTTTGAGAGGACAATCTCTAGTCCAGAATGGTATATTGAGAAGAGACAGGGAGGAGAAGACGCTGAAGATTTTAATGGAGATAAAAATGAAAGAGGATAAATTAAAGTTAGTTAGTTAAGTTTAGTTTAGTTTAGTTTAGTTTAGTTTAGTTTAGTTTATTGGACTTATATGCCACCCTTCTCCCAAAGGACACAGGGCAGCGTACAACATAAAACCACATATTACAAAAGTTAAAAGAAAGATTAAATAGAATATCCAAAAAACCCAAATAGACATTTACAATGAGATTTAGAAATTAAACTAAAATTAATAATTAAAATTAATAATTTATTTTATTCAGGCCAGGCCAGCTTGCTGGAAAAGCCAATTTTTTAGGGCGCGCCGGAAGGACCGGCGGTCGGGAATTATGCAAAGCTCCAGGGACAGCTCATTCCAAAGGGAAGGCGTTCCCACAGAGAAGGCTCTCCCCCTGGGGGACGCCAGCCGACACAGCCTGGCCGACGGCACCCTGAGGAGGCCAACTCTGTGGGATCATACTAGACTGTGGGAGGCTACTGGTGGCAGTTCCCAGGAAGGGGAAACATTTTGAGGCAAATTAAACTTCTGCAATGCCAGTTTCCAAATGGACAACCAAAGAGATGGAAGCAAAGAGGGATTTTGCAGAACAGAAGAATTTTCAGTTAACAAATAAGCTGCGGAAATGGTTAATACGTAAACTGAAGAAGGAAAATGAGGGGGAAAATAATATTAAAATTACAAAACAAGAATGCTATGCTAATACAGGATGTAAATGCGCAGCCAATGTTTCCATCACTATTAAATAAAGCATTATAAAAGAGAAGACATTTGCCTAGCAAATGTAGATGAATACATAAAGAAACAAAATTTGCAGAAGATAACAGATAAACAAAGGCAGATGGTGAATGGACCTATAACTATAAGGGAAGCCTGTGAGGCTGTAAAAAAAAAAGAGAGACTGAAATAGAGAAAGCCTCAGGTCCAGATGGATTATCAGCCTCCTATTAGAAATATTTTGAAGACAAACTGTTACAATCTCTTCAAAAAAATGACAAATTCCTTTTTGGAAAAGGGAAAGACACCGGAAAGATAGACAGGAGTAAATATGGCATTAACTCATTACACAAAAGGTCAAGACCCCAAATTATCAAGCAATATCATTACTGAACAATGGTGATAAAATATTTAGTATGAAATTAAGCTTGAAAGGACGAATGGTTTCTTGCAAAATCACTATAGCTTTTTGCTTAAAAGTTAGTTGAATACTAACAACAAGGGAGTGAAGCCGAGGGGCAAAGGCTTCAATCAGGTCCGCCATTAGAGCGGGAAAATGGTTGAATTCCATTGGTTGAGCCGTCTGACAGCTCCCTTTAAAAGGGCAAGATGTCCGTCAGGCCAGTTGCTGGGTTCTACTGATCTATTGAATTAAGAGCTGTTAGTTAAAGAGTCACCATCCGTCTCTTCTATCTGCCCCAGCTTAACAGTGAATGTGTGAAGCGTTGATTTCAACAGGCGCTAAAATAATGAAATGGAATGGTTTTGTATATAAATCCCCAGCTGTAGCTGGAATTCGTATTGCTTGATTGGGATGGTAGATTTATGGAGATGGAAGTCAATTTGCTATTCAGAATTTATACCAGGGGTGAAATCCAGCAGATTTTGACAGGTTCTGGAGAACCGGTAGCAGAAATTTTGAGGAGTTTGGAGAACCAGCAAATTCTGGTCCCAGAGTGGAATGAAGTTTTTGCAGTATCCTTCCCCTGCCATGTCCACCAAGCCAAGCCCACAGAACCGATAGTAAAAAAATTGAATTTCACCACTGGTTTATGCCCCAATAAAGTTCTATAAAGGACTTCTGGTTAAAAAAAAAATGGGTTTTTCAGTGAAAGCTGGTGTTTGATGGACGATTGGAATAAAAGTATTTCCCCACAACTGGGTAACAGAATAACAGAATTAGAAGGGACCAATTCTAGTCTAGCCTCCTGTTCAACAGGAGACCTTATGGACAAATGGTTCTCCAGACTCTTCTTAAAAGCCTCCAGTGATGTACCTTCCCTAACTTCTGGAGGCAAGCTGTTCCACTTGTTAATCTCCCCAGCCATAGGTTTCACTTATTTTCACCACCAGTTTGCACCACGTGTGCATGCTTGCTCAATGTGTGTGCACACCTTCTGCACATGCGCTCACATGCACCCTTTCCATGCATGTGCCCAGCCTCAAAAACATGGCTAAATAGGACCGCATAGAGCCAGGGTGGGTGATTGGGCTGACCCGCGATCTCGGCTACCGGTTCGCCTGAACCAGTCCGATCTGGCTGAATACCACCTTCTGGTTGTCTCTGTCAGGAAATTTCTCCTTAGTTCTAGGTTGGTTCTCTCCTTGATTAGGTTTCCATCATTGTTTCTGTTTTGACCCCCCTCGTTCCACACCCAAGCAGACTCTGAGCCAAAGATGAGTTATAGCATTTAATTAACAGACAGACAGGTCCTTGGCAGCAAACCAGCACAGACAAGCTTGGGCAACAATAAACACAGATAAGGCTTGGCAGCAATCCAGCCTGCCAAGCTTCTAACAATGTTCTCCGACATTCGATCCTGTGTTAACTTCTGCAAAGAGGGGCGTGTGCACAAGTAGTCTTTTTATAGTCTGGAGAGGAGCCTAATGACCACCAGCTGAGTGCAATTACCTCCTGTAACCGTGCAACTGTTCATTACGCCTATTAGTTCTTCGGTGCCGGGCATCCGGGAACAACTCACTGCTAGCGTCCGGCTCACTCTCCCTTGTCTCCTCCCCACTGGTCCAAGGCTCAGGTGCCTCCTGGTGGCCAACCAGCCTTTCTGCGCCCTGCTTGGAATCGGAACCCTGTCCAGGGTCCTCCACATCCTCCAGAGCCGACTCATAGGGCCCCTCGCTGTCGGAGTCTGGTGGCAGCTCCACCGGCTCCTGCTGGGCCACAACAGTTTCTGGGATAGAGTTTCTGGGGGAAATATGAAATAACTCCTGGGGAATTGCCTAAAGTTTTCTTGGAGCTGGAGAAAATGCCAATTCAAGAGAGAGAATCTGCTTTTTCTGAGTCCAGAATCCAGGCTGAATCCACCCTGGAATCTTAGAGAATTCAGGAAAGGCAGAATAAATTTTTGCTTTTATCGCTTGGTTATGGGCTTTGCAACTTTGCGTGCTATTTCTTCATGGGTTTTTTTTGTATTTTTAAAGCCAGATGGCCTATGCCAATGTAATAAAGAGCAGATTGTTCTCCTGATAAAGTGTACTTCTGAGGATAATTATTTTAAAAACATTTTCCACCACAAAAGAAATCAAGAGGCGGCATGAAGGCCCTTCTACATTCGCCCTGAGATATCTTTGATAGCCGGGCCCTCCTCATATTCTGCCACTTTCCAGAAAGAGACAAAAGGCCAGGGATGGCATAGAAGAAAAAAAAACAGTAACAGAGCTTAATAATGAGGTTATCCATTCAGTCGTGACCAACTCTTGGCGATTCTATGGGCCAAGGTCTCCCCACATCTTCTGATCTTGCACTACTTCTTTGAATATTTCTGTGCTCTGGCTGGTGTCAGCTTTGACGGTGTCCATTCACCCTGTTCTTTGATGGCCTGGCTTCCTTTTACCGCTAATTCTTCCAAACAGAATTGCTTTCTCCAGTGAATTTCCCTGCAGGACATCACCAAAATAACTGAATTGCACTTTTGTGATTTTTTTATAGCGCTTAAAGTAAAGGTATGTATAATAAAGGTATCCCCTTTCTAATCCTGCCCAATCTAGGGGAAAATGCTCATCTCTGTTTCTTAACCGAGGGAGCCAATATTGTCTAAAGACATTTCCATGGTTATGTGGCCAGCATCACTATAAGCCATGGGACACAGAACATTGTTACTTTGCCACCGAAATGGTACTTATTAATCTACTTGCATTTGCATGCTTGTGAACTCCTGGATGGGCAGGAGTTGGGCAGGAACAGGAGCTCCCCCATTGCATAGAGTTCGGTTCTCACACCTGGGATGTCACCTGTATAAGCTCAGGGTCTTTAACCACTGCACTGCACCCCTTTAGTAGAGGTTAGGATGGCACTTATAATAATAGCATTTAGAGTTATGTATCATTTCACAGTCCTTTACAGCACTCTCTAAGTAGTCTGACTCAGCATATTGCTCCCAACAATCTAGCTCCTCATTTTACTGAGCTTGGAAGGATGAAAGGCTTAGTCAACCTTGAGTTGGTCAGGGTCGAACTCCTGGCTGTGGGCAGAGTCAGCCCGCAATATTGCATTTTAACCACTGTGCCATTATGGCTTCCTCCCTCCCTCCCTCCCTCCTTCCTTCCTTCGTCTTTCCTTCTTTCCTTTCTTCCTTCCTTCCTTCCTTTCCAAGCAATCGCATTTCGACTTACATACCACTTCACAATGCTTTACAGCTCTCTCTAAGTGGTTTTACAGTGGCAGCATATTTCCCCCAACAATCTGAGTCCTCATTTTACCAACCTTGGAAGAATGGAAGGCTGAGTCAACCTTGAGCCGGTCAGAATGGTTCAAGGATGGCTTCCTCCATCAATATTGGTTGTCTTAAATAACCAAAGGTAGATCCCATAATAAACCAGAAGGAAGACAATATTGTACTTAAAAGTTCAACGGGTCAAAAAAAAATCCTTTTTCGAAAAGAATAATGGGCAAGCATGCCCAATAAGAACCATAAAGCCAGGGAGACACAAATTTAACCTCTCTTCTGGCCTTAGGTCAACAATTACATTGGATAAGAGGTTTTTTTTTTAAGGAAAGTTTATACAAGTCTTAGAACAGAAAGTTTTTTTTTAAAGAATCCATTGCAGTCAAGGTTTTGTATAGAAAGGCTGCTTTATTTCAGAATGTTTCTCTATTGAAGTTTCTTGAACATATCAGTCCTTGACAGTAATCTTTCTGGGGTTATCGCTGATGAAAAGCCAGCTCACTTCTGGTTTAAGGGGTTTTCTGCAGTAAATTTTCTTGTTCTTGAACTTAAAGTGTTTGCTATTTTTTTATGAGCATAGCTGGGTAGCTTGAATGATAGAAGAGGGTTACAGGTTGTCCACGTTCTGGAGCTTGATGGTATTGTAGGGAGAGATCTATGCAGTCTGTAGAAACAGACTAGCTTCCTTGTGGAAAGAATAGAATAGAATAGGAATAGAATAGAATAGGAATAGGAATAGGAATAGAAGAGAAGAGAAGAGAAGAGAAGAGAAGAGAAGAGAAGAGAAGAGAAGAGAAGGGACCTTGAAGATCTTCTAGTCCAACCCCCTGCTCAGGCAGGAAATCCTATATCACTTCAGACAAATGGTTATCCAACATCTTCTTTAAAACTTCCAGCTTCTGCAGGCAGGTTGTTCCACTGATTAATTGTTCTCAGGAAATTTCTCCTAGGTTGCTTTTCTCCTTGATTAATTTCCACCCATTGCTTCTTATCCTGCCCCCAGGTGCTTTGGAGAATAGCTTGACTCCCTCTTCTTTGTGGCAGCCCCTGAGATATTGGCACACTGGTATCATGTCTTCCCTAGTCCTTCTTTTCATTAAACTACACATACCCAGTTCCTGCAACGGTTCTTTATAAGTTTTAGTCTCCAGTCCCCTAATCAATGGCCAACTTCTCTCTCCTTGGAACCCCTCCAATCAAGGTCTTCCTTCCCACCTCTGGGCTTCAGTCTCCTGCCATCCCTTGAAACAGAGGATTTTCTTGTCCCCTGTCTCCCCTGGAACACCAGATCAGCATTAGACGTGTTAGTTTTTAAGAAAAGGGAGTAATGCATACATTACGATTTCCACTTATTTTTGCATTGACCTTTTTATCGTCAGGCTATCTATCTCCCGTAGCTTGATCACCGAGAAGGCTTCTGACAATTACTTAGTGGCCAATTCAAAATAGGTAAGCTTTTTTAAAAAAATTCCACATGTTTATTTATTTATTTTACAGTGTTTAATATCCCAGTTTTTGCAATAGCCTCTATGTTTATCAAAACATTAGCAGCAATTTAGTGTTCTATCACAGTTTGTTGCATAAATTCAAATCCATGCACAGATAACTGATGCAGCAGGATTCATTAATGTCTTTATATACATAAGAAGAGATGAATAAATGTACAATACCAACAGGTGGTTCTTCCATGTAAACACAAGGCAGGAGAATTACAGGCAAACACAAGCAGTTAGCTTCATTTCAGCAAACAAGCCCAGATAGACTGCTAGTTTACTTCTCAGAGCAGCAAACTGCTTTCTTAAGTTTCTGATTCAATTCTCTGCACAGACTCAGATCTGCTTAAGCTCCCATTGGCTGACATAATTGCTATGTCTATTCATTGGCTGCCCTTGTTCCCATGTCTCTCCCAGTCATGAATATTTTAACATGCTCTGATTTATTTTAACCTGAATAAAAGTTTTTCACTAGGACCTCATGTACCTTAAGGTTTTTTTTTTCTTTATTTGTGTTTTGTTTTATTTTCTTTCTTTAAAAAAAAAATCTGGATTACCATCTTGATTACTACTCCTTTCTTCAAAGGAACATTTTGCAACTTGAATATGTTGCAGATTACTTTGAATATATTTATTTAAAAGAACCAGGAATAATGCTGGAGATAAATACAGTTGACAAAAAAAATAAAAATGTGTTACTGAATAAACTCTTAATCACATATGTGAGAATTTTTGTAAGTAAAAATGTTAGGGCTAGAAATAAAATGGAGATTTAAACAAACACTGTCAGTTACTGATCAAAGGAAATAGCATATTTTAAAGACTTTTTTTTTAGATATATGTGATATTCAAAATTGTGAGTCTTTTAAACAAGATATTTTGCTAATCATGAAGTAAATCAGCTTAAACTCTGGGTAAAACCAGGATTACAAATTGATACTCTTAATATGGTAAAACAGGGAACAGAGCAATCTAGATGCAGAAAATAAAAATTAAAAATGAAAGCAACTTCTAAGATCCACAGTAGGGCAATTATTCTTTTTAATCCCACACAATTTTTTTAATGCCTGAACATAATTAAACTGAAGAGGAATGATATTTTTAAGTGTCTCACAGTGATCGAATGGCTGCCAGGGTGAAAATAACTTATGTTGCTGTTTTGATTTTGTTTCTAAAATATTTCTTCGCCCAAACATCTTAAGACTCCAATCAATCTACTATTCAATAGCTTTCTTAAAATCAGTATGGAAAATTTGCTAGATAAACATTCGCGGTGAGCACGATTCCTAGGAGAGGTATTATTAAAAGAAAACTGGATGCCTACCAGTCAACTCAGAATCTGCCACAATCTGTTATTCTAAAATAACTGTACTTTATGTAAGAACAAAGAAAAGGGGGGGAAACATGATTTCTGACCATGCTTGTGCTTAATTGGGTATGCTTCAGGGAGCTTCGTTGTACCTGTGCAATCATTAAAGTTAGGTTAGGTAGAAAATACTGAGAACAGCTCAAAAACAGCCTTCTGGCAAAACACTACTTACACACACACACACACACACACACACACACACACACACACCAATCTGCTAGACCTTCTGCAGAAAAGAAGATTAAACATAGATTCAGCCCGAAATACTCTTTCATCTCTTCACCAAATAGCACTAGCACTTAGGCTTATCTATCACTCTACAGTGCTTTACAGCCCTCTCTAAGCAGTTTACGGAGTCAGCATATTGCCCCCCAACAATTTGGGTCCTCATTTTACCCACCTTGGAAGGATGGAAGCAGGGGTGAGATTCAACATTTTCCCCTACTGGTTCTGTGGGTGTGGCTTGGTGGGCGTGGCAGGGGAAGGATATTGCAAAAATCTCCATTCCCACCCTACTCTGGGGCCAGCCAGAGGTGGCATTTACCTGTTCTCGGAACTACTCAAAATTTCTCCAGAACCTGTCAGAACCTGCTGGATTTCATCCCTGGATGGAAGGCTGAGTCAACCTTGAGCCTGGTGAGATTTGAACTGCTAAATTACAGGCAGCTGTCAGGCAGCAGAATTAGCCTGAAGTACTGCACTCTAACCACTGCACCACCAGGGCTCAAATGTTCCTCAACATGCAACCTGCATGATTGCTGATGATTTGATGGTCTCTCAAACCAATTTTGCTTCCTCTTTTGTCTTCTCCAACCTTGGGAGAAATGCATGAAGTCTATTGTTTATCAAGGAGATCTGTTTATCAAGGATCGGAATCAAAGCCAGGATAGATAGGTCTCCCGCTAGATGTCTCGGAGATTTCTGGTGAATAGATTAAAGTACAATGGTAGATCAAATTCTTCTATTTGCTTTTTCATTTCAAAAACATTCATATTTATTTCAACCATTGGTCCAACAGGGTGAAATCCGCACCGGAAGTGACATCATCTAAGCCTACAGGTCCTCCCATTAGTTTTCCTTGAGTCTCAAGGAACCAAGAGTGGCGCAGTGGTTAAATGCAGCACTGCAGGCTACTGCTAGATCAGCAGGTTAGCGGTTCAAATCTCACCGGCTCAGGGTTGACTCAGCCTTCCATCCTTCCGAGGTGGGTAAAATGAGGACCCAGATTGTTGGGGGCAATATGCTGACTCTCTGTAAACCGCTTAGAGAGGCCTGAAAGGCCTATGAAGCGGTATATAAGTCTACTGCTATCTACTGCTATTGCTCAAGGTTGATATTCCCATATTCAGATTCAAAAGGGTCTGGCTCTCATAGCAAGAGCAACAGCACTTATATACCACTTTGCAGTCTTTACAGCCCTCTCTAAGTGGTTTACAGAGTCATCATAGTTCCCCCAACAATTTGGATCCTCATTTTACCCACCTTGGAAGGATGGAAGACTGAGTCAACCTTGGTGAGATTCGAACTGCCAAATTGCAGGCAGCTGGCAGTCAGCAGAAGTAGCCTGCAGTACTGCACTCTAACCACTGTGCCACCGCGGCTCATAGTATCATTCTACAGGCTGGAAGGGATATTTTGTGACATCCACAGGGTCTTCTATGCACATTCAATCTAGACTTGAAGGAGCAGCTTTCTGTGCCACTTAATGGGAATGAGGACCATGAATTCACCTACTAACCATGGCTCCTCCAGATTTTTCACCCAGCCAGGTAGTTGGGTCCCAGGCTTGAGGGTCTGGTCACTAGAGAGCTGCTTTGTTGAAGGAAGGGAAGATCGCTGGGGAGAGAACTTGGTGAAGGTTTAAACAGATAATATATCTTGATACAGACAAGGCCCCATAACCGGATGATGGAGGCTAAAGATAGCCATTAACTTCTGATATTATATATCTTGATACAGACAAGGCCCCATAACCGGATGATGGAGGCTAAAGATAGCCATTAACTTCTGATATTATAGCAGAAGCATTTAAAGGAATTTGTGGGCTACCCTTTGAAGAAGAGGAACCAGCCCCAGGAACAGTTTTTTGCTGTCGTTAGCAGAACGGAAACACAGCAGATTAATAACACGTGGCAGAAACCTCTACTTCAAGCCCGTGGTTTAAAACCGCTCTTGATAAATGTCGGTCCTATGCATTGGGAAAGGGTTTTCTGTTTCATTTGGTAGTAATCTGAAGAAAAGGAAAAGAAGAAGGAAGCGGGGGGGTGAGGAGGAGGAGGAGAGGAGGAGGAAGCAGGGGGGAAGAGGAGGAGGAGGAGAAGGAGGAGAAGAAGGAGGAGGAGGAGGAGAAGGAGGAGGAGAAGAAGAAGGAGGAGGAGGAGGAGGAGGAGGAGGAGGAGGAGGAGGAGGAGGAGGAGGAGGAGGAGGAGGAGGAGGAGGAGGGAGGTGGTGGAGGAGCAGGAGGAGGAAGAGGAAGCAGGGGGAAGAGGAGGAAGAGAAGAAGAGGAGGTGGAAAGAATCATCCTTGGTGCATGCAAATAATTAAGGATGAGATATGTACACCCACTTCAGAAGGTCCCAGTTTCATATTAAAGAGAGGTATGAAATGTGGGTGGTGGGGGACTAGGATACCCTTCCCCCTAATAGAATTTGAGCCTGTTCTGGAAGGCCACCCAGAAGCATTATATTGAACAACTTCAGTGAACTCACTGCACAGTTGCTTCATTCTTTTTGATGAAACTTGCACTGGAGAACTTCCTATTATTGTGTAGCCCGAGTCTACTAGCTGTCTGGAACACCCACGAGATCATGATATTTTAGTCCAGCCAGCCAGGCTATTGATTTCCATCACTCTGGTTGGAGTGATGTTCTTTGCAAGTGTTAAATCATTTCTGAAGCCCAAGAGATCTAGAGGATTTCAGCACCTTTGAGGCTTCTACCCGGTAGTGAATCCCGTTAACAATAAAGAAAGAAGTTAGCATGATCTGAGTAGTTTTTAAAGGGAAAATAGGAAAGCCCAAAATTTAGCAACTCCAATTGTCCTGGTCATTGCTTTTATTTTTTTCCTACAAATAAATAAATAAACAAAACAAAATAAACTTCACATTTCAAATAAAACGACTTTTTAAACTCATTGGTCTCCTTATGATATCAACTATTTTTCAGCCTGGTCAGCTATTTTATGTCCAAATTTAGGGAAATTGGTCAGGATTCATTGATAGCAACTCACCTGTAGATGAAATAATGATGCAACTTTTCTGGGGTATAAGGCAGACTGATGGGTGCCACAAGCCAAGCATTTCTGGGCAACACAGGAACGAAGGAAGACTGACACCAGCTATCTGAGAGCAGGAAAACAGAGGGGGTGATGTTGTTGTGTGAACCTCAATATAATCATTGTTATGCTGTATGCCGCAGAAGTGTTTTTTAAAGTGAACACTTCATTTGGCTCATATGTGCGGCTTGCATGCACGGCTTGAAAAACATGACTAAATACAATGGCATAGAACCAGGGCAGGTGTGCGGGGCACCACCCACAGGTTGCCACTTAGCAATAGCAATAGCAGTTAGACTTATATACCGCTTCATAGGGCTTTCAGCCCCCTCTAAGCGGTTTACAGAGTCAGCATATTGCCCCCAACAATCCGGGTCCTCATTTTACCCACCTCGGAAGGATGGAAGGTTGAGTCAACCCTGAGCCGGTGAGATTTGAACAGCCGAACTGCGGATAACAGTCAGCTGAAGTGGCCTGCAGTACTGCACTCTAACCACTGCGCCACCTCGGCTCACTTCTGGTTCACCTGAACCAATCCAAACCAGCTGAATGTCACCTCTGGAAACAGACATTGGGGAAAGATTCCTGTGTGGCAAATCTTCAGATGGAACGACACATCCAGCTTGCAGATGGGGTTCTATCTAGCCCAGGTGTATGTCCATTTATTTATTTATTTATTATTAAAATTTATATGTTGCCCAATCCCGAAGGACTCCGGGCAGCTTACAAAAAAGAAGAAAAAAAAAGAGAAGAAAAAAGAAACAAGAAGAGGAAAAAAAAAAGACAGTTTAAAATCACAAAACCAGTTGCATTCATTCTAAGCGGGGCTGGACCTCAACAATGAGGTCAACAGCCTCAGGCCTGCCAGAACAGCCAGGTTTTTACAGCTTTCCTGAAGGCCGTGACAGTGGGTATGGTCCGGATCTCTGGGGGTAGCTGATTCCACAGAGTCGGAGCAGCCACAGAGAAGGCTCTCCTCCGGGGGCCCACCAGCCGACACTGTCTGGCTGACGGCATCTGAAGGAGGCCCAATCTGTGGGATCTTACTGGCCGCTGGGATTTATGTGGCAGTAGGTGGCCATCACTGCATTAGACGCAGCTTCTCATTAACATCTTACTATCTTAATGAAAAGTAACCACTGAGCAAGAATAGCTACTTATCCACACGGGAAATGAGTTCTTTTGTAAGGTACAAAGCGATAATTTTAATAATTAACCGGCTCTGAAATATTTAGCAAAAATTAGAATCATAATCATAATAATTTATCACTTCTAAATCCAACTAAGTTACTAAGAGCCCAGCTGTCTGACATTAGACTTCCACTGCACTAAAGAGTTTAAATAAAGTCCATTCAAACCTATCTTTAATTAATAGAGCAATTAAATGAACTATTTGCCAAAAGGCTGTTCATTCAACAACTGAGAAGAAAGGATATAAGAAACTTTACAATATAATGTGGGTGTCAAGAGTGATGGGGAAAATGGAAAGGAACGATTCGTGTCAAAGCAGTGCTATTAGGCTGTCTGAGTCAAAAATGATCTTCTGCAAATAGAAATAGAAGCTGAGAAACCAAACAGATGTCATTCACTTCTGCTGAACAGCACTGGGTTTTTGTTTTTTTTAAATTACATTATATTGGCCTATCTTCCCAAAGCAAAGAAATATTCAGGATCCTAATGATAACGTTGTCCGTTACGAACAAATTAAAGTGCCAAAGCTGTTTGCTTCCTAAAAATGCCTATAGCTTCCAAATGTTTGCATTACACAGAGCACTTCTGGAGTGTTCAGGATAGATAAGAAAAAATAACCTATAAAAGTAAGAGTAAAGGCCACACAACAATCAACTCGGAGCTTTTGAAGCTATCTCTAGAAGCCCTACTTAAAGAAATCTTTCCTTTTTCAATCCACAATCTGTTGGGAATCAAGGATGAGCATCTAACTTTTACCATTCTGGCTTCCGATGAAGGTTACTGAAATCTACTTTAATACCGAAAGGAGTCTTATCTTCTCTTGAACGATAAGGCTTCATACGTGTAAACTGTTTCCAAAATCTTTCAGTAGAAGTCCTAACATTCCAAATTTTTTGCCTCCTTAATTTTTTTATGTACTGTAACTTGCTTGGATTAAAGCAGGAGTCTTCAAACTTTTTAAACAGGGGGCCAATTCATAGTCCCTCAGAATGTTGGGGGGGAGGGGCAGACCGGCTGGGTGGGCATGGCTAAGTGGCCACGTGACTGGGTGGGTGTGGTCAATTTAGCAGTCCATTTTGCCTTTGTGCTTCATGTACTTCAGTGGTGGGTTGCAAAAATTGTTTGAACCTACTCTGTGGGTGTGGCCTCCTTTGTGGGAGTGGCTTGCTGCCCATGTGACCGGATGGGAGTGGCTTGATGCCCATGTGACCGGATATGAAGATGCCGACAACACTTGTCAGAACCACCTTAAATTACCTCACACACAGCACTGGCATGCATAAGAATATGATGTAAACTTGTTTTTTAAAAGGAATCTTTGGTTTGCGTTAAAACAACTTCAACACACTCAATGTTCTGATTACACCACAAACGCAGTAGTCATCCTTACCTTTCACAAAGGCACTGAGTTTTATAAATATGAGCATGATAGTGTAGAATAATCATATCCAAGGACCAGTGGAGGGTTTCAAAAAATTTTGGAACCTATTCTGTAGGTGTGGCCTGCTTTCCGGGTCCACTGGTGGAACCTCTTCTAACCATTTCGGTAGATTTGATGAACCGGTTCTACCAAATAGGTGCAAACTGGTAGGAACCCACATCTGCTGTACTTGCCCCTCCCCTACTCACCCACCAGCCCTGGATCATATGATCCCGAAAGGCTGTTTTTAAAGTGTTTTAAAGACTTTTAAAGCACTACTTTGCAAGCTGGACTTCCTGTGGGGACGTCACTTCCATGCGGGGGAAGGAATGATAGCTCTACTAGCTTTGCTTGAGTTTCTGTGGTGAAGATCCTGAAAAAGGACGAGTTGAACCTGGAGGGATCAACAGGAGAGAGGGGGAGCCCGGGTGCTGAAGGAGGAAGCAAGCAACTTCCCTATTGGATGAGGGAAAACCCCTTGAAATCACCAGAGAAGAAATCGGCGTCCATGGCTAATTTTGGGTGGTGACTGCCGCACATGAGGGAGAGAAAATAGCAACACAGCAGAGCTGTTTTTTAAATCAGCAGTAATCCCTCCCCTACTCACCCACCGGGCCTGGATCAAGTGGCTGCACTGGCGAGATCACCCCTCAGTCAGTTGGTCCTCCTCAGCACCCTTCAGTCTTACCTTCGGCAGCCACCCGTATGAACAGAAGTGTAGCTCAACCGGTGAAATAACTAACCGGAAGTGCAGTTGGAGTGGATGCTCTCACTGGAGAATAAGGCCAGTGGTGAGGGATGGGATGAGGGGCAAGGCTGAATCTTACCACTCCGCGGGCCGGATACTTTGCATTGGCAGGCCGTCTCCGGCCCATGGGCTGTAGTTTGAGGATCGCTGGATTAAAGTCTTATTGAACTTTTTGACTTCTACTTCCAATTCTTTACGTTCTTAAATGTATTTTGTTGTTATTGATATTTTAACCATTCAGTCACGTCTGACTCTTGGAGACTTTATGGGCAAGGGCTTTCCACGTCACCCTGCCAAGCACAGCTTCTTTCAATTGTTGGATGTTCAACCTTGCGTCAGATTTCATGTTATCATTGTGTGCCCTTTGCTTCTTATTCTACCACCCATTCCTAGCAGTGGTGGGTTTCGGCTCCTATTGCAACCGGTACCCTGCAATGGGGCTGGGCGTGCACCATGGGCACGCGCACTGCGCATGCATGCACACCCACCTCCTGCGATGCCCCAGCTGCTCGGCGGAGCGTCAGGCAGGCACCGTATGCTGCCGTGCAAGCACAGATGCCCCGTTTACTTCAAATACAGGTAAAGAACGAGGGCGGGTGGGCCCTCCAAAGCACCATTCCGGTATGGAGGCTGCTGCTTCTGGCAGGCACCGGTACACACATACCGGGGCATACCTCCTGGAACCCACCACTGATTCCTAGCATCATTGCCGTCCCCAATGAATTGGCATGCATGACATGACCAAATAAATGTATTTCTGATTTTGGCTTCTCGTGATTTGTCAGGTTTTATACGATGTATCCTTTGTTTTGATTTAGTAACCTTTAAGAGAAGTTAGTAAACCCAGTGTCCTTTAAATGGCTGCGCCAATGCTGAGAGCATGGTGTCTTCTCCTCATCTCCCAGTATTCAAAACCATGGAAAACTACTGTCCTGTGGTCACCTTATGAAAAGCAGTCATCCAGCAGATGTAGGCAACTTCCCATTTGCTCCTTATCCAGAGAGGTTCCATGTGACTTTGTTGGTTCTTCTGTTTTTTTTGCTATGGTCATCATCTTCACGCATTGGGAGATGTGCTGATTTGCCATTCCCCCACCCCAAAATCCCCTTCTCTGGCCATATCAGAGCAAAATTGACATTCTGTGGTCTCAACGTTCAAATATCTACACTGTAAGAAGGATCTGCTGCTGTAAAGGATCAGTCTTTCTCTTTGTTTTCTCTTGTGGACCTACTCTAATGGACCTCTGGGTCTGAGCTCCTCTCTTAAGTGGCAGAAGTTCTCAGCATGAACACAAGCTACTTCACCTGCTGAATCGGAGTACTAAACATTGACATGTTCACACAACACAAGTAACCCAGGCAGGACATCAAGTCTTGTAGCCAGGGCACTGTTGACCCACAATGATGCCAACGAGATCAGAAATCACCCCGTGTGAAATACCATTCCCCACCACCTTCTCCAGGAAATCCAAGTGCAATCCAGAATACGTTGAGACTGAGCAGTGGTGAGATCATTCCGGTTTAACAACTGATTTGGTGATCACATGCGTCGCACACACCCACGCCTGAAGCATGCTCCATACACATGCACAGTTTTAACAAAACAGTTTAAAAAAAAAACCTTCCATGTTTCTTCTGGGGAGTAACACAGCTGAGGGCAAATCAGCTGAAAGGATATAGGTAAGTAAAGCGCAGGGGCGGGCAGGCGGGCCCACCTGATCATCAAAGCAAACTGGTTCGCTCCCCAGCTGATCATCAGAGCTACCGGTTCACCTGAACCAGTCCAAACTGGCTGAATCTTCCCCTGAGAGCAAGGGAGAAATGAGAGTTGTAGCTTCCACCCAAAATCTCTCCCAACAGCAGAATTCAGAGTCAGAAGAGGTCCCAGTTCTCACTCCCATGTTGCAACTTCAGAAAGGAAGGAGGATAGCAATAACAATTTAAACATTTCCGAGGAAGAAATCTTTGAAAAAGCCTTTGTGACAAAAACAAATCTTTCATCATTATAAATTTCCCCATTGTCTGATTTGCAAATGATGCACGAAATATTATAGATAGATAGATAGATAGATAGATAGATAGATAGATAGATAGATAGAGATAGAGATAGAGATAGAGATAGAGATAGAGATAGAGATAGAGATAGAGATAGAGATGATATATCGATGATATATCGATGATATATCGATATATCGATATATCGATATATAGATATATAGATATATAGATATATAGATATATAGATATATAGATATATAGATATATAGATATATAGATATATAGATATATAGATATATAGATATATAGATATATAGATATGTATTTAGTGTCACCACCCCTGGTATGCCCAAATATGGGAGGAGGCATACTGCTTCCTTTTCTGTCTATCGGCTCATCACAAGATGTCATCCAGACAGAAAGCCACTATTTTTACTGTTGTCTTTGTTACATTTATGTTGTATTTGTGCTGATAAATAAATAAAGGGAGACTAGTATAGATTTATTTCAAGCTATTTAGCTCTCATCAGCTAGCCATACCCTTACTGGGATTTGAACCTGTGCTGTATTACATATTAGGCAGTTATGTTAGCCACTAAGCCACATACCTACATACCTATTTCCCTGGCTCAGCTGATAAAGGAGGAGAACCTTGTGGTTTAGTGGCTAACATAACTGCCTAATATGTAATACAGCACAGGTTCAAATCCCAGTAAGGATATGGCTAGCTGATGAGAGCTAAATAGCTTGAAATAGATCTATACTAGTCTCCCTTTATTTATTTATCAGCACAAATACAACACACACATATAGATAGATAGATAGATAGATAGATAGATAGATAGATAGATAGATAGATAGATAGATAGATATAGATAGATATGTATGTATGTATGTATGTATGTATGTATGTATGTATGTATATATATATATATATATATATATATATATATATATATATATATATATATATATATATATATATATATATATATATATATATATATATATATATATATATATATATACACACACACACATATATATATATATATATATATATACATACATACACACACACACACATACATACACATACACACAGTCTGTTTCTTCATTGGAAGAAAGTTTAAGTAGAACTCAGTATTTATACATGGGTCCCTTCGTCATTATCACCATCATGGTGGGTTTTCCCTTCTCCTTTGCAATGTTGGATCATTTTTTCTTTTTCTTTTTTTCACAAGTTATTAAACCGTGCAGTTTTCATTCACGCCCACCAACCGCAGCTCATTATTGAAACCGATCAAGAAACAAACATGCAGATGACATCATGGCCGCATTAAATTATCCCGAACTATTTGGGGGAATTGCGAGGTTGGGGGATCAGCAGCCTCTCCTACACCAAAGACATCTTCATTGCGGCAATGCTGTGACGAATAGCATATCGGTGTCGTGTAGGCACACAAATTCCGCAGTAAGAAAAACTAGAAGGAAAAGAAAATAGAGAACAAGCAAGAATCCGAGTAAATGCTTTGTTATCCCTACATCGGTGCATTTAAGGACAAGAATATTTGGGATTTAATAAGCCCTGATGTTTTAAAGCATTTAAACAAAGGGACTATCAACTATCTACAATCAATCTGTGTTTGGTTATTTAGCGCGCACTCATTTCTAAATTTATCTGCTTAATGCAAAAAGGATATCAATTTATCTTGATTAAACAAACAGTGTCACATAATGATCCTAACTTTAAAATGGGAACTGGCTGTAGACATTAATCAGGCTGACTAGTCTTCCTGGCCCCTTGCGTTCACCTTAAACAGAAGACATGGAAGTAAATTCCCCAATGATCTCTGGCATTTCCTTCAAGTCAACTGTAGAAGGTCAGGTTGCCGAAAAGGTCAACTTATCTAAAGTGAAGACTCAGAACCAACAATTCCATAATTCGCTACACAGCAGCTTAGCACAATGAAACCACAGAGTGAAGGGGAAGCTTCAAGATACGGTCAGCTTGTGCCTGCCTGGGCTGGTACTTCTGCCTCGACTTCCCAGTTTTGGATAAGGGGTTCCTGCCAGGATCTCCATTACTCAGCTTGGAGAAAACCAGATGGACAGACTTCTATTGAAGATTAAACAGAAAGAAGATACAGAAGATTGTCAAGCATGGGACTTATTCTACCGGTGGTTGGAAAAAAAGGGGTGGAGACAGTGGTGGGATCCTATCAGTGATGAAATTGATTTTTTTTTTACTACCAGTTCTGTAGGCATGGCTTAGTGGGTGTGGTGTGGCTTGATGGGCATGGATTGGTGGGCATGGCAGGGGAAGGATACTGCAAAATCTCCATTCCCATCCCACTCTGGGGAAGGATACTGCAAAATCCCCATTCCCACCCCATTCTGGGGCCAGCCAGAGGTGGCATTTGCCGGTTCTCTGAACTACTAAAAAATTTCCGCTACCAGTTCTCCAGAACCTGCCAGAACCTGCTGGATATCATCCCTGGATCCTACTGGTTTAACAACCGGTTCGTCTAAGTACACATGTGCAGTTTGGAGAAAATTTACCTTCCACATTACTGCTGGGGAGGAAAACAAATGAGGTGCGCCAATCCGTTAAGCAAATAAAATAACCCAGACAACATGATGTTTATTAAGCACCAGTGGTGGGTTTCAAAATTTTTTCGAACCTACTCTGTGGGTGTGGCCTCCTTTGTGGGAGTGGCTTGCCAGCCATGTGACCTGGTGGGAGTGGCCTGCCAGCCATGTGTTTTCTTTCTTTCTTTCTTTTTCTCTCTCTCTCTCTCTTTCCTTCCTTTTGTTTCTCTGTATCCCTTTTTCCTTTTTTTCTTTCATCTCTCTCTCACCTTTTCTTTCTTTTTTCTTTTTTCTTTTTTTCTTTTTTTCTTTCTTCCTTTCTCTTTCTCTTTCTCTCTGTGTGAGTCTGTCTGTCTGTCTATCTGTCTTTCTCTGTGTGTGTGTGTGTGTGTGTGTGTGTGTGTGTGTGTGTGTGTGTCAGTGGTGGGTTTCAAAAATTTTTGGAACCCCTTCTGTAGGTGTGGCCTGCTTTCTGGTGGAACCTCTTCTAACTGGTTCGGTAGATTTGACGAACCGGTTCTACCGAACTGGTGCGAACTGGTAGGAACCCACCTCTGTTAAGCACTAACAAAATGTAAACAGTAGAAAATTAATAAAACTTTAAAGAAAAGATATGGACAGCTTGTGCTTGATTGGGCTGGTGTTTCTGCCTGATTTCCCAGGTTCGGATAAGGGGTTTCTGCAGAGGTGGTATTCAGCCAGTTCTGGCTGGTTCTGGCGAACCAGTAGTGGAAATTTGAGTAGTTTGGAGAACCGGCAAATATCACCTCTGGCTGGCTCTGCCTCCATCTGTTCGCTACCTCCTGAGTCCCAGTTGGATCTTCTTCTGTTGCCCTGCATAGGAGAATGAAGCTGGAAAGCAGGTTAGTGAAGTGAGGAGGGAATGGGGATTTTGCAGTATCCTTCCCCTGGAGTGTGGTGGAAATGAAGATGTTGCAGTATATCCTTCCCCAGTGGGGAAGGAATGGGGATTTTGCAGTATCTTTCCCCTGTCACACCTGCCAAGCTATGCCCCCCAAGACAAACCATGCCCACAGAACCGGTAGTAAAAACATTTGAATCCCACCACTGGGTTCCTGCCAGGATCTCCATTGCTCATCTTGGAGAAAACCAACTCAACAAAGACGAGTGAGGCTTAGCTGCACCTCCCAAGACAAATTCAGAATTTGTCTTCTCCTTTGGCTCCTGGAGGTGAGTGACAAGAGGACTAGGAAACGGACACTACTAACTTTAGGGGATAAGATTCCACTGTTTAGGTTCCAACAAGTCATTATTTAAGAGTCACTGGGAACACAAATGTCATAGATAAATGAATTCAGGATAGCAATTATTTCTGAGCTCAGTGAAACATATGTTCTGCAGAAATAAACTTATCACATTTTAAGAGTAACTCAATGTTGACAGATGAAAAAAAAAGTTTGTCCCTAAGTTGAATGACATTGCTATTTTAAATTTAAGGGTGGGAGCAATCTCCAGATTCTGTCCTAGTGATTCCTTTGAGTGGCACCAATGTTTGGGGATAAATGACAAGTGATTCCCTTGGCACAAATGGTAACAAGCCTTTGGATTTCTGATTTACAGTCTTACAGTCTGCCTTACAGTCCAAAAGGGCCAAGCAGAAGCAGGGATGAAACAGAAGGACAGGAATTTGCTACGAGTCAAGGCAACCATCCACTCCAAAGACTCTAAAGGCTGGTCCTCATCTCTGTTTCCTAATGAAGGGAGCCAGTGTTGTCCAAAGATCCTTCCATGGTCATATGGAAGCATGACTATAGCAATAGCAGTTAGACTTATATACCGCTTCATAGGGCTTTCAGCCCTCTCTAAGCAGTTTACAGAGTCAGCATATTGCCCCAAACAACAATCTGGGTCCTCATTTCACCCACCTCGGAAGGATGGAAGGCTGAGTCAACCTTGAGCCGGTGAGATTTGAACAGCCGAACTGCAGATAACAGTCAGCTGGAAGTGGCTGCAGTACAGCACTCTAACCACTGCGCCACCTCGACTATATGTCAAGGTGCATGTTCTGTTACCTTCCCAGCGTGGTGCCTATAAATCAATAGGTGGTACCTATTTATCTACTCGCATTTGCATGCTTTTGAACAGCAAGGTTGGCAGGAGCTGAGCCAAAACCAGGAGCTCACCCCATCTCTCAGTACTTGGGTCTTGAACAGTGAAGTCCAGCATCTTACCCACTAGGCCACTGTGCCCAAAACCATCCCCTACATCATCTTAATAAGAAGGCTACAGTTAGGAAAGCTGATATGGGCTCTTCAGTATCTGCTCTTGGCCTAAGAAGTTTCTTCCTTCAGGTTCCATAATGAGACCTGATCAGTGCTGGGATTCAAAAAAATTTACTACCAGTTCTGTGGGTGTGGTTTGGTGAGTGTGGCTTGGTGGGTGTGAGAAGAGAAGGATACTGTAAATCTCCATTCCCTCCCCACTCCAGGGGAAGATTACTGCAAAATCCCCATTTCCTCCTGATCAGCTGGGACTCGGGAGGCAGAGAATAGATCAGGGCGTGGCCAGCCAGAGGTGGTATTTACCGGTTCTCCAGACTACTCAAAATTTCTGCTACTGGTTCTCCAGAACTGGTCAGAACCTGCTGAATGTCACCTCTGGCCCTGATCTAAGTATCATGAGTTGAATTTCAAGTGCTTTGCACTGCCTGGGAACCTGCAAGAGAGGAAGGCATTGTCTTGCATTGTCCCCTGCAGAGTAAACTAATTTAAGACACCTTTACTAACGCCAAAAGGGATGCAGTGGTACAATGGCTAAAACGCTGAGCTTTTCAATCAGAAAGGTCGGAAGTTCAGCAATTTGAATCCCTAGCACCATGTAATGGAGTGAGCTCCAGTTACTTGTCCAGGCTTCTGCCAATGTAGCAGTTCGAAAGCACGTAAGAATGCAAGTAGAAAAATAGGAACCACCTTTGGTGGGAAGGCAACAGCGTTCCTTGCGCCTTCAGCATTTAATCATGCTGGCCACATGATCGTGGAGACGTCTTCAGACAGCACTGGCTCTTCGGCTTTGAAATGGAGATGAGCAGCGCCCCCTGGTGTCAGGAACGACTAGCACATATGTGGGAGGGGAACCTTTACCTTTTTACTAATGCCACTGTGTTAGAACAGCAGAATATACTTTCATCCAAATTTTAAAAATGTAATGAAAGTACCCTCTTTTATGAATACAGAAGGTAAAATCTCACCATGGCGCTGTGAGTAAAAATATTTATTCTTTTGGAAGGCAGATGGGTGGGCAGGAACCAAATGCTACATATACACAGTTGCTGTTTTCTTGAAGGGCAATTCTAAAAGTATCTCCCAGAGACCATGATGGCGAAAAAGTAAAGCTCTTTCTCCCTCGCCTTTCATTCCAGCATGGGCTTCTCAAGAACTCGAGAACTTCGGATGCCAACTGGAAGACATTCTCAGCTTCTCCATGACCATGATGTGATTAGCAATAATGTTAATCCAGTCTGAAGACTGTTCTTTCAGGACGTCCCTGGAGGCTTCCATTATAGCATCATACCACCTGTTCTCCAAAAAGCCAGATGGAAAAGCACAGGAATGGGATCCAAGAGGTACCAATTAGTCAGGGAATTAGGTTGCAAAGTTTGGACTGTAACATTCTCTATTATTTATAATGTTCTTATGTTTCTATGTGCAGTTTAATGCAGTGGATTGTATATTGGATTTGAGTGGCATGGTGGCCTAATGGTGAGAATGCTCACCTCCCACTCAGAAGGTTGAGATTTCAATCCTAGGTAGTGGCAGATGTTTCTCTCTCCTAGGATGCAAAGAAAAAAAATATCTGCTGTGAACTCCACATGGCATCAGGAAGGGCATCCGGCCAGTAAATGCTCAGCTCTATTCTGTTGTCCCAACACTATCCTGAATTAAGGGATTTTAGCAGTGGTGAAATTCAATTTTTTTTACTACCGGTTCTGTGGGCGTGGCTTGGTGGGCGTGGCAGGGGAAGGATACTACAAAATCCCCATTCCCTCCCCACTCCAGGGGAAGGATATTTCCTCCCCACTCCTGGGGGAAGGTTCTGTGGGCGTGGCTTGGTGGGCGTGGCAGGGGAAGGATACTGCAAAATCCCCGTTCCCACCCCACTCTGGGGTCAGCCACAGGTGGCATGTACTACTGGTTCTCCAGAACCTGTCAGAACCTGCTGAATTTGACCCCTGGATTATAGGATCATAAGAGGGGAGCTTTTATTGTAAATTGAACTTATTTTTTCTGCATAGAGGGAGCCTCATATTACTGCAGCCTCAGCACTAACTAAGCTTGAGAAACATTCCCTGGGGTTCCTTCTTATAGCTTATTCCAATTGGAGCAAAGAACCCCAGCCTAAAAAATATCCTTGAGTGTTGGAAAGTGGATTGAATCAAGCCATTCTCAAATTGAAGCCCTCGAGATGTTTTGGGAGAATAACTCTTTACCTCCCCACCCCTAGTTTGGTATTAGTTGCTGAGTATTGTTCCTATTGGGATGCAGTGGCTCAGTGGCTGAGACGCTGAGCTTGTCGATCAGAAAGGTCGGCAGTTTGGCGGTTCGAATCCCTAGTGCTGTGTAACAGAGTGAGCTCCCGTTCCTTGTCCCAGCCAACCTAGCAGTTCAAAAGCATGTAAGAATGCAAGTAGAAAAATAGGGACCATCTTTGGTGGGAAGGTTAACAGCGTTCCATGCGCCTTCGGCATTTAGTCATGCCGGCCACATGACCACGGAGACGTCTTCGGATAGCGCTGGCTCTTCGGATTTGAAACGGAGATGAGCACCACTTCCTAGAGTCAGAAATGACTAGCACATATGTGCGAGGGGAAGCTTTACCTATTTTTCCTATCAGCAGGTATAATGTTCATCAGAATTGGTCTTGGAAGGTTTAGTCATATTAATTTTATTGTAGGGATACTTGCAATCATCTTATTTATTAAGTCATGGACAGTTTGATTAGAACTCAATTTTTATTGAACGTCTCCCAGCCTTTAGTTCTTACTTTTATAGCTCAAACTAACTTTCCATTGGGTAGAGGCCCTTGGCAACTGGACAATCTAACCTAAAAATGTTCATAATGAAAGGAATATGATTGGTTTTTAAGGCTCAAAAACCACAGTGCTAATCAGAAGACAGTCTCTTCTGATGTCAGAGGGGTTACCAGCTCTGGGCTGATAAACTCCTGATGACCACTCAGCCATCATCAAGAAGTCCATCAGCATGGAGATTTTGCATTCTTGGTATAAAAAAAAAAGGAAGAAAGTTACTGAGAATTTCAGTCTGCACAATTTATAATCACCCTTTCACTGGAAACAGATGCAGAAACAGAAGCTGTGGCTCAATTTCCTGTTAGTGCAGCCACCTCCGATTGCAAAATCCTGGTGAGAAATATCTTTGGCTCAAAACAATAGGCATGGGGAAAAATTTGAGACCGAGCGGAGGCACAGTAGAGGTCGTCTCTTGGGGTCTTCTTCGAATGAAATCTACGAGAGAATTTCCCCATTAACAGATCAGGACTGCCACAGTGCAGAGAGACACCAGGTGGCAGCAGAGAGACAATGAAACCGTTGGCTCATTACTGCTCTCCAGCCTTCATCTCTGGTTTTACAACCCCAATCGGAGCAGTGCCTGCTAGAAAGGACCAAATGAGCCAACCCTTTTGAAGACCAGAAGAACTCGGGGCCAGGACAATCACCTGACGCTCCTTACCTCTGATTTCTGCTTTTGTGCATTGAGATCAACAACCAGATTGCTGTCTGAAATAACTAGTTTGGTTTCTGGGAATGAAAACTGCTGATCCCTCTGACCATGTAAAGTGACAAATTATGTTTTGAATAAGTCCCCCCTCTATGTGGGAGACTCAAGTCATTCACCCTATTGTCTCCTGGATGCCCTGAATGGCTGTGAGCAAATGACATATGCAAGGGCTGTTGGATCCATCTCTTCTGGTTTACTGGTTTACTGGCTGGGGATTATAAAAATGTAAGCCAAATTAAGCCAATAATGATTGGACAATCATTCGTTTGAAATGGTATAGAGTTTCATGCCTGAGCAGAAGGTTGGACTTGAAGACCTCCAACATCCTGTAGGAAGTTAGCACCCACCCCTCTGCTAGAAGAATGAAATATTCTAGGAAATATTAAAAAGGCAGAATATTGTATTTCTCTGGGTGAGAAATGGAGAAACATGTTTTCAGGCGGGAAACAAACTCACTCTTAATAGCCCGCACCCTCCTCAATAGCCCACAGCAGATGTCTGTACTTAGGAGATAAAGAGATAGCTAAGTCTATTCATAGGCAAATGCCCTCACCCAAGATCCAACAAAGGTAGCATTAGCCCTCTACCCATCTCATCACATGGAACCTGGAAAGATTACATCACCCAGCAAGGCTCAACCAAGCTTAGGACTCAGGACAGCCTATAGAGTTGCCCCTGCATGGCCCCATGGGAGTCTGATAACCAATCATAATACAAGCTCAAATTCAAAAGCCCAGAGAGGGTATAAAGCTCAGGAACTCTCCGCATCTCTTCCCTTTTCTTTTCTTCACCCAACATCTTCAAGGCACGTGATCCTGTCCACCATTAAAAACCATCTTTCCAAACAGCCGCCATTGTTTCCGGTGTCTTTCTCCCCACTTGGAACTGAACCCAGAAGGGCATTTCTTCCAACACTCCCTTCCAACATTGTTGTTCTGTTATTCTGTCAGAGCAAGAAACAGATTTAACTTAGACTTAAAATAACTTTCTTGTACACTAATTGGCATACATTAAAATGTATCTTAAGGGCATTTGGAAAGCCTGGGGTTTTACCTGAATATTAAATCTCTTAGATTGTAGAAGTGAGCATTGCAAAGATCTTTCACAGCACAGCTAATAGGCTCGTGTGGATTGCAGCACACATCTCGAGGAAGAGGGCCTGAGAAAACTTCTAGTTTTTCTTTAAGATTTGGTAATGTCTTTGGCTCTGTTTTTTTGTCAAATACATTTTTTAGAGCTTCAGGAAACTACAAAAGTTTGTCTGGCTTTTTAAAAAAAAGATTCAGCTTCCAGAGAAAAGAAATATGGCTCTCTCTCTCTCTTTGTGTTGAGCTCCCGTTTTGTTTGGTTTTGTCTTTTAAATTTCGTCTGAAAGCTTTGCTGTTGCTATTTCGGGTTGAATCTGGGAAAAAGAAAGAGAATTCAGCCTGGCACAGAAGGCCGATGCTTGGAAAAATCTGACAGTTGCAGGGAGCACTCCGTGAAGTATAAAAGCAACAAAGTTTTTTTTAAAAAACCCACCAACCCACGAAAAGCAAAAGGCAAGGACTGCAGACTCGGTAAAATGTATTCAACAATAATTGTGGAGGAAGAAGAGGAGGAGTCATTAATCAAACTTCTCTTTGACATTTTTCAGTAGGTGGTGAAGAGCGGGGGTTTTGAAGATCAGAAAAAAAAAGAGCAAAAAAGAGCTAACTAAATTTCGAGAAAGGTTCTTTCCCTGCCTGCAAACATGCTTTGAAGCGGTGGTGAAATCCAGTAGGTTCTGACCGGTTCTGGAGAACCGGTAGCAGAAATTTTGAGTAGTTTGGAGAACCGGTAGCGGAAATTTGGAGTAGTTTGGAGAACCAGTAGCGGAAATTTTGAGTAGTTTGGAGAACCGGTAGCGGAAATTTTGAGTAGTTTGGAGAACTGGTAGCGGAAATTTTGAGTAGTTTGGAGAACCGGTAGCGGAAATTTTGAGTAGTTTGGAGAACCGGTAGCGGAAATTTTGAGTAGTTTGGAGAACCGGTAGCGGAAATTTTGAGTAGTTTGGAGAACCGGTAGCGGAAATTTTGAGTAGTTTGGAGAACCGGTAGCGGAAATTTTGAGTAGTTTGGAGAACCGGTAGCGGAAATTTTGAGTAGTTTGGAAAACCGGTAGTGGAAATTTTGAGTAGTTTGGAGAACCGGTAGTGGAAATTTTGAGTAGTTTGGAGAACCGGTAGCGGAAATTTTGAGTAGTTTGGAGAACCGGTAGTGGAAATTTTGAGTAGTTTGGAGAACCGGTAGCGGAAATTTTGAGTAGTTTGGACAACCGGTAGCGGAAATTTTGAGAAGTTCTGAGAACCAGCAAATGCCACCTCTGGCTGGCTCCAGAGTGGGGTGGGAATGGGGATTTTGCAGTATCGTTCCCCTGCCACACCCACCACCCCACACCCACCAAGCCATGTCCACAGAACCGGTAGTAAAAAAAAAATGAATTTCACCACTGCTTTGAAGCTTCACCTCCTCAAAGACAACGTGTGGGAAGAAACTGCCCAAATCAGAGGAGGGAGGAGCAGGAGCAGTAAATGAGTTGTTGTCGGTTCCCAGAAGTCTCCCTACAAATGCTGTTGAGGCTCACTGCACAACCACAGCTTAGGCAACTGTGGTCGGAGGGATTTCAGCACAGTTCCTGCCCGAGAGAGAAAACAACCCACATCTGGACAGACAGGAGGGTCTCTTCAGCGAGTGGTTGGCTGAGACCTCTTGGATGCCTCTGTGGGTGATGAGGGGGGTAGGATGGGATGCTCAGAAGGCTTCTTTTGAATGCACAAAGGAAATGCTATTTCTTGAAAAGTCCCAGCTTGGCCAGATGCTAAATCTGAATTTCAAGAAGCAAAAACTTCAGTGACAAAAGGGTCCGTTTCTGAACTTTAATTGAAGTTGGTGGGACTTGTGAATGGTGTCTATATTCTCTTCTGTTGGAAGATTCACATTTTCTCGTGTGTCTATGAATTCTTCTCTCCCATCAATACATTTGGGAGTCTTGCAATAGCTCGTTACTCTTACTTGAACTTCTGGGCTGGAATCCCTGTTGCCCTCCAGCCGTTACCAAACTGCCACTTCCTTCCTTCCTGTCAAGCACAGGAAATCAAGAGCCAAGTCTCCAGGTTTATTGCCCGCTAACATTCTGTACAAGAATCTGTACTACTAACCGTCAAAGCAATTTGGCGGGGGATAAGGGTCAATAGAATTCAAGGTGGCTTGGACTTAGATCTCTCGTGAGCAGGAAGGGACTCAAGAATGATCAAGACACTTGAACCCAAGCCTGGTCATCTCGTACATCAGTGTTCCCCAACATTTTGGGCACCAGGGACTGGTTTCATGGAGAGAGGTTTTTCCATGGACAGGAGGGTGTGTGGTTTCATGTGCTGCCTGCATCCCACGGATGGGGCTTCCCTTGTTTGTGTGGTCCCATTGTTGGCATGCCGCGGACCAATGCCAGTCTACAGACTGGGGATTGGGGACCCCTGTCCTACATCTTCACTGCTGATGAGCATTGGGAGGGTACAACTTCTAGCTCAGCCACCACTTGTCCAAACTGTACTTTACGACTGTCAATTTTATGCTACGGCCCCCATTCATATCTTAGGACTGTTTGAGACCTCTCACAACTCCCATTTGCAAAGGACCAGCCCCAAATATGGGTTGTGTGTGCAGGCAGATCGCAGGGGGAGCAAAAGCTGAGCTGCCACTAATTATCCATACGATGCAGTTTCGTGCATAGTACACACCACACTTCCTGTTCCCCATAGAAGCTCTGGAGTTGGGCCCACAGGCTTATCCCCCACGCAAAGCCTTGCACATCTTCGAGGCTCTTCATGGACAACACTTCCCTTTTCTCTCTGCGTGTGGCATTGTGAAACTGTTCCGCTCCCTTTGGGGATCCTGCTGATTGCAGGAGAAAATTGACTAAACTTGAGAATGCAACAAGAAAAAGTAGCCAGCTTGCTTTTTAAATCAACATAGACGGTATATCTTTTCCTCCCTTGGCTTTACTAGTCAATTCGAATCCTAACCTTGGAACTTCTAGTCAGTTTCACTTGAAATTGATAGGATTCAGAAATAGAATACAGCAGAGCAGAGCAGAACAGGACAGAACAGAACAGAATAGAATAACAGAGTTCAAAGGGACCTTGGAGGTCTTCTAGTCCAACCCCTTGTTCTTGCAGGAAACCCTATACCATTTCAGGCAAGTGGTTGTTCAATCTCTTCTTTAAAACTTCCAGTGTTAGAGAATCCACAACCTCTGGAAGCAAGTTGTTCCACTGATTAATTGTTCTGACTGTCAGGAAATTTCTCCTTAGTTCTAGTTGCTTCTCTCCTTGCTTAGTTCCCCTCCATTGCTTCTTGTCCTGCCCTCAGGTGCTTTGGAGAATAGTTTGACTCCCTCTTCTTTGTGGCAACCCCTGAGATATTGGAACACTGCTATCATGTCTCCCCTAGTCCTTCTTTTCATCAGATTAGACATACCCAGTTCCAGCAACCGTTCTTTATGTCCCTCCTTTGGCATCCTCCTATTCTATTCTATTCTATTCTATTCTATTCTATTCTATTCTATTCTATTCTATTCTATTCTATTCTATTCCACTCCACTCCACTCCACTCCACTCCATTTCCAATCACAAATAGCCAATAAAGCTAAGCTACTCTACCCTACCCTACCCTACCCTACCCTACCCTACCCTACCCTACTCTACTCTACTCTACTCTACTCTACTCTACTCTACTCTACTCATTTCCAATCACACATAGCCAATAAAGCTTCTCTACTCTATTCTATATATTCTACTCTACTCTACTCTACTCTACTCTACTCTACTCTACTCTACTCTACTCTACTCTACTCTACTAATTTCCAATCACACATAGCCAATAAAGCTTCTCTACTCTATTCTATATATTCTACTCTACTCTACTCTACTCTACTCTACTCTACTCTACTCTACTCTACTCTACTCTACTCTACTAATTTCCAATCACACATAGCCAATAAAGCTTCTCTACTCTATTCTATATATTCTACTCTACTCTACTCTACTCTACTCTACTCTACTCTACTCTACTCTACTCTACTCTACTCTACTCATTTCCAATTGCACATAGCCAATAAAGCTACTCTACTCCTACTCTACTCTACTCTACTCTACTCTATTTCTTACTCTACTCTACTCTACTCAATTCCACTATTTCTTTGATATTAGTGTAATTCTTGTCCTAAGTGAGTTGTCCCGTGACAAGTTGGCCATGATAAATTGTCCCCTAATAAATTGGCCGCAGCAAGTTTGCTGTGGCAAGTTGGCATAGACCCCCCTCATCTATGCCTGCTTGAAGGACAGAGACCCAGATCATGTCTAGAAAAATTCCAGTTGGACACACACACTACATCAAGTTGTCACACAATAGCCCAGGATCATTTTTATCAGGAAAGCATTATGTCAAACTATGAAAGCTTTAACCTTCAAAGCTCTATCTGACCCTGGCCCAAATAATCCCAGGGGCCATCTCCAATCAGAAAAAAATCCTGCCGTCAGCTAGAAATATTTCAAGCATACCGTTTTCAGCAGTAACTTCATGCAAGCTCAGCCTTTTATTTAAATACCTGCTTCCTCTAGGGGATTTTCAGCAAGCAAAAAATATATATTCAAGATCTTGGCTGGTCATTTGCTTAAAAATGTCTAAGCCATTAAAAATAATGTGGTTCATTTAGGTTAGGTTAGGTTAGGTTTATTGGTTTTGTATGCCGCCCACTCCCGAAGGACTCCGGGCGGCTCACAATAAACAGGGGAGGGAATAAATAAGACAATACAACAATTTTAAAATCCACAACAGTCACAATTTAGATGGGGCTGGGTGCTTTAACAGCCCCCAGCCTGTCAGAACAGCCAGGACTTAGTAGCTTTACGGAAGGCCGGGAGGGTAGTAAGGGTCCGGCTCTCCACATGGAGCTCGTTCCAGGGGGCCGGAGCAGCAACAGAGAAGGCTCTCCCCCGGGGGGTCGCCAGCTGGCATTGGCTGGCAGATGGAACCCGGAGAAGGGTTGCCTGAATACAGATGCCAAACTTTACTAAATTCATTTGTTGTTTTTTTTAAAAAAAACATAGTTAATTAAAGTTGCACTAATTCTGAAGGAACGCAGTGGCTCAGTGGCTAAGATGCTGAGTTTGTCGATCAGAAAGGGTGGCAGTTCGGCTGTTCGAATCCCTAACGTAAACGAGTGAGCTCCCGTTACTTGTCCCAGCTTCTGCCAACCTAGCAGTTGGAAAGCATGTAAAAATGCAAGTAGAAAAATAGGAAACACCTTGGTGGGAAGGTAACAGCGTTCTGTGCTCCTTCGGCGTTTAGTCATGCCAGCCACATGACTACGGAGACGACTTCGGACAGCGCTGGCTCTTCAGCTTTGAAACGGATTATGAGCACCGCCCCCTAGACTCGGGAACGACTGGCACATATGTGCAAGGGGAACCTTTACCTAATTCTGCGGTCTCATTTATAACATTTCTGTTGACACAAACTTCAGAAAGATTTAGCAGTATACCCTGATGATTATCTCAAGTGCCTTCTGGCAAAGAAGCTGCAGATATCTGAGCTGAGCTGGTATCATCAATCAATAAATTAGAGTTTGGGTTTCAGCACGCTATGATTTCTGGAAAAAAAAATCCATCTTCAGAAAACAAAACTCGCAAGCGAATATTTAGTAAGTTCTGTGAACTATCACAGAAGTGGGCTCTTTTTCTTAATTTTCAAGCAAGACAGACTGTTCTGACCGAGGCTTCCCAAGAGCACAAAGCAAACTCCTTGTCCCGACAAAAACCCCTTTTATTAATTGACTGTGAATTCTGCTCATTCACATCCAGCACGCATGCGTACTTCCTGCCCGCAATCATTATTATTATTATTTATTTGTCTTGTATGCCGCCCACTCCCAAAGGACTCCGGGACACCTCTGCAACACCTCTGCGACGCCTCCGCAATGCTCCAGCTGCTCGGCGGATCATCGCGCAGGTGCCATACACTTCGTGTGCGTGCATGGAACCACCCCCAAAACCTCAAACACCGGTAAGGAGCATGGGCGGGCGGGCAGGCTCTCCGGAGCACCGTACCAGAACGGTACCGGCAGGCACCGGTATGCCCATACCGGAGTGTACCAGTCGTAACCCACCACTGGTGCAAATGCACATGCGTGCATTTTTACATGTCGAAGCTGTAGTGATGCCAGCAGGAACCCACCCCTGATGCTATACAGATGTCTATGGAAATTCTTAAATCATCCAGGTCATGGTTGTCCCAAAGGTGCTTTTTTATCCACCCCACAAGGCAACTGGTCTTTCTTGGTTGAAAAGTGAAATATTTTCAAAGGAAAAAAAAATCTAAGAAAACCTAGTTCCCTTTTTTTGGGGGGGGGCGGAATGTACCTTTGGGACAGTGTTATACCATAGCAATAGCATTTAGACTTATATATCGCTTTACAGTGTTTTACAGCGCTCTCTAAGTGGTTTACAGAGTCAGCGTATTGCCCTTAACAATCTGGGCCCTAATTTTACTGACCTTGGAGGGATGGAAGGCTGAGTCAACACTGAGCCGGTTAGGATCGAACTGCTGACAGTTGGCAGAATTAGCCTGCAATACTGTATTCTAACCTCTGTGCCACTATGGTTTCTCTCTTTCCTTCCTTTCTTCCTTCTGCCACTCGCGTGGAACCATCCCCTCTTCTCCCCCCCCCATCAGTCCGCAAAGCTGGAAACTTTGGGGAACTCTTGCTTTATGGTACCCCCATCTCATTTCTGCTGCATTCAGCCACCAACTTTCCATTCCTTACACAAATCACTCTGCAGTGCCGTTATTTACTTTACACCATCTCTAAATCAGCAAACACACAACACATCCACCTACGCTTCTCCACAATCTGAGGAGCAGCCGAAACCTCTTCTGCGCGCATCCTGTGCGAGACTGTGAAAGCATTGCAGTGTTCCCAGAGGGTGGGGCTTTCTCATTGATCCCCCCCCTTTTTATGTAGGATTCTGCAAAATGGAAAGGAACAACTCATCACAGCAGTGGTGGGTTGCTCATCCCGGTCCAATGGTGGCGTCGGCCTCGTGCATGTGCGCAGTTCACGCATGCAGCTCCAGCTGCTTGCGGAGAATCGCGCAGGCACTGTATGTGCCATGCACCTGCGTGGAAGCGCAGAAGCTTTCAAAGACTGGAAAGGAGCGCGGGCGGGTGGGTGGGCCCTTCGGTGTTCCCGGAAGTTACTTACTTCCGGGTTCACCGACCAACCGGTCCGTGGGGACCGCCGTGAACCAGTTGAAACCCACCCCTGCATCACAGCATACAAATGGCCTCCCCAGGCTCTGGAGACCGGAATCCTGAACCTCTGGTAGGCCTGTTTTTTCGCCCTCCCGGAGCCTCCGTGAGCACCCTGCACTTACCTGCATCCAAAATGGGATGCATGGGGACTCCTGGGAGGGTGGGGAGAGGTGGGATGGGGTGGGCGTGGCCAGCCAGGAGTGGGATTTGGAGGTTCTCCGAATTGCACAGAATCTTAGCTAGAGGTTCTCCCGAACCCCTGCAAATCCCCAGCAACCCACCCCTGCCTACACCATTTCAGACAAGTGGTTCGCCAATTTCCAATCTCAGTGATGACCAAATAAGATCAATGTGACTCTCACCGGCCTTACCCTTAGCAAGAAATTATGTATACGGCACGAATGGCAGCTTTTTCCACCAAAAATAAACAAGAAAAGGATTTGTGTCTGCAACATTAAGCCTAAGTCAAAAGTGAGCTGAAATGGACCTGATCTTCTGGAGCAAAACTGATGTATTCAGAAGAGGAAAATGTGGATTTAATGTATGAACAAAAGGGCTACTTGGTACAAATTGGTATCGTCAAGATTGTTGTGGATGTGAATCAAAGGATACGTTGGTGATTGTTGTCTATTACCTTTTTCTGCCCGTGGTGACAGTGTAAGAGCCAGAGGGGGAATTATGCAATATTCTGAAGGAGGAATATGACACAGAAAAACAGAATGATCAAATGAAAAGGATTGCAGTGAGGGAGAAAAAAACCAAGCAAAATATAAACTTCATAAATAATAAAGTTAGAACTACCTTAAAAGGTAAAAGAGCAAATGAACCTTACCCCACAGAAGGAAGATTTGATTTATCAGAAGGATCGTAGGGCAAAGCTACCTGCACTCAAGGCCCAAGGAAGAACTTTGCATTACTGTTGCTGATGGAAAAACGGGACTCAAATGAAACACAAACGGAATTGATTGCAAATTTGATAATGGCAGGTAGATTATTAGTGATGGCTGAATATCAGGGACGAAATTGGGATATTCAAAGAAATGAGCGGTATAATAATATTTGGAGTACAGCAACAAATGATAAAATAACACCAGAAATTAAATTTTAAAAAGAGGTGATCAAAGCAAATAATTAGAATGAAAGATGGGGGCATTTTACAAAATCAGTGTTGGTGGAAGGCAAAGGGAATCAACCTATTCAAGAATATATGTTGTGTTGGAGGGGATAAGCAATAGCAATAGCAATAGTTAGACTTATATACCGCTTCATAGGGCTTTCAGCCCTCTCTAAGCGGTTTACAGAGTCAGCATATTGCCCCCAACAACAATCCGGGTCCTCATTTTACCCACCTCAGAAGGATGGAAGGCTGAGTCAACCTTGAGCCGGTGAGATTTGAACAGCCGAACTGCTGAACTGCAGTCAACTGAAGTAGCCTGCAGTGCTGCATTTAACCACTGCACCACCTCGGCTCAGCTAAGAGCTAAGGGCACAATTGGAATATATTGCAGCTTTTAGTTGTTATAGATGAAGAAATATAAGGAGGAGGGGAAGGTCTCCAGGAGGTGGAGGCACATGGCAATATTTGGTTTTTTTCCCCTTTTTCTTTCTTTGCTTTGTATTTAGATTGTATTATGTTTGTATCATTTGTATTTTAAAAAATATAAATATTATTTTTTTTTTAAAAAAGGAGCCAGCTTCCCAGGCAGTTATGGGACTCACTTAGGTTTACCACCGGTTCGCAACTGCGAGCGTGCACACACATGCTTGCATTGTGCGCATGCACTCCTTCTGCACATGCGTGCTGCCTTCCGCGCATGCACTTTCCTCACATTGGTGATGTGCACACATGCGCGCAGTAGGTTTTGGAGCCAGGGCAGGTGGCACCTGCAGTTTGCCACTACCAGTTCAATGAACCAGTCCGAACCAGCTGAATACCCCCTCTGTTCCCAGGTACTCCAAAGTCAGGCTGCCTTGGGGCAATAGCAATAGCAGTAGACTTATATACCGCTTCATAGGGCTTTCAGCCCTCTCTAAGCGGTTTACAGAGAGTCAGCATATTGCCCCCAACAATCTGGGTCCTCATTTTACCCACCTCGGAAGGATGGAAGGCTGAGTCAACCCTGAGCCGGTGAGATTTGAACCGCTGACCTGCTGATCTAGCAGTAGCCTGCAGTGCTGCATTTAACCACTGCGCCACCTTGGCTCCACCATCTCCTCAATTATGCCTCCTTCCCAATTCGGAGCAGGCCTTCCTGAAGATCTACCCTGACAGGTCCACACCTGGAAAAGGATGTGGGTTTTATTTTTAGCCTTAGAGGTTGTGCCTTAAAACCCTCCCAGGAGTGTGCAGGTAACTAGGGCTATTCCCTTCGAATAGGTGTGTTTGGATCAGTGGTGGAATATGACCAGTATGCCCCAGTATGGGTGTACCGATGCCTGCTGGGAGCACCAGGTACTATTCCGGTATGGTGCTCCGGAGAGCCCACCTGCCCGCCTACTCTCCTTGCCACTATTTGAGCCGATTGGGGCATTTGCGCACGCACACGGAGCAAACAGCGCCTGTGCGACACTCCGCCAAGCCGCTGGAGCGCTGCGGGCGGTAGGTACATATGCACATGCTGTGCACATGCTGTGCGCATGCACATGGTGGGCACCCGGCCACACTGCACCCGGCCACACTCCTCCGGATTCCATCTGCCAGCCGATGTCGGCTGGCGACTCCCCGGGGGAGAGCCTTCTCTGTTGCAGCACCAGCCCTCTGGAATGATCTCCCCGTGGAGATCCGGACCCTTACTACCCTCCCGGCCTTCCGCAAAGCCACCAAGTCCTGGCTGCTCCAGCAGGCCGGGGGGCTTGTGAAACATCCAGCCCCATGGAAATTGTGAATGTTGTGTTTTTAAAATGTTGTCTTTGTCTATTTGTTCCCCTTCCCTTGTCTATTGTGAGCTCCCGGAGTCCTTCGGGAGAGGGCAGCATACAAGACAAATAAATACAAATACAATACAAATACAAATACTAGTTGCAATGGGATCCAGAACCCACCACTGGCTTGGATCCCTAGAACATATTGATATTTAGGGGGAATCCTGCAAATTCTGCATCAAGAGAGGCCCTAAGGAGAGACTCATAAGAAACGGTTCAAAATATGCTGCAGCGATAGCTTATGATTAAGATCAGAATTGATACAAATTGTTTATAGTTAGCCTAGCAAGGAGGAGCTAAGCTCAATTCAAAGACGTTATTAATTTTCTACTTTCTCTTTAAGCATATTTTAAACTGTATTTGTTAAAGATTTATACCTTGTATTGGTTCTGGGAAGTCAGTGGGGGGGAAGGTTGGGGGGGGGTTGGGGGGGAGGGGGGAGGGAGCAGAGTTTACTAAGTTGGAGGAGGGGTGTTGGACTTTAAGGTATTATGATTGTACATGTATACTGCTATTTTTTCTTTTTTATGTATATTGAAATGGAATTATAAATACCATCAACACAAAAGGGAGTTTGCTCTGAAGCTGAAATACACCAAGTGAATGAGAGGAAGAGTGGGAAGCAGAGGAGAGAAGAAAGATAGGAAGAGAGGGACAGGAGCAGGGGTGGGTTTCTCGCCCCGTTCCAACCGGATCGGTTGGAACGAGGCCGGCGGCGTCCTCGCGCACGCACGCGGCGTGCGCGTGCACGCACGCGGCGTGCGCGTGCACGCACACGGCGCGCGCATGCGTATTAGCGTCTGCGCGATGCTCCAGCTGCTCCTGGAGGATCGCGCAGGCGTTCTGCGCATGCGTGGAAAGCGTGAAATTCAAAAAAACCGGGTAAGGAGCGGGCGCGGGTGTGCGGGCGCGCGCGGGCGTGGGGGGGGGCTTTGCCGTTCCCGGAAGTTACTTACTTCCGGGTTCGGCGACCAACCGGATCGCAGGGACCGGTGCGAACCGGTTGAAACCCAGCCCTGGACAGGAGAGAGGGGAAGATGAGGTGTACGAGGAGGAGTGGTAAGGGGAGAGAGGAGAAGGAGAAAGGAAGGGGAAGTAGAGTAGAAAATGATAGAGGGAAGACAGGATGTAGAAGAGTGGGAAGCAGAGGAGAGAAGAAAGATAGGAAGAGAGGGACAGGAGAGAGGGGAAGATGAGGTGTACAAGGAGGAGTGGTAAGGGGAGAGAGGAGAAGGAGAAAGGAAGGGGAAGTAGAGTAGAAAAGGATGGAGGGAGGAAAGGATGTAGAAAGGGGAAGGAGAGAGGGGGAAGAAAGTGTCGTATAAGGTATAAATATGGTGTATGGAGAGCAGAAGAGCCAATAACTGGTTTTTTCTTTCTTTGGTAGTTGATGGTAAGATGAATTGATGTAATTACTTAATAATACAACATGTTATTGACTATGTAATAGTATACATGTGATTATATGCTATGAAAAATGGAAAATAAAATTTTTTTATCGCAAAATATGCTGCGGCAATCAAATCTTCACCACTGAAAATCAGGAAGGAGCTCCAGAAGTCACTCAAGATGCCCAGGGCACGGACATTCTCATGCTGGGAGCAGCTGCACTCAGATAAACCTCCAAGTGCTTCAACTCTAAAAGGATGCAAGTGACTAGATGTCTACAATGAATATAAATCCTTCCGTTCCCCACTATCCTGTCAGAGCTGAAGAAGCTTCTTGGATGAGAAGCAAAACGTCTTCAAAAGAAGGAACGAGAGGGTCGACTCCTAAAAAAGCACCTTTGGGACAACCATGACCTGGATGACTGAGAATCTCTTCAGTCTATCTATCTATCTATCTATCTATCTATCTATCTATCTATCTATCTATCTATCTATCTATCTATCTATCTATCTATCTATTTAATTTGTCTTGTATGCCGCCCACTCCCGAAGGACTCCGGGCGGCTCACAATAGACAAGGGAAAGGGGGAAAACTAGACAAAGACAACACTTTAAAAACAAAACCACAACATTCACAATTTCCGTGGGGCTGGATATTTCACAGGACCCCCGGCCAGTTGGAGCAGCCAGGACTTGGTGGCTTTGCGGAAGGCTGGGAGGGTAGTAAGGGTCCGGATCTCGACAGGGAGATCATTCCAGAGGGCTGGAGCTGCAACAGAGAAGGCTCTCCCCCGGGGAGTCGCCAGCCGACATTGGCTGGCAGATGGAATCCGGAGGAGACCTAATCTGTGAGATCTAATCGGTCTATGGGAGGTAATCGGCAGGAGGTGGTCTCTCAGGTACCCAGGTCCAATGCCATGTAGGGCTTTATAGGTAGCGACCAGCACCTTGAAGCGGATTCGGAGACTAATGGGTAGCCAGTGCAGCTCGCGGAGGATAGGTGTGACGTGGGTGTACCTGGGTGCACCCACAATCGCTCGCGCGGCTGCGTTCTGGACTGCGTTTTTGCTATATAATTTGGGATGAACACCCTTGGAATGATGTGGGAGTAGGAATGGATTTCCAGAGGAAAAATTGCAGACTACAGGAATCAGGTGACCCCGAGGACACAGAGAAACTTCCAAGTGCTTCAACCACCCTCTAAAAGGATGCAAATTCCTTGCTGTCTGCAAGGAATATAAATCCTTCCATTCCCTACCATCCTATCAGAGCTGAAGAAGGTTCTTGGATGATTCTTCAAAAGGAAAAGAAAACAGAAAATCCAGTTGCCTCCTAAAAAAAGCACTTTTGAGACAACCACGACCTGGATAACTGAGAATCTATAGACTCTCAGAGGAAGTAGTTGGGGCAATGGATGAATAACAAGTTGGAAGGCTGAACTGGCTGCTTTAATGAATAGTAGAGAGGGATTGATTTTTCACATTGTCCAAATCGCTATGTTCTCCAGATGGTCTGAGGGACCTCAAACACTGTTGCTAAGTATTTCGCTTATGCAGTGTTTGTTACCCAGAGCACAACCATTAGAAATCTTCAGTTATTTTATTATATCTGTTTTATTTAAAAAAAAAAAAGGAGCTTTAGAATACTCTGCTTTCAAACACACATTCATGGATCAAAATACAAGAATCTTCCTGTATGTATTTTGCAAAACAAGGGGGACCATTTTAGCTTCATGAGGAATTTAGCCGTTGATTCAACTTCAAGCAAATAATTGTAGACAGACATATTTTCATAATTCCATTTATATTCATACTGAAGTCTTCCCCATATAAATCGATACAGGAACACAGTTTCATATTAAAGCATTTCGTCCAGGTACAATTTACAGCATATGAAAATTTTTTATAGCACTAATAAATGAATAAAAAACTAAATGATTCGTGTAAAATGTTTATACACTTTATGTACACACACCAAATCACAAAATTCAATTCAAAACACCTCCATCCATGACTACCGTGACAGACTTAATAAGCTACAGTACAAGATTTATTTTTGGAAAGAAAAAAAAACAGGAAAAAAAAAGAGAAGAAGCTTAGAACTTATTTAAGCACTTACTGAAATCTGGATTGTTTACAAAAATTTAGAAAACACAGTTCAGAGAGAAATACTCCAGGTGTAATTAGAAAAGTCTTGCAAACCGCCTTTTGGGAATGACATCTTAACATTGAATTTCAACCCATATCTTCTCAACTGCAATCCAGCTGAAATATGCACAAATGGGATCATTTTAGAGTAAGGCTTAGAGTAAGAGGGATATATCTCTTTTCTGGAAGCTCTCCACAATGCAGTAGCTTATTGCTTGTCCTTTTTATAAAAAAAAATGTCGTCTTCTCTCTCTCTCTCGCTCCCTCTCTCTTTCCCTCCCTCCCTCTCTCTCTTCCTCCTTTCCTCCCTCTCTCTCTCTCTCTCTCTCTCTCACTCACTCCTCACTCACTCTCCCTTGCTGCCTTCTAAAAAAATAACCCTAATTCCCAATTTACAGACAGTTCCCACTAAATGAAGCTACCAGACTCAAATGTTTCAGCATTTGGGTAAATGCGACTGGTTTTTATAAAAATTTGGCTAGAATTTGTCTATGGAGATTCACAATTTTTCAGGTCAAGGTTTGCCAAAGGTGCTTCCCCCCCCCCCCCCCAAAAGTAACTGGACTGAACTGGTTTTTTTTTCTCCTTGAAAACATTTCGCTTCTCATCCAAGAAGCTTGTTCAATATTTTCAAGGGAAAAAAACGAAGAAAGTCCAGTTGCTGGTTGAAAAGCACTTTTGGTCCAGCTGGACTCCTAAAAGTTTTGTTTTTTTAAAGTCACTGAGCAACTTCCCACTCGTGAAGGAAGATGCACTCTAAAGCAGTGGTCATCAGCTGGTGTGGTCCATGGACCACGGGGTGATCCATGAGAAAATTTTGGTGGTCCACAGAAAAATTATTTGCATTTTTTATATTGCACTAAATACTATTTATCTCTTTTTTTTAAAGTAGTCCATGGGATTTAAAATTATGAATTTTGTGGTCCCTGAGGTCCGAAAGATTGGTGATCTCTGCTCTAAAGGATGATGTGGTCCAACAAATAAGAGATCTCCAGTGTCTTCCTTAACTAGAAGAGAAACAAAACAGGCTTGCTGTTGGAAACAAACCAGGAATTGGGGTTTTACGGAGATTCTGGTTGAGTAAGCAAGGCAGTTAAGCCAGCATTTCTGGTTCCTTAAGTCAGTGTTTCTCAACCTTGGCAACTTGAAGATGTCCGGACTTCAACTCCCAGAATTCCCCAGCCAGCATTCGCTGAGAAACACTGCCTTAAGTAACAACAATATCAGAAAAGAATCAGACTAACCTTTTCTCTTTATGCATATAGACCGAAACCCCAGGGATATTTTTTTTAAAAAAAAAAAAATCTCTAATAGGCGAGCCCTGGATTAAAATCATCTCACTCTCTTAAAAAATAAAAAGCACTCAACCTCAAGCAACCGTAAAAGGGGGAGAAAAAAATGAAAACACGGGAGAATTCTTTGGTTAGAATAACTCATCCGAGTCTGCCGCTTCAATGCAAGAATCAAAACACTGTTAGGTCTTAGCCAAATTTTGAAGGACCAGGAGATTATATTGCAGCATACCCTAATTTGGGAACCAGGCAAGAAATATCTTGATTTAGTCTGGGCAAGAGAGAGTAGTGGCCTTGGGTGCTTAATGCCAAAAAGATGAAATCAACAGAGTGGGGGGGGGGGGAGAGGAGAGGGAGGAAGATGTCCTGCTGTTGTGCTTGTCTTTATTTAGTTAAAATTCTGCATCCTGATCTGCGGGGAGGGGGGGGGGCGAGAGAAATACTTTTGGGGGGTTCTTTCAATGTAGCACCAACTCCAGCCAGCTCCTCAAGCACGCAGAGTCCTATTTCTACACTGAGGAAGAGGATGAGGAGGGGAGGGTGGGGTTCAGCCTCATGTCCCGGCTGCCTTTGGGAAGGCAACCCCTTCCCCCAGCCTCGCTCTGAAAGCAGCCCACTTCAGCAACCTGCCCTCACCCCGTCCCACGGCAGGTTCTTTCAACCCTAAAGCGGGGACGGGCTGCTGCAGGAGGCCTGGGGAGGGGGGGTTCGATCCCCGGAATCCTGCGTGGGGGGAGGACGTGAGAATTCCACGGAGGTCTGCTTTTTCCAGCTCGGATCGGGGACCCCGCGTCCCCCCCCACACACACAGCCCTCCACCCCCAGCCTGCCGATGCAGTGCGCAAAGCTCGCCTTCTGGTAAGAGAGGAAGGTGCGGGGAGCTGAGCCACTTCTCCGAGTCCCACGCGGCGCCGGTCGGGAGATGCTGTTTCGAGATGCCGGGGCGCTCGGAGGATGCCGGCGGAACGGAGTCCCCTCCGCTCGCTTGCTCGCTCGTTGTCCCGGGCAGCTTTGGCCCCAAAGCTACTGAAGCAACCGGGGTGGGTGGGGAGCCAAAGAAACGGACGAGAGGGAGAGCGAGGGGTGCAGCAACAAGGAAGCCGTCGGCCTCAAAGAGTCAAAGAGGAGAAGCCAGCCACCGAGCAATTGGGCGACGTTGAGTAGGAGGCCGGCTTAAAAGTCTCCATTGCCCGCCGCTAGTCCCGAGAGCAGCGCGCCGCCCCGTCTGGGAACAGGGGAACTCCTCTCCACACGGGGGACGGAGATCTTGTTTGGAGGGGAGGCTGCTTTAAACTGGGGCAGGGCCCCCATTTAGACCCAAGGACCCTTGAGGGGCTGGGCTGATGGAGGTTCGCAGCTGGTCCGCTTTGCTAGACGGGGAGAGCAGCGCCGACGGCCCGCGGGCAGGGCAACAGGAGAACCGGCCCGTGGGAGGCTCGGCTAGGGCAAAGCGGGGGTTCTCCGGCGAGGACCCGGATCTGTCTGCCGCAACAGCCCCGCAGACGGCCGCCTTCTCCCCCACCCAGCCCCGGGGACGGGCCTCACTCGCGGCAGAAGACGTACTCGGTGTAGCTGGTCCAGATCTTGTCTTCGGCGGGGCCGCCTTGCTCGGGCCCGAAGGCGCAGGTGCCCGTGGAGGAGCAGGCGGCCATGCGGAAGCCGGCTTCGCTCAGCCGGTCGAAGGCCTGCTCCAAGAAGTTGAACTTGAGGTAGTAGCGGGCCGTGTAACGCTCGGGGGGCCGGTCCGGGTCGCGGCTCTCGTTCAACGTCTCGCCGAAGACTTCTTTGGCCAGCGCCGTCTTGCCGCAGACCGTGATGCGCGCCACCCGTCGGAACTTGGCATCGGCTTGCGCGTCCCGACCGATGGTGTAGGAGCCCCGGTAGCCGATGGTGATGTAGCCCGAGCGGCGTCCGCCCGCGACGCCCCCGCCGGCGTCCAGGGAGAGCGAGGTCGCCAGCATCGGCGGAGGCCCCGACGGGCTGCGGCCTGAAGTCGGCGAGGTGGCCGAGGCCGGCGTCTCGGTGAAGTCCGCTTCTAAGTAGCCCAGCCCCGACGGCGGCTCCTCGGCGCAGACCGAAGAGTCGCGCAGCAGCCCGGAGAAGCGCGGCAGGCCCGGGGAGGAGCCCGAGGCGGCCAGACGGCGCACCAGCTCGGGCAGCTGGAAGTACTCGGCCTCGCGGCGCAGGCGGTTGCGCTCCGGGAAGCCCTCGGGCAGCACCAGCTCCTGGTCGCGCAGGTAGTCCAGGACGTAGCGGAAGAGGGAAGCCGTCGCGATCGAGAAAGAAGCGGCCTTTGGCGTCGCGGGGCAGGTCGGCTGGTTCTTGCTGGGAGAAGAGGCGCCACAGAAGCGAGCCGCGCACCGACAGCACCGTCCCTCGGCGGGTCACGTACACCTGCCCGCCCACGTTCAGCTCCACGATCTCCGGGATGGACTCCGACGACGGGGACGAGGTCAGCTCAGAGGCCGTTGGGGCTCGAGCGACGCCGCTCCGGGCGCCGCCGCCGCCTCCCCCGCCGTTGGGGAGCCCCCGGGCACTGTCGGCTAAGGCCATGCCGGTGGTCCCGGGCGAGGAGGAGGCCCTCGGCCGCCGCCTGCGCTCCCGGGGACTGCGACCGTCGACGGCCCTGCTCCGCTTGTTTTAAACCGGCCGTTCCTCGACCCCCCCGACGGTTCTGCGTGCCTTTTCGCGCGTGGCTCCGCTGGGCTGCGGCCTCCGGGCACTGCCGGCGAGCCAAAGGACGGGGCGGCGGGGCTGGCTTTATGTAGCTCCGCCGCGCTGCCACCGGCGGGAGGAGCGAACGGAGGCGGCCGGAGGCTGACGTCGCTCGGGCACTTCCCTGCGCGCCTGCCTCCACCGCTTGCGCGGAGCCGCGGACGACGCGCCCGAGCGCCCACCCTGGCCGCGCGCCGCCTTGGACCTCTGGAGGATGCCGGGCAGCGGCGCTTAGCAAGGACGCCGCCGCGGGTCTCCGGCTCCCGTCACTCCCACGCGAGACCCGGGAGGAGCGCGGGCTGCAGGGGCGTACGGCCCCCGCGTGTCCCGTGGGCTGCCGCGACCCGCCCTGGGAGGAGCCTGGTTTGGTTGGGTTGGTAGAGGGGGATGTTGGTCGGGGTCGTCGCGCGGAAACCTGGAGCGAAGGGGGTGGGAGGGAAAGTTCCGCTCCCCGCGGGGTTACGGCTAGCCGCTGGGGACTGCCAGACAGCGGAGAGAGTCGGGGTCTACCCGCTCCTGGTTTCTGGCAGCGCTTCCTCTGCCCCCCCCCAACCCCTCCCGGCCGGTTTCCCTTCCTCTCCACTCCTAGAATAAGGTTAGAGTCGGGGCTTCGCTTTTACTTTCTAAGCCTTTTCAGACAATATGTCATGTTAGGATGGGATAAGGTAGGGTAGCAATAGCAATAGCAATAGTTAGACTTATATACCTCTTCATAGGGCTTTCAGCCCTCTCTAAGCGGTTTACAGAGTCAGCATATTGCCCCCAACAACAATCCGGGTCCTCATTTTACCCACCTCGGAAGGATGGAAGGCTGAGTCAACCCTGAGACGGTGAGATTTGAACAGCCGAACTGCAGAACTGCCCGTCAGCTTGAAGTAGCCTGCAGGGCTGCATTTAACCACTGTGCCACCTCGTAGGAATAGGGAATAGGAATAGGAATAGGAATAGGAATAGGAATAGGAATAGGAATAGGAATAGGAGGGGTGGGGTGGGGTGGGACGGGACGGGACGGGATAGAATAGAATAGAGGATAGGATAGAACAGAACAGAAGATAGAATAGAACAGAATAGAACAGAACATAGAATATAGAACAGAACAGAATAGAATAGAATAGAATAGAATAGAATAGAATAGAATAGAATAGAATAGAATTCTTTATTGGCCAAGTGTGATTGGGCACACAAGGAATTTGTCTTTGGTGCATAAGCTCTCAGTGGACATAAAAAGACAAGATACATTGGTCAAGAATCATAAGAATCATATTCGGTCCTTCTGAGAGGTTTCTCTGGTGATGCTTACACCAGTGGCTTGCCTCCAGAAAGATGTTGAGACTCTAGACAAAGTGCAGAGAAGAGCAACCCAGGATGGTTAGGGGACTGGAGGATGAAACTTATGAAGAACGATTGCTGGAACAGACATGATAGCAGTATTCCAATATTTGAGGGGCTGCCACAGAGAGGAGGGGGTCAACCTGTTTTCCAAGGTACCTGAAGGCCAGACAAGGAATAATGGATGGAAACTGGACAAGGAGATATTCAGCCTAGATAGAAGGAGGAACTTTCTGACAGTGAGAACAATTTAGCAGTAGACTTATATACCGCTTCATAGGGCTTTCAGCCCTCTCTAAGCGGTTTACAGAGAGTCAGCATATTGCCCCCAACAATCTGGGTCCTCATTTTACCCACCTCGGAAGGATGGAAGGCTGAGTCAACCTTGAGCCGGTGAGATTTGAACCGCTGAACTGCTGATCTAGCAGTAGCCTGCAGTGCTGCATTTAACCACTGCGCCACCTTGGCTCAACAATCAATCCATGGAACAGAAGTTGCCTTCAGAAGTTGTGGGAGCTTCATCCCTGGAAGCTTCAAGAAGAGACTGGACTGCCATCTGTCAGAAATGGTATAGGGTCTCCTGCTTGGGTGATGCAGGGAGGGGTGTTAGACTACACCTATAAGGGCCCTTCCAACTCTGTTGATCTGTTAAATTGTGAGTGCTGCAATACTGGAGGTTTTTAAGAAGTGATTGGACAACTATTTGTCTGAATTGTTGTAGGGTGATGAAAAAAATTAACTTCCTACATGGGTCTCCTGCTTGAGCAGGTGGTTGGACTAGAAGACCTCCAAGGTCCCTTCCGACTCTGTTATTTTGTTATTCTGCTTTGTCTACCCATTTCTCCGGGCTTTCCCCTAATTCCAACAGCTAGTTTTCCACTTCTGGATTCCGGAAAGTTCACCATCCATAGTCTCTGCACCCCTCTCCAGTACCTCCAGATCCTTATTGTGTTTAATCTCCGTTATTAGCTTTCTGGGTCTTCTAGAGTTGAGGGGAGGGTGTTGCAATTTTCTGATTGAAGCTGCAAAAACTCACAAATTTCTCTGCTACAGACACAGGTGCGTATGCTGCATTATAGGCCTGAAGGCAGGTAAAATAAAGGAGAAATGCACTTCTCTTCTTAAAGCTACACCCTCCCCATCTATCAGTAACTGCCATAACTGTTTGTGTGTGGTGGGTTGCCTGCTTAGATAAGAGTTCAGTTTTTCCATATTTGGACTGGGTGAGTGAAATTGCTAATGCCTCAGAAAGCCATGCAACTGATTAAAGGTGAATATCTATTTAAAACTGTAGGAAGTTAAAACCCAGCCCTCTCCTAGAAGAATGAAATATCCTAGGAAATACTGAAAAGGCAGAATATTATATTTCCCTAGAGGATGTGAAAAGGGAGAAACATGTTTTAAAGACAAAATAGCACCCTGCAGCTTCCTGCCCACCCCCCTTTGTCACTGGGCCATTAAAGCCTGAGGTAGTCTACTTTACATAATAAAGGTAATAGCAGCCTTTCACAGAAACTCACCATGTGGCAGCTGAAAACTCATGCTCTCCTGGGAATCTGACTGCATGGCCCCATGGGAGTCTGACAACCAATCAGAATACATTTCTTACACAGGAGCAGGAAACAGAGAGGTTCCCTAGCTCTCTTCTTCACCCAACATTGAAGCATGTGATCACCTTTTCTGTTCAGGACTCAAGCCATGTGGTCCTGTCCACCATTAAACCATATTTCCAAGCAGCCTCCATGTCTCCAGTGTCTTTTTCCCCATTTGGAGCCGAACCCAGAAGGAAATTTCTTCCAACAAAACAATTAAAATCGGTACAGTTGAAAATAACAAGCAAAGAGCACTGGAATCAGCCACCTCTTCAAGAAAGGAATTTCCCTACGTGCTTTTTTTGGAGTGGAGGTGAACTGCCAGGCACAAGAAATCAGCAGCCAAGGAGGTTTGAACAAAGGCAGGTTTAATGCAGGCGCACACCGTCTACAAAGGTTGGAACTATTAATGTTCAAATGAAATTGGTGATAGATAATAGTCAATAGAATTCAAGGTGGGCTGGACTTAGGTCTCTGGTGGGTGCGAAGGGGCTGGAGACTGATGACATGTTTGACTCCTCCCTTGGGTTCAGCCTGGTCATGAACTTGTATTCCTTGAGCTTTTTATCTTCAGTCTCTGCAGCTGGACTTCTCAGGCAGGCTGACTAAGGATGCATGTCAGGAAATCTCAGAAAGGAAGGAAGGAAGGAAGGAAGGAAGGAAGGAAGGAAGGAAGGAAGGAAGGAAGGAAGGAATAAAAAAGAAGGGAGGGAGGGAGGAAAGAACAAGAAAACAGAAAGAAAGAAAAAGAAAGAGAGGAAAGAAGAAAGGGAGGGAGGGAAGGAAGGAAAGAAAAAGGAAGAGAAAAAAGGAAAGGAAGGAAAAGAAAGGAAAGGAAGGAAGGAAAAGAGAAAGAAAGAGAAGGGAGAGAGAAAGGAAGGAAAGCAGTAAAAAGAATGATAAGAAAGAAAAGGGAGGAAAGAAAAAAAGAAAAAGAAGAAAAGGAAGGAAAAGAAGGAAAGAAAAAGGAAGAGAAAAAAGGAAAGGAATGAAAGAAGAAAGGAAAGGAAGGAAGGAAGGAAAAGAGAAAGAAAGAGAAGGGAGAGAGGAAGGAAGGAAAGTAGTAAAAAGAATGATAAGAAAGAAAAGGAAAGAAAGAAAACAAAAGAAGAGAAGGAAGGAAAAGAAGGAAAGAAAAAGGAAGAGAAAAAGGAAAGGAATGAAAGAAGAAAGGAAAGGAAGGAAGGAAGGAAAAGAGAAAGAAAGAAGAGAGAGGAAGGAAGGAAAGCAGTAAAAAGAATGATAAGAAAGAAAAGGAAGGAAAGAAAGAAAAAAGAAAAAGAAGAGAAGGAAGGAAAAGAAAGAAAAAAGGAAGGAAAGAGAGAAAGTGAAAGGGAGGGAGGGAGGATAGAACAAGAAAAGAAAGAAGAAAGGGAGGGAGGAAAGGAAGGAAGGAAAAAGGAAGAAAAAAGGGAAAGGAATGAAAGGAAGAGGAAAGGAAGGAAGGAAAAGAGAAAGAAAGAGAAGGGAGAGAGGAAGGAAGGAAAGCAGTAAAAAAGAATGATAAGAAAGAAAAGGAAGGAAAGAAAGAAAAAAAAGGAAGGAAGGAAAAGAGAAAGAAAGAAGGAAAGCCCATCCCAGGAAAAAGGGATAAGAGCAGAAGTTTGGTGACCACAGAGCCTCAGGCTAGAATGATGCAACTCTGGGACAGGAAGGAACTGGGAGCTCCTCAAATTCATTTGAACGTGGAAAGCCCAAGGAGCCAAGGCGCCTGGCTAGAGGGATCCCAGCACCTAGAGAGCCAACATTGAGCAGAACGCTACCAAAACGAATTGCTAGTGAGGTCCAGAGAGATGAGGAACATCCTTTTGTCTGGAAGCATTACAGCATCTTTGGTTGCCTTTCAGCAGAGGAAGGGGTCAAGGAAGCTGGCAGGGCCCATGTTGGGAGGGCATCTCCTTTCCCAGGAAAAATCTCTTCGGCGTCCAAGCAGGCAAGCTGGGCTCTCAGAAGGAAGAGGTGGTGTCTCTCCCCCCCCCAACACCCCCCCAAAGTTGACCTTTAGGAATAAATAACTAGCAAAGACGCTGAGCTTATCGATCAGAAAGGGTGGCAGTTTGGCGGTTCGAATCCCTAGCGCCACATAACGGAGTGAGCTCCCATTACTTGTCCCAGCTTCTGCCAACCTAGTAATTCGAAAGCACATAAAAATGCAAGTAGAAAAATAGGGTTAACCACCATTGGTGGGAAGGTAAGAGCGTTCCGTGCCCTTCCGCGTTTCGTCATGCCAGCCACATGACTACAGAGACGTCTTCGGACAGTGCTGGCTCTTTGGCTTTGAAACGGGGATGAGCACCACCCCCTAGGGTCAGGAACGACTAGCCCAACTAGATGTGTGAAGGGAACCTTTACCTTAACATCAGAAAAGCTAAGAGACCTTTGAGCTGCTTGGAGGTCAAAGCTTGCTGCCCCTCTTGGCACAAGCAAGGAAGGGCTGACCGTTGGCCATTGTGTTCTTCTAGGACACGGGTATCCAGCCTGGGGTTCCCAGGCCATTCGCCCTTGGGAGAATTAACCAGGATCTGTCTGGCTTTGCTCCGGAATTAGTCAATGTTGGTTAACTGTGGGTAGTTGCTGCCCTCTGCTGGTGACACTGAAGAAACAGACCTGAGAATCTCTACAGACTTGAAGAAACAGACCAATTTCACAAGCAGGCTGGCAGCCAGTCTCTCGTTACTGGTGTATTTGACAAGTTGCAACCCCCGATGAAGGATGATTAGGGTCAGCATGTCTCTCTGAGTTCAGGTAATCAGACTCACAGCATCCAGAAGGTCAACAACAATACGTGAAAAATCGCACAATGTGGAAGACAGGAATGAAAGGAGGGATTGTAGAAACAGATTTAGGGGCCATTCGGAGACCCAAATTACAACTAAAGATGGTTGTTTAATGTATTATGTATAAATGAGCAGGTCTGCCTCCTCTATTAATTATAACTAAGGATGTGCATCCTCTCTCTTTCTCATTCTTTCTCTCATTCTCTCTCATTCTTTCTCTATCTCATTCTCTTTCTCATTCTCTCTCTTTTATTCTTTCTCCTCTCTCTCATTTTTTTCTCTTTTTCTCATTCTCTGTATTACTTTCATCTTTCTCTCTTTCTCCTTTATTTTTTCTATCTCATTCTCTCTTTGTCATTCTCTCTCATTCTTTCTCTACTTCATTCTCTTTCTCTTTGTGTCTGTATCTCTTATTCTTTCTCTCATTCTCTCTTTTAGACACTCATTCTCCCTTTATTCTCTCTCACATCTCATTCTATCTTTCATTCATTCTCTCTTTCAGACTCTCTCATTCTCTCCTTCATTCTCTCTCTTTCATTCTCTTTCTTTCTCTATCATTCTTTATCTCATTCTCTTTCATTCTCCCTCTTTCATTCTCATTCTCTTTCTCATTCTCTCTCTTTTATTCTTTCTCCTCTCTCTCATTCTTTTCTCTTTTTCTCATACTCTATTACTTTCATCTTTCTCTCTTTCTTCTTCATTTTTTCTATCTCATTCTCTCTTTTTCCATTCTCATTCCCTCTCTATTTTACCCTCTCTCTTTGTATCTGTATCTTATTCTTTCTCTCATTCTCTCTCTCTTTCAGACACTTATTCTCCCTTTATTCTCTCTCACATCTCATTCTATCTCTTTCATTCCCTCTCTCTTTCAGACGTTTTCTCATTCTCTCCTTCATCCTCTCTCTTTCATTCTCTTTCATTGTTTCTCTATCATTCTTTCTCTATCTCATTCTCTTTCATTCTCCCTCTTTCATTCTCATTCTTTCTCATTCTCTCTCTCTTTCATTCTCTATCATTCTCTTTCTCCCATTCTCTGTATCACTTTCTTTCTCTCTTTCTCCTTCATTCTTTCTCTATCTCATTCTCTCTTTTTCATTCTCTCTCTCCTTCATTCTCTCTCTCCTTCATTCTGTGTGTGTGTGTGTGAGAGAGAGAGGGAGAGGGAGAGAGGGAGGGAGGGAGGGAGGGAGGGAGGGAGGGAGAGAGAGAGAGAGAGAGAGAGAGAGAGAGAGAGAGAGAGAGAGAGAGAGAGAGAGAACTTCACCACTCCAACACAGGCTTCCCCTTTCCTTGAAGGCTGCCTTGTGGGATTCTGAACGGAGGAGAAAAATCACAGGGGCAAATTATTCTGATCAGCAGCCGACGATTAGGAAGCCAAATATTTGCCATCCTTTTGAGGGAGAAGATTCCCTCTGGAGCTGCTCCCGCTATCTCCAGAAAGGACAACCAAGCGCCACAACAGAATTAGGAAATAAGCCCACCCCCCCCAGGTCTCCTTTTCCTTCTGAGACCAAATGCTGGCATGCAGATCCTTCCTCGCCCTTCCCGAGAGACCCTCAAGGCTCCACCATGGAATGAGCTGGGGAAGAGACCCTTCCGCGGGCAGAGTGCATCCCGCTAGGAAAACATGGGAGGAGCACTTTCCAGGAACAGGCGGAGGAGGCAGATGAGGACACGTTCGGGGGATGCCACAAAGAATTCGTTATGGATTTTAATTTAAGCAAACCAGGATCTGTTTTTAACGGATTAACAGAGTTGGAAGGGACCTTGTAGGTCATCTAGTCCAACCCCCTGCCCGAGAAGGACACTCTACACCAGGGGTAGTCAACCTTTTTATAACTACCACCCACTTTTGTATCTCTGTTAGTAGTAAAATTTTCTAACCGCCCACTGGTTCCACATTAATGGTGATTTATAAAGTAGGGAAGTAACTTTACTTTATCAAATTCATAAAGCAGAGTTACAGCAAACCCCTACCACCCACCATGAAAGCTGAAACGCCCACTAGGGGGCGGTAGGGACCAGGTTGACTACCACTGCTCTACACCATACTTACTGTTTGCAAGTGCGACGAGCCTGGGAAGCTACAACACGGCACACAAGTGAAAAACCAGAAGAGGGGCTTTTGGCCCGGCCTCCCCATTATCCACCTCTGAATGGTGAGGCCGGAAGTGATTTGGCCTTGGACCAACCACTTTCGATGGATGAAAGGGACGGAGCTGTCAGCCTTCTCAGAAGTGCTGAAGGAAACGGCGGAGGCAGGAGGGCGACTCACCTTTTGACAGTCAAGAGTTTCCACGCCACCATCAAACTTCAGGTTTCTTCTCTCTCTTTTTCTTTTTAAAAAGTCAAGGAAAGCTTCCTCTTCATTTTATATTTATTAAGAGGGAGTAAATCTTCTTTTGGGACCAGTTTTTAAAAAGTGGTGGGATCTTCTTCTTCTTCTTCTTCTTCTTCTTCTTCTTCTTCTTCTTCTTCTTCTTCTTCTTCTTCTTCTTCTTCTTCTTCTCCTCCTCCTCCTCCTCCTCCTCCTCCTCATTCCCCTTCTCCCTCCTCCTCCTCCTCCTCTTCTTCCACTCTTCCTCCTCCTCCTCCTCCTCATTCCCCTTCCCCCCTCCTCCTCCTCCTCTTCTTCCTCTCTTTCGCCTCCTCCTCCTCCTCATTCCCCTTCCCCCTCCTCTTTCTCCTCCTCCTCCTCTTCTTCTCCCTCTCTTTCTCCTCCTCCTCCTCCTCATTCTCTCTGCTTCCTCCTCCTCTTCTTCTTCTTCCTCTTCCTCTTCCTCCTTTTCTTCTTCCTTTCCTCCTCCTCATTCCCCCCGCTTCCTCCTCCTCTTCCTTTCCTTTAGATAGCTACCAAATGAAATAGAAAACCCTTTCCCAATGCATAGGACTGACATTTATCAAGAGCTGTGTTAAACCACGGGCTTGAAGTAGAGGTTTCTGCCCCGTGTTACCAATCTGTTGTGTTTCTGTTCCGCTAACAACAGCAAAAAAACCTGTTCCTAGGGCTGGTTCCTCTTCTGCAAAGGGTAGCCCACAAATTCCTTTAAATGCTTCTGCTATAATATCAGAAGTTAATGGCTACCTTTAGCCTCTATCATCCGGTTATGGGGCCTTGTCTGTATCAAGATATATTATCTGTTTAAACATTCACCAAGTTCTCTCCCCAGCGATCTTCCCTTCCTTCAACAAAGCAGCTCTCTAGTGACCAGACCCTCAAGCCTGGGACTCAGCTGCCTGGCTGGGTGAAAAATCTGGAGGAGCCATGGTTAGTAGGTGAATTCAGGGCCCTCATTCCCATTAAGTGGCACAGAAAGCTGCTCCTTCAAGTCTAGATTGAATGTGCATAGAAGACCCTGTGGATGTCACAAAATATCCCTTCCAGCCTGTAGAATGATACTATGAGCCGCGGTGGCACAGTGGTTGGAGTGCAGTACTGCAGGCTACTTCTGCTGACTGCCGGCTGCCTGCAATTTGGCAGTTCGAATCTCACCAAGGTTGACTCAACCTTTCATCCTTCCAAGGTGGGTAAAATGAGGATCCAAATTGTTGGGGGAAATAAGATGACTCTGTAAACCATTTAGAGAGGGCTGTAAAGCACTGTAAAGTGGTATATATGTCTAAGTGCTGTTGCTCTTGCTATGAGAGCCAGACCCTTTTGAATCTGAATATGGGATTCAACCTTGAGACTCAAGGAAAACTAATGGGAGGACCTGTAGGCTTAGATGATGTCACTTCCGGTGGGGATTTCACCCTGTTGGACCAATGGTTGAAATAAATATGAATGTTTTTGAAATGAAAAAGCAAATAGAAGAATTTGATCTATCATTGTACTTGAATCTATTCACCAGAAATCTTAAGAATGCTAAATCTCAGAAACGTCTAGCTGGAGACCCATCTATCCTGGCTTTGATTCCGATCCTTGATAAACAATATACTTAATGCATTTCTCCCAGGGTTGGAAAAGACAAAAGAGAAAGGAAATCGTCAGCCATCACGCAGCCATCATTGGTCAAGAGACGAAAGGGTGTTTGGCGCTGTACAGGGGTGGATTTCAACCAGTTCGCGGCGGTCCCCGGGAACTTCCGGGAACGGCGAAGGGCCCGCTTGCCCGCCCGCGCTCCTTACCCGGTTTTGACGAGTTCTGCGCTTCCACGCATGCGCAGGACGCATACAGCACCTGCGCGATCCTCCAGGAGCAGCTGGAGTATCGCACAGACGCTAGTACGCATGCGTGCACTGCGCACAAGGACGCCGCCGGCCCCATTCCAACCGAACCGGTTGGAACGGGGCGAGAAACCCACCCCTGGGCTGTATCTATGTTTAATCTTTTCTGCAGAAGCTCTAGCAGATGTGTGTCTGTGTGTGTGTGTGTTATGTGTCTGTGTGTGTGTGTATGAAAATAGTGTTTTGCCAGAAGGATGTTTTTGAGATATTCTCTGTATTTTCCTTATTATTTCTTTTTTTTTTTTCATGGGAGAAGCATTTTTTTTATTGAAAATTTTTTAAAAAAGCTTTTACAAATATTTACCTCCCCTCCCCCTCCCAACCTCCCCCCCAACCCCCTCCCACCCCCACCCACCCCCCGACTTCCCAGACCAAATACAGGGTATAAATCTTTAACAAACATATTCTAAAATAAACTAAAAGAAAGTTAGTATCCTCTTTCGTTTGTGCTTTAACTCCTCTTTTGTTAGGCTAACTCTAAACAGATTATATCATTCCTTGCCTTTTCAGTCATCTGGAATTTCTTAGTCCCGTATTTATTTTGAATATAGTCAATCCATCTTCTCCACTCCAGCTTATATTTCACATCTGAGTGGTCCTTAAGATATGCTGATATTTTAGCCATCTCTGCTAAGTTTGTGACTTTTAATGTCCATTCTTGAATAGTAGGCAAATCTTCCTTCTTCCAGTATTGCGCCACCAACAGTCTTGCTGCCGTAATTAAGTACAAAATCAAGTAAGTCTCTATGAAAGTACAATCAATAAGAGATATTCTCTGTATTTTCCATCTACTAATTTTAATGATTGCACAAACAAGCTCCTTGAAGTATATCTCTCTCCCCCCGTCTTCCTCGACTTTCTCCTCTCCATCCTCTCTTTTTCTCCTCCTCCTCCTCCTCCTCTCCTCCTCCTTGTTGTCTAGAGGGAATTTTAGGGAATGGTAGCATCCTAGTGAACCCAGGTTGTCAACTGTCCTTACATTTGTGACTCCAACAGATTTTCAGTCCAACTTGGGAGGACAGTTAGTAGCCCCCTCTGCTTCTGGTTCATTGGTATGAGAAAATAAGACACATTTACAAAAGGTTTACCCTTGAACTGTGAAGGTCTCACTGCTCAGAAAACTAGCATGTCCCTTTTCAATGCGTGAATCCAGAATTTCTTTTTTTTAAAAGTTTATTTATTTATTTTTATTTTTTACAAACGTATCAATGCGCAAACAGTGCGGCCCATGGGTGTCATGGTTCCACCACAAAACCACGGTAGACAAAAGCGCGCTCGACGAAAGCGCGTACGTGACGTCATCACAGTGTGACGAAAACATCGCGCTGTGATCGGTAAATGTAAAATTAAAGCGAAAACCTTACCCTAACCCCCCCAAACCTAACCCTAAACCTAACCCTTAACCTAACCCTGAACCTAACCCTAAACCTAACCCTTAACCTAACGCTAAACCTAACGCTAACCCTTAACCTAACGCTAAACGTAACCCTAACGCTCTAAACCTAACCCTAACCCTTAACCTAACCCTAACCCTAAACCTAACCCTTACCTTTATGTGAATCGGCTTGCTTTAATTTTATTTTTATTTCAATTTTTAATTTTTTCATCGCGCTGTGATGATGTCACGTACGCGCTTTCGTCAAGCGCGCTTTTGTGGACCGCGGTTTTGACGGGTCACGGGGTGTCATACATTCTAATACAAAATAAAACTAATAGCATTAATCATAGTTATTACTTTCAACCAACTTATGTATTTCTAATAGTAATACATATTTATGTAAAGTTACAATCTGTCACCGTTTGATTATTCCACGTTTTCTCTTATTATTGCTCTTAAATTATTATATAAAAGTGCATACACTAATATTCCCCTTTTCTCTTATTTCTGTCTCTTATTTTAACTTTTAATAATGTCATCCTTTGTTAAAAAAAAACATTTTTTCTATCCTACCTAACTTCTTTTTTCTATATGAATTTTTATTTTAAACACATAAACACATCAGCAAAAACAGACACACGTCTTAAAACAACATAGGAACAAGAAGTTCCATCGTATATCATACAGCAGTTCCGTATTGGTTTCTTTGCAGTTAGTGTTTTCCCTTCTATACATTTCTATCTTGCATTCATGGTCTCCTTATTCGTTATCCATTTTTATGTACAATTCTATATTTATTTATACTTAGCTATTTATAACCAAATATTGTTTACCTCTATTGTGCTTTATATTCTTACTGTCATTTATTCTCTTACATACAATTATAGGTATACATTCACATAGTTATTCTTTTTCTTTGCCATTCTTATACTATTGTTATTCCATTTAAAAGGTTATAAGGTACAGTTTGGATTGCTTTGTTTACCATCCCTAGCGTCTGTTGTACCTGTTGTACAGGGCGGGGCATAACCTTTTCCTAGGGGGTCACAGCAACACTTGTAATAACAACACAAATAATTCATACACCATTCGAAAGCCCATCAAAAACTGAGTTTATTGACACGATTTAATAGTCAGTATGACTACCATTAGCCCTTCGAACAGCATTCAAACGAGGTGGATAAGAACACAACAAATCTTCAAACAGTTCCGTTCGATTTTCCAGATTTTTCAACACAGTTTCCAAATTCATTCTCAAAGTTTCAACCGAATATCGATTTTGACCTTGCTCCTGAATCATCAGAGCTTCCACTTCATCCTTAATTATGGCCCCAATGTTCTCTGCCGGATTGAGATCTGGTGAATTTCCCGGCCAGACGTCATTGCCCCAAAATTCGACATCCAGCATCGCGAGCCTCTCGAAAGGCAATGCATTTTATTCTGTCAATGATCCTTTGTTCTTCCGAATCGAATTTTCCAGCCATTCTTAAAGCAAATTTAACATTTAATAGCTCATTCAATTCAGTTTTTTATGGGCTTTAAAATGAGGTGTCGCGGAAGTTGTAAACTGCTGTCGATCTTGCTGTGACCCCCTAGGAAAAGGTTATGCCCCGCCCTGTATACACTAATATTCCCGTTTTCTCTTATTTCTGTCTCTTATTCTAACTTTTAATAATGTCATCCTTTGTTAAGAAAAAAACATTTTTTTCTATCCTACCTAACTTCTAATCATGTCATATACTTACAAAGAAAGAGAGGGAAAAGAAGCATATCAAAACAACACTAATATTCCCCTTTTCTCTTATTTCTGTCTCTTATTCTAACTTTTAATAATGTCATCCTTTGTTTTAAAAAAAAACATTTTTTTTCTATCCTACCTAACTTCTAATCATGTCATATACTTACAAAGAAATAGAGGAAAAGAGAAGCATATCAAAACAACACCAAAAAAAGAAAAATCATCTCTCCATCATCTCTTGCCCACTTCGATACTTTAATTGCTATGCTTTTTTTTTTCTTTTTGACTTGTAACAAGTCACTCCAGAATTTCTGATGGTTAGAGAAGAAAAAACCCTCTTATCTCTCAGGAGTTCTGTGTAAAATGTAGGTTAATCTGGATCCTAGATGTCTAAAGAGAGAGTTACACAACACAATACAACACAACACAACACAATACACACACACACAAGATTCTTATCTTGCGATGGGCTTTTTGGCCTGTGAACCATTTATTTTGGAGGTCATAAAAAGGAGAAGTTGGGATGGCATAACGTTAGGCAACCTGAAAGTGAAACGGATAAACTGGCGTGAAGAAAGTCATCCTTTCGTGTTCAAGGGAGTTTCACAAGTTCAAACTTTTACAGGAAACCTCGTGTTTGCGGGAGAAATGCAGCCCTACCCAGAAGACAGTCTGAAAGAAAAGAGAAGAAGGAATAAGGTGGGTGGTGGGAAACAAGAGGAACAGACAAGTTTGAGGTGGGACCCGTAGAGTCGTTCTTAGTGGAGATCATAAGGGGAAAGTTCTCTGAACCTCAATTGTACACATACTGAGCTCTCTGTTCTCCAAACTGAAGAATGAATTGTGCTGTTTCATGACCATAATAAGGATTGGCCTCGGGCTTGGCCTTGGGGCTGGGGCTTGGAGCTGGGGGCTTGGCGTTGGGGCCTTGGGCCTGGGGGCCTGGGGCTTGGGCTTGGAGCCTGGGGCTGGGCCTTGGGGGCTGGGACATGGGGCCTTGGAGGCTGGGGGCTTGGATCTGGGGGCTTGGCGTTGGGGCCTGGGGCTGGGCCTTGGGGCTTTGGGCCTGGGCCTTGGGGGCTGGGGGCTTGGACATGGGGCCTGGGGCCTGGCCTTGGGGGCTGGGGACTTGGGGCCTGGGGCCTGGGTCTTGGGGCTTTGGGCCTGGGGCTGGGCCTTGGGGGCTTGGAGATGGGACCTTGGGCCTGAGGGCTGGGGGCTTTGGGCTTGGGCCTGGGCCTTGGGGCCTGGCCTTGGGGTTGGGCCTTGGGGCCTGGGGCTGGGCCTTGGCGCTTTGGGCTTTGGGCCTGGGCCTTGGGGGCTGGGGGCTGGGGCCTTGGGGCCTGGGGCTGGGCCTTGGCCTTGGGGCTTTGGGGCTGGGCCTTGGGGGCTGGGCCTTGGCCTTGGGGCTTTGGGGCTGGGCCTTGGGGGCTGGGGCTTTGGGCCTGGGGCTTGGGCCTCGGAGCTTGGCCTTGGGGCCTGGGACTCGCGGTTTGGCTTTGGCTTGGCTAATGAGTTGGGAGCAGGGGAGATTTTGGATCTCCTGCTTAAGACAACAATGCCTCCGCTGTCATAATTGACAGAAAGTAAATTTATGTATTTACCTGCTTTCTGGATTGGCACAAAACGTAGCCAAGAGGTACACACTTGTCAAATGGAAGAAGTCAAGGAAGCAGGACAGAGTTCAAAAGTACTGCAAGTTTATTTCATGCTGCCAATATACAAGAATCGGAGGGTCAGTCCTGCCCCTGTGACTACATTTTTGGAGTGAGGCATAGTTTTACTAAAGTCAAATGAAGTACAGCAAAGCAAAGCCAGGTCCGAGGTTCCCACACCAATTCCCTAGTGAAGACCCTTGTTTCCCAGTCCTGCTCTCCCACTGATCCCCATAAGTCTAACCATATTCAAACCAGATGTTTTTGGAACTGCCATCCTTGGAATGCAGCTGCATTCTTCTCTCTGGCTGGCTGTCCTTGAAATGTTGCCTCCGGCCGGCACAAAGTACTTTGGAGGTGCTCCTTTCCCCCCTTCCAAATTGTGACCTGTCAAAACCGCGCTCGACTAAGCCGCACCCGATTAAACCGCGTCGCTGACATCATCAACAGGGCGACAACAACCAGCGCGGAGAAAGAAGGGCGCTTTAAATAGCGCTTTGAAAGCAAGCCCATTCAACTTAAGGTAAGGGTTAGGTTAAGGATTAGGGTTAGGTTAAGGGTTAGGGTTAGGTTTAGGGTCAGGTTAAGGGTTAGGGTTAGGGTTAGGTTAAGGGTTAGGTTTAGGATTAGGTTTAGGGGGGTTAGGTTTAGGTTTAGGGGTTAATTTTAGGTTTAGGGTTTACAGCGTGCTTCTGTCTCCGCGCTGTTGTCGCCCTGTTGATGACGTCAGCTATGCGGTTTAGTCGGACGCGGTTTAGTCGAGCGCGGTTTTGTGGTGGAACCCTTCCAAATGGCTTCCCTCCCCTCCCCATCATCCATGGCAGGCTGGCACTGAAGTGAGGAGAACACGCGAGTGAGGTGGCAGATCTAACCCAGAGTATTAATGATCAAGGCAAATTGGTGCTCCATAAAAGTCAATGGACGTCAAGGAGAGGCTGAATTTAGGTCTATTATGAGATGTAGAGATTCCAGGCTGATGATGCATTTGACGCAACCTTTGGGCTCAGCTACCTTGTCTCCTACAACACTACGATGAAGGGCAGAAAGAGCAAACCAAGGTTTAATGAATAAAAGTTGACTTTTTTCACTGGTGCAGCTGCTGGCCTTGTTCAGAACATTCTAGGAACTGTTCTGAGCTAGGCTTCCCTAGCGACACGAAGCCGAGTCCCCGTCCCGATAAATCCCTTTTATTTAATTTACAGTCAATTCCTCTCCAGCAAAGTCCCAACCCACAGTCTTTCAAGAGAGTTCACAATTACCGAACTTTATCAGGCTTGGAGAGTGGCCAGGCCGATATCTTTCAGACACCGCAATATTTGGCAAGAATGCAGGAATGAATTAATTGTCTCCTGCAAACTCCACTCCCCTTTTGCTCCTCTTTTATTTCCTCTGGGAGGGGCCATTCTCTGTCCACCTGTGGTCTTACTCCCAACTCAACTCTTGTTCCTTAGCTGTTCCCTTCGTCTGGTAACTCTGCGCATGCACACACTGGGAACAGGATCCAGCTGTTCGTCTGCCTCACTGATGTATGACTCTGAAGGCAGCTGATAACTGGCATACGGCTCTGGCCCGTCTCTGCCTCTGACACAGAGCCCTCATCAGAGCCTTCCCCAGACTCCAGGAATGGCCCATTTTCCTCCCCAACCTCCTCACTGTCCTAATCTGCTGCCAGCTCCACTGGCTGTTGGCGGGCCACAACAGGAACCCACAGTCAGATTTTTTAGCAGCCAAGATGGTCCCCAACTGAACTGGATGGAACAACTCCAATTTTCCAGCTCAGGTGGCGAATGGTTTCCATGGATAAAACCTTCCTCTTCCTTCTTCTAGTCTCAACATCTCACAACCCTTTGGATAGGTTTCTCTGTGAAACTGTCTTTCAGACTTTGGACTCACTGCCCAAATTACGGACACCTGCCAGAGGCTCAAGGTTTAAAACAAATGAGCAGAAGGCTCAATCAGATGTCTTAAGTTGGGCTGCATCATTTTGAACCATGCGTGGATGGACCGAGAGATGCTCCTTACCATTGGCAGACAGACATATACCAGTAGCCCTCTACTTACAACAGTTCATTTAGCAAATGTTTGAAGTTACAACACTGAAAAAAAGGGGCTTAGGGCCGCTGCAGCATTCCCAGGGTCACGTGATTGAAATTCAGACACTTGGACACTGACTCACATTTATGACAGTTGCAGTGTCCCGGCATCACGTGATCCTGTTTTTTGCGACCTTCTCATGAGCAAAGTTGATGGCTAAACCAGATTCATTTAACAACCGTGTTACTAACTGAATCACTGCCGGGATTCACTTTACGGCGATGGCAAGCAAGGCCGTTCAAGAGGGTAAAAGTCGCTTCACAACCGTCTCGTTTAGGAACAGAAACACTGGGCTGAATTGTGGTAGTAAGTCGAGGACTGTAGCTGCATTTTGGCCATCAGGCTGACAAGACATAGAGTCTGCTGCTGTCGCTTCTACTGTGGGAATCCTTGTAAATATCCGTTGGGTCCTTAGGCAGGAAAGCCTCACTTGAGAAAGAGGCTTGGGGACTCCCCTTCAGCTGTGTCCTTTCATAACACACAAGCGCCCCGGGGATAGGTGGGGGCCTAAGTGCGTCACTCACAAGGCTTTTTTGGAAGTCGAAATCATTTTGTCTGACTCAGCACGTGATTTGCTGTTAACACAGTGACAGAGCCTGTTGCAATTCGGGGCAGCAGTGGCCAAAGAGCCATGTCGAGCAGGGAAAATTGCAGATGTTGAAAGGCCATTGGTAGTCGCCGCCCATCACTCCTCCTCCGACATGTATAAAAGGAAGAGGTTCAGTGCTCTCCAGCCTGGGGTTTGAAGGCACAGGACATCATCCGTGGCATCATGTGGGCCAAGGTAGGTTCTTCCGTGTCTTGCTTCCAGGAGGAGGTGTGGATGCTTCAGCTGAAGCAGAGGAGACAGGGGGCTTAGGCAGGGAAGGACGTGGGGCTTTGTCTACAGGAGGTGACAGACCTACCGTATTTTTCAGAGTATAAGACGCACCTTTTTCTCCCCTAAAAGAGGGTGAAAATTTGGGTGCGTCTTATACACTGAATGTAGCCCCACCCACCCATCGGCTCCAACCTTTTGGTCTCTGTCCCCAGCAATTTACCTCTTTGCAGCAAACAGGGGCTTGTGGAGGCTTCAATAAACCATAGCAGTCTCTAACAACTGATGATCGGGAGAAATTGAAAGTGAAACTTGCTGTTTGCTCCAGGAGGCAAATTGCCAGGAGGCAGATTTTGTTTTTTCTTGTGCTAATCAGGCTGTTTGCTGCAAGGAGGCAAGTCAACAACTATAAATGCCTATAGAACGTTCAAATTATCACACTTCTTTTTTAAAGACTGCTATATTATTGTTCTAGAGAACTTAACAAAATGAAGAAGCTTTTTAAAATAAATGCTTGATCTGATGAAGCCCGGTGCTATTGTTTTAAAAGTGCTATTCTTTTAAACAGCAGAGAATAACTATACTTCCAGAAAGCACATCAATTTTAACAGCATCTGTACAAGTATAGTCCGAAATATAACACCACAAACAGTGTAGATTTTTTGTACTGTTTGTTGCAAGGAAGCAAATTGCTGGGAGGCAGATATTTTCCCCTTGTTTTCCTCCCCCCAAATCTAGGTGCATCTTATACTTCGGAGGGTCTTATACTCCGAAAAATATGGTAATCTATGTTGGCTTTTGAGTAGAGTCAAGTAACAGAGATTTGGGGAAATGGTCCTTGAAGTCTGAGAGGCCCATCAGAGACCAACACAGACTGGTTGAGCTGTGTCAAAATGGGAAGGAAGCAGCTTCCTGCGTTCTAGGCAGCGCCCGCAGGGCCAAGGTTAACATTATGGGCTTCCCACAGGTTTATGTATGTGCTATTGCCATGGCCAATGTTGTTGGCAAAACTACCAGGACTTTGAAGCTAGGTGAGGTAGAGACCATCCGACCTCAGCCTTCAAAAACAGGGCAAGAGCACTCCAGATAGCCTATGATTGAAGAAGCAAGGAATGACATGATTTGTTTAGGGTTAGCCTAACAGAAGAGGAGTTAAAGTACAAGTGAGGACGATACAAAAGTTTTATTTTAAGATTTAGAATATGATTGTTAAAGATTTACACCCTGTATTTGCTCTGGGAAGTTGGGGTGTGTGTGGGGAGGTTTCAGGTGGGGAGGGTAGGTAAATATTTGTAAAAGCTTTTTAAATTTTCAATTAAAAAAAAAACAGGGCAAGAGCGAAGTGTGGGTCAAAACAGACCTCACCCCATTCCTAAGAGGTCCGTATAGGGGGGGGGCATAAGCACCCCAGTGTGCCTAATGTCCCTATTCCCCCCCCCGTCCCCATTCATCTGTATTTACTTCCTTCGTCCACGCTCATCTTCATACTTATATCTGCTATCTTGCCCACGTTTGACAAACAAGCAAATTAAAAATAAATAAAAATAAAATTTGGCACTTCCATCAGCCTCACTGCTCCATGTGATCAGACAGGAGGCAGAAATGAAAGTTATCGGAACCAAAAGATTTTTTTTCATTTTCTGATAGAATCGTGCTTCTGCTCCACTGGGGTGGCTGGCCAGCAGGAAGGAAATGCACAGGGTATTACAGCTCGTTCTTGATTTACAGAGCCAAGGTGGCGCAGTGGTTAAATGCAGCACTGCAGGCTACTGCTAGATCAGCAGTTCAGCGGTTCAAATCTCACCGGCTCAGGGTTGACTCAGCCTTCCATCCTTTCGAGGTGGGTAAAATGAGGACCCAGATTGTTGGGGGCAATATGCTGACTCTCTGTAAACCGCTTAGAGAGGCCTGAAAGGCCTATGAAGCGGTATATAAGTCTACTGCTATTGCTATTGCTATTGCTATCACAACTGAGCCCAGCATTTCTGTTGCTAAGCGAGATGGTTGCTAGGCAGGTGCCCCCCCCCCCGCTTTATGACTTTTCTTGCCACAGTTGTTAAGTGAATTGTTGCAGTCAGTGGTGAAATCTATTTGTTTTTTGCCATTGGTTTTGTGGGCATGGCTTGGGGGTGTGTCATGTGACTGGGTGGGCATGGCCAACTTTTTTCCACTTTTTAAAGCATTTTTACTACCAGTTCTGATGAATAGGTAGTTTAAAATGCTTTAAAAAGTGGGGGGGAAAGCTTCTGACAATTACACGGCTCATAGCTGAGTGTCACAGAACTTTTCCTCCCCCACTTTTTAAAGCTTTTTTTTAAAACTACGGTTCAGGCGAACTTTAGCATTTTTTGCTACCGGTTCAAACGAACCGGTAGCCAGCACCCCTGGTTGCAGTTATTAAGTTAGTAATAGAGTTGTTAAATGAATCTGGGCTTCCCCATTGACTTTGCTTGTCAGAAAGTCCCAAAAGGGAATCCCAAGCCCCCCCACCCGGGACAGCAGAACCGTCAAAAGTACATGTCAGTTGCCAAGGGTCTGGATCTCGATCACCTGACCACAGAGAGACTGCAATGGTCCTAAGAGTGGAAAACCATCAGAGGTCCCCTTTCCCAGTGCCATTGTGACTTTGGATGGTGACTAAACGGACAGTTGCAGGCCAAGGGCAAGCTCTGATTTGCTTCTGCAAAGATCCATCAAAACAGATGGAGCCAAGGTGGCACAGTGGTTAGGGTGCAGTGCTGCAGGCCACTTCAGCTGGCTGTTATCTGCAGTTCAGCGGTTCAAATCTCACCGGCTCAAGGTTGACTCAGCCTTCCATCCTTCCGAGGTGGGTGAAATGAGGACCCAGACTGTGGGGGGCGATATGCTGACTCAATTTGCTAAAAATCTGTAAACCGCTTAGAGAGGGCTGAAAGCCCTATGAAGCGGTATATAAGTCAAATAAACAAACAAACAAACAAATAAACAAACAAACAGGTTAGGGTCTGGAGAAAATGGCGGGGGAGGAGAAACATGCCTGTCACACTTTGGTTTCTCTTTGCCAGAACATTACGGGCAACTTTGCAAATGTGATCCACGGGTTGAATCCAAGCCACCTGACCGACCGAGTCGTTCACAGGAGCAAACGGATGATTTTGGATACTTTGGGAGTGGGTCTGGTGGGCACCAGAACTGACGTCTTCCAGAAGCTCATCCAGTACAGCAAGGTAAGAGGATCTGTTGCCTTAATTCTTCTCTGAAATCAGATTAACAGAGTTGGAAGGGACCTTGTAGGTCATCTAGTCCAATCCCCCACCCAAGGAGGAGACCCTATATTATTTCTGACAAATGGCAACCCAGTCTCTTCTTGAAAGCCTCCATTGATGAAGCTGCCACAATTTCTGAAGGCAACTTCTGTTCCATCAGTTGATTGCTCTCACTGTCAGAACATTTCTCCTGATTGAATCTCTCCTTGTTCAGTTTTTCCATCCATTATTCCTTATCTGGCCTTCGGGTGCCTTGGAAAAGAGTTTGACCCCGTCGTCTCTGTGGCAGCCTCTCAGATAATGGAACACTGCTATCATGTCTCCCCTGGTCTTTCTCTTCACTTGACTAGCCATGCCCAGTTCCTGTAACCGTTCATCATGTGTTTTAGCCTCCAGTTCCCTAATCATTCGGGTTGCTCTCCTCTGCACTTTTAACTAGAGTCTCAACACATTTTTATAGTGTGGTGACCAAAACTGGATGCAGTATTCTAGGTATGGTCTTACTAAGGCTTTATAGAGAGGTAATAGCACCTCACTTGATCTTCATTGATACCTTTTGGCCTAGGCAGTTATTTGGATGATCTTTTAAGGCAGGAGTGGGAAATTATGACCCTTTGAGGACCTGTGGACTTCAACTCCCAGAATTCTTAAGCCAGCATGGCTGGCTTAAGAATTCTGGGAGTTGCAGTCCACAGGTCCTCAAAGGGCCGTAGTTCCACTCCCGTTTTAAGATAACAGCCATGTATTTTTGCCACAGATTATCTTTATTGCTATTTCTTTCCCCAATGGAGATTAGCACAAAGTGGCCTTTTCTTTCCTCCGTTTACCTAAAGGGATATATCAATTCTCCCCCTCAGGATTCTTCTTCCTGGTTGGGCTGGCATGCGATAGATGAGGTAATGCGCCAGCCCCTTCCTCCAGCTAGAGGGAGCCTTTTCCTATCCAAGGACTCCGTTCCAAATAGCCTGATTTCCTCCCCCCCCCCGCCCCCAATGATAGCAAACATGGAGTCCATTATCAAACTGCTGCCTTTGGTCAGCATCCAACTCGTCCATGATGGAGATCTGTGCAGGTAAGTTCTGTGTAAGAGGGAGTAGGTCCCCTTGCAGTTGTCCTCTTTGTAGGAGATAACCAAGCTAAGCCGGAGAGCGGGGTCAAATGCACCATCAGTTTGGAGTCACTACGCTGCCGTAAGAGACCAAAGTCCAGCTTCCCTTGAAGTCCGTTGACTCTTATTGGTGCTAATCCACCTTGACCATTCGTAGTTCAGATTCCTGTGTATAGATGGCATGGAATAAACTTGAAGCGCTTTTGAACTTTATCCTGGTTTACTTTATCCTGGTCTTGGACTTGATGGATACACTGTTGTGCAACAACACCCCATACAAATTGTGCAACCATTTGCCTTGATCATTAGTAGATCAGATTCTTGTGTATAGCGTTGCTTGGAATAAATTTGAAGTACTTTTGAACTTTATCCTGGTTTACTTTATTCCGGTCTTGGACTTGATGGATACACTGTTGTGCAACAACACCCCATACAAATTGTGCAACAATTTGCCTTGATCATTAGTAGATCAGATTCTTGTGTATAGGGTTGCTTGGAATAAACTTGGAGTACTTTTGAACTTTATCCTGGTTTACTTAACTGTCTTGAACCCGATACTCTTGAATTTTGGAGTATCTGCTCTGGACCAATTTGCCTTGACCATTGATAGATCAGATTCTTGTTGCCTAGAATAAACTCGTAGTACTTTTGGACTCTGTTCTGGTTCCTGATTCCTTGTGCTTGATGCTCTTGGTGGAATGAGCCTGGGAAATAATAAAGAGAAGTAGTTGTTTCATTTCATATGCAGAAGTTCCTCCCAAACAAGATTGTGATTTATTTATTTTTTTCAGATTTACAGCTCGGATTCATCCAGTTCTGTCTGGGGATGCTCAACACTCAAGCTGCCTCCACTCTACGCAGCCTTGGTGAATGGTGTGGCGGTAAGAAGCCCTTGGTACTCCTTCCCTACCACCCTCTGATTCCACCTAGTTTTTGCTGGGAGAAAGTAGCTGGGGCCACTACTCCATCCATTTACTCTAAGCAGGGGCATGCTGGGAGCTGTGGAACCGTCATACATACATATGTGCCATTTTCCAAATGTTGGCAATGTGACCATGGGGATGCTGCAATCACGTGAAATGTGGTTATAAGTCACTTTTGTCAGTCAGTTTTTCATGTCAGCTCAAGGTGACCTGTGTAACAATGATGCGTTGCCAATTTTTTTACTACTGGATCGGGTGCGGTTGGGCGCGCGCTTCTGCGCATCCGGGTGGGAGGGTGGAGCTTCTTACCACCGCTACTACCGATTCACCTGATTTGGGTCGAACCGGGAGCAACTCACCTCTGTTATGTAGATGTCTTTCCTAATTTTGTCCACCCAACAAGGAGCCCGGAATATGTTCCGACCCTCAATGGGCACTGCAGAACTTTATACAGGCCCCACACGGGGAACGTTAGGATCCCAGAGTCAGGATTTGGGTTGGGTGATTGTGGTGGTGAGGTGTTTCTCCCATCATTGTGCCCAGTAATTTCCTTTTGGGATATCTCTTAAGAAAGAGAAAAGAGGGCAGGAGAGGAATATCACCTGCTGGATTTAATTAGGTTTTTCTTCCTTGGAACTTCCTGCTGCCTATTGGCGTTTTACTTCACCCTCATTATAGATGAGAGGCGTCAGACTCAATTTCATTGAGAGCCGCATCAGAGATGTGGTTGACCTTGGGGGGGGGGGCAGCTGGACGTGGGCGATTGGGTGGGGGTGGCCAGCTGGATGGGCATGGCCAGCTTGATGCCACTCCCCAAACTTCTGGCATGTTTTCTTTTTGTACTGGGTAGACCCGGCTGAAGCCAAGCTGGCCTCATCTTTTCTCTTCACACTCCCCGCGGGCCGGATCCAATCCCATTAGGGGCCGGATTTGGCCCACGGGTCTCGAGTTTGACATCCCTGCTATAGATGGCCTTGATGAGAAACCTTGATCATCTTGATTTCAGCACAAGGGAGATGATCCCCAAGTGGACTGAAAATGCAGGAGAGAAGGTGAAGCCCTTACCTCAGTTGCAACTCCCCCGACTCAAAATTTCTTCTCTCTTCCTCTGCTTCCCCCTTCACAGATACACTCCATGGATTTTGACGATACATGGCATCCCACCACCCATCCGTCGGGGCCAGTGTTGTCATCCCTCATGGCCGCTGCCGAAGGTGTGGCCGAAAAACAAAGGGTGTCTGGCTGCGACTTGCTCTTGGCGTTCAACGTTGGGATCGAGGTGCAAGGCAGACTGATGACCTTCTCCAAGGAGGCCAGCAATCTTCCTAAAAGGTCTGTTTTTGTTTTGTTTAACTTGTTCTAAAACAGGCCCCAGAAGGACCCTCCTGGGGTGGGCTTAATGGTCAGCCACGACTCTAATCTAGCATCGTCCAAGCTTCCTTTATTCCTATCTAAGCCGAGTGGGCTTCTTTGTTAGATGGTCATTACTTGAGGACAAGATCAGGGGTGAGTTCCAGATCCCGTCGCAACCGGTACACTGCGATGGGGCCGGGTGCCCACCTCGTGCACACGCACAGCGCACGCCACTGCCCTGCAACACTCCAGCTGCTCAGCGGAGATCGCGCAGGTGCCGTACGCTACGCGTGTGTGCGCAAACAGCCCGGTTGGCTTAAAATCAGGTAAGAAATGAAGAGTGGGCGGGTGGGCCCACCATAACACCGTTCCGGTACAGTGGCCGCTGCTCCCAGCTGCCACGGGTACACCCCTACCGGGGTGCACCACCTGGAACCCACCACTAGATCAGATGTGGCAGATCAGATCATTTATTGGCACCCCTTGCTGGGACACAAACTATTGTTCTCTTTGCGCTTAGGTGATGTACAGTCTTTGACTTACAACAGTTTTTTTGTGGCCATTCAAAGTTACAACAGCATTGAAAAAAGTTACTTATAGTCAAACTTTCCAGGCTGAGGGATTCACCAGGAATGTCGAGAAGGAGAGTTCTGTAGGTCAGGGGTCTCTAACCCACCAGTCTGTGGGCCGGCAGTAGTCCATGGCATGCCAGAAACCAGGCTGTGTAAACATGCGCAGCCCATCCGCGGATTGAAGGCAGCACGTAAAACCATGCCCCCTTGGGTCCACAGAAAATCCTCTGTCCACAGAACTGGTCCTCACTGCCTTTCTTCTGCTCACGGATGTTATTTTGATTTTTACAGGTTCCACCCGCCCTCCATTCTTGGCACCATGGGAAGCGCTGCAGCCACCGCGAAGCTCTTGGGCCTCGACCAACGCAAGTGCAAGGAAGCCCTGGCGGTAGCCGCCTCTTATGCCGGTGCCCCACTGGCCAACGCAGCCACGCAGACCAAACCGCTTCACATGGGCAACGCCAGTCGGCACGGTGTGGAAGCGGCTCTCCTGGCCTCTCTGGGCCTGCAAGCCAGCAAGCGGATTCTGGACCTCGAGTCAGGCTTTGGGGCCTTTTACATGGATTACCTACCTCAGACATTGCCCAGCCTCCAGTCCTACTCTTGGTTGCTGGACCAACAAGACGTGGCCTTCAAGAGCTTCCCGGCGCATCTGGGGACACACTGGATGGCCGAAGCTGCCCTGGCGGTAAGGAAGCATCTTGCCCGGAGTGGGGAACCTCTGTCCACTACCCGCATCAAGGCCATCGTGCTTGATGTCCCCAGTATTAAATATGTCGATCGGCCATTTCCTTCTTCCGAACACGAAGCCAGGCACTCCTTCCAGTTTGCTGCCTGCACAGCACTGCTGGATGGCTTCATCTCAGTCGAATCCTTCACGCCGCAGAGACTGTCCAGGCCGGAGTTGAATGACCTCCTCCAAAAAACCAGCCTGGAGCATTCTCCGGATAACCTCCCCAGCTTCAACAGCCTTTACTGCGGAGTCAAAATCATCCTCCAGGATGGAGACACCTGGGCAGAGCGTTGCGAAACCTTCTATGGGCACTGGAGGAAGCCCCTGAGCCACGAGGATTTGGTGAAGAAGTTCCATGCCAATGCCGCTGCCGCGGTCTCCCCAGAAGTGGCCGAAAGCATCGTGGACACGGTTGATAAGCTGGAATCCCTGGACGACTGCAGGGAGCTATTCTCACTTCTTCGAGGAGCTGAGCTGACAAAAGATTTGCGGCAACGCAAGAGGGAAACTTTGTGAGATCTACCTGGTCCCAGAAGGACCTTCCTGGCCTGCACTTCATGGTCAGCTATGACCCAGCTTCATCGATTCCTGTCTAACCTTAGTACCTCGACTTACAACACTTCATTTAGTGACCGTTGAAAGTTACAACAGACTGAAAAACGTGACATGACAATTTGTCAGAGTTACCTTTGCATGATCATGCGTCCAAAATCCAGGTACTTGGCAACTGTTTCATACTTACGACCATTGCTGTGTCCTGGGTGTGTGTCCCCTTTTGCGACCTTCTGACAAGTCAACGGGGAAGCCAGATTAACAACCGTGTTACTAATTTAAGGACCTGGTTTGCCCTTAGGGCCGTTTTTTTGCCCTCCAGAGCATTCAGGAGGGCAAAAAACAGCCGAAAAAGAAGGCAGAACTCAGCTGGCCAGCGCATGCAGGCGCACTGGAGCTGAGAAGGCAACACCTCATGTACACTAACAAATGGCTCCATGTGCCACCCCTGGCACATGTGCCATAGGTTCACCCTCATGGGGCTAGAGAATAGAAGCCAAAACAAGAAATAAAAGTTGTAAAAGTTATTAATTATAATACGAAGAAAAATGTATGTATGTAAAATTTGATGACATGCATTATACTATTAGATTACAATATAATTATTACATTAGCATATAGAATTGTTAAAATCTACGAGAAGGCAATAATCGAACAGTAAACTACAAAAATGGATTAAGCATGTTGATACGGGAAGCTGTAAAATTATATTATATTGTTATGCTGTTTGTGTTTTTATCTGTTTGTATTTGTGTTTGTATTTTTCTTGGTTTTTTTTCCCTTTTCCTTTTTTAGTTGTTTTTTTTTTAAACTTGAAAATGTTCAATAAAAACTATTAAAAAAAAGAATGGCGGCTTTTCTTTTAAATATCCTGTAAAAAGAACCACTTTCATCTGGATTCTTCTCATTTATTTCTGAGCTCTTTCTATAAGCTCGTTCTAGAAAGCAACAGACCCCTGAAAGTCAGCTGGGTGGCTTTGGGCCAGTCACTCTCGGAGTCCAATCCACTGACAGGGTTGTGGTTAGGGGGCAAATCAGAGGAGGAGGAAGGTCTATTGGATACACGTGCCTCCTTGAGTTTATTGTATAACTGATTAAGGTGGGACATAAATGAATGAATGAATGAAACAAAGAAAATAACATGCTCTAGGGGAAACAGGCATGAAGCCACCCATCCATCCATCCATAAAAAAATAAATAGAATAGAATAAAATACAAAACAATATATTAAAACAAAATAAAGTAAATAAAATAATAAATAAAATAATAAAATACAATAAATACAATAAAAAATAAATAAAATAAATAAAATAAATAAAATAAATAAAATAAATAAAATAAATAAAATAAATAAAATAAATAAAATAAATAAAATAAATAAAATAAATAAAATAAATAAAATAAATAAAATAAATAAAATAAATAAAATAAATAAAATAAATAAAGTAAAATAAAATAAATAAAATAAATAAATAAAAAAATAAATAAAAAAATAAATAAAATAAAACAACATGCTCTAGGGCCGTGATGGCGAACCTGTGGAAGTTTTAAAGAAGAGATTGGAAAACCGTTTGCCTGAAATGGTGTAGGGTTTCCTGCCTAAGCAGGGGGTTGGACTAGAAGGCCTCCAAGATCTCTTCCAAATCTGTTATTCTATTCCCATTCCCAATTCCATTCCATTCCATTAATCTCCAAACACGCATGGCCAATAAAACTATTCTACTCCTATTCTACTCTACTCAATTCCAATCACACACTGCCAATAAAGGTACTCTACTCCTATTCTACTCATTTCTTTTTTTAAATAAATCTTTTTATTAAACATTCTTGAAAAAAAACCATAAACTTTTACAAGTGTTTAGTTCCCCCCCAGCCCCCCCAACCTTCCCCCTCCCCCCGACTTCCCAGAACCAATATAGGGTATAAATCTTTAGCAAAGAGAATCTAAGATACAGTTTAAGAAAACAAAACCCCAAAAAGATGGCGAACAACGTATTTCCATTGAACTCTAGCTCCTCCTTGCTGGACTAACTCTAAATAATTTATAATTCCTGTTCTTTAATCATAAACTATCTGGAGTTTCTTAGTCCCGTATTTGTTTTGAGTATAGTCAATCCATCTTTTCCACTCCAGTTTGTATCTCTCATTTGAATGGTCCTTAAGATATGCAGATATTTTGGCCATCTCTGCTAGGTTTGTTACTTTCAATGTCCATTCTTGAATAGTAGGCAAATCTTCCTTCTTCCAGTATTGCGCCACCAACAATCTAGCTGCAGTTATTAAATGCAATATCAGATTAGTCTCTACAACTGTACAATCAGTAATTATGCCTAACAAAAATAACTGAGGGGTAAACTTTATCCTTTTTTAAAGAACATTTTGCATAATCCACCATATTTTAATCCAAAATGCTTTAACCTTTTTGCAAATCCACCATATATGAAAATATGTAGCATCCATACACTCACATCTCCAGCATTTAGGTTGTAAGTTCTGATACATAGAAGCCATTTTTTAAGGATCTAAATGCCATCTATAAAACATCTTATACAATTTTTCTCTCAAGTTTTGGGCCTGTGTAAACTTTACATTTCTCACCCATATCTTTTCCTATGTATCCAGCATTATTGGTTCTTCAACATTTTGAGCCCATTTAATCATGCAGTCTTTAACTAGTTCTGTTTCTGAGTCAATTTCTATTAATACATTATATAATCTCTTTATATGCATTGGGCTTTGATCTCTAATTTGTTTAAGTAAATTATCCTCGACTTGCATAAAGCCAATTTTTTGATCTATTTCCCATCTAGCCTGTAACTGCCCGTATTGAAACCATGTTTGAATTACTTTTTCCTTTTTTAGTACATCCAAGGGTTTCAGTTGTAGTACACCTCTTTCTACAGTAAGAAGCTGTCTATAAGTAGTTACATCCTGTTTTTGTACTATATTCATATTTTCTATTGCATGTCTAGGGATAGCCCACATAGTTATCTTATCATTTAATTTGTATTGATATTTTTTCCAAACCCGCAGTAGAGCATTCCTTAAAATATGGCTTTTAAAATTCTTATTCACCTTTTTGTTGTATAGCAAATAAGCATGCCAGCCATATACCAAATCATACCCTTCAATATTAAGTATTCTATCACCTGTTAAATTAACCCAGTCACTAATTATAGACAGAACTACTGCATCATAATATAGTTTTAAATTGGGTAATTTCAAGCCTCCTCTTTCACGCACATCTTGCATTATTTTTAGTTTTACTCTCGGCTTCTTCCCTACCCATACAAATTTATTAATACCCTTCTGCCATTCTAGCAGGCTTGCATCTTTTTTAAGTATTGGTAATGTTTGAAAAAGAAATTAAAAATTTAGGTAAAATATTCATTTTCACTGCTGCTATTCTTCCCACACACTGCCAATAAAGGTACTCTACTCCTATTCTACTCATTTCTAATCACACACTGCCAATAAAGCTACTCCACTCCTATTCTACTCCACTCATTTCCAAATCACACATGGCCAAAAAAAGCTCCTCTACTTCTACTCTACTCATTTCCAATCACAAATGGTCAATAAAGCTCCTCTACTCCACTCATTTCCAACCACACAAGCCCAATAAAACTATCCTACTCCCATTCCATTCTAGTCTCTACGTTTTAGCTTCATTCCCAACCGGCGCACCCTACAAAGAAATCTTTCCCCAGCCCAACTCATCTCCAGGACGGCCAGGCTCGTCCCCGCCCACTCCCCTGTCATGTGCCTCTCCGGGACCCGACTCAGCTGACGGCGGAAGCGCGCACGCTCTGGAACTGCCGCGCAAACCGGAGCGGTTTCAGTCTCCTGGGCGCCCGGGATGGCGCAGCGGACGGCGCTCCGGTTGCTGCCGCTGCTGCTTTTGCCGCCGTTGCTGTTGCTACCGCCGGGCGGCCGGGCGAAGGTGTGCGAGGGCCAGGGCCGCTGGCCGGTTCCATACAGGCGAGTCTCGGGGGCGGAAGCGGTGCAGGGCTCGGTTGGTGGGAGGCAGAGCGGGGAAGCCCTTTCTGCCGGGCGGGCTTGGAGAGATTACGCCTTCTCTCTCGTCCCGCAGGCGCTTCGATGGCCGTCCCCGGCCGGATCCCTTCTGCCAGGCGCGGTACACCTTCTGCCCCAGCGGCTCTGCCTTGCCGGAGATGCGGGAGACGGACGTCCTGGCCGTGTATCGCTTGCAGGCGCCCGTCTGGGAGTTCAAATACGGAGGGCTTCTGGGCCACCTGGTAGGACCGTTCCCTCCTGCCCTTCCGCGCTCACCCCGGAGTAAAAATCCCGAGGTTGATTGGGTTGGGAGTTCCACCTTTCCCCGGGAGGCCCAGGACTACCGCGGAGGGTTTGTCCGGTTGGTATGGAAGGAGCCCCGAGAATAGAATGGAGGGAGTTAGGAGTTAAGAGTACCTTTATTGGCTATGTGGTGGAAACTAATCAAGGAGAGAAGCAACTTAGTATTAAGGAGAAATTTCCTGACTGTTAGAACAATTAATCAGTGAAACTTGCCTCTGGAGCCGAGGTGGCGCAGTGGTTAGGGTGCAGTACTGCAGCCACTTCAGCTGACTGCAGTTCTGTAGTTCGGTGGTTCAAATCTCACCGGCTCAAGGTTGACTCAGCCTTCCATCCTTCCGAGGTGGGCGTGGGGGTGATACGCTTAGAGAGGACTGAAAGCCTAGCTAAGTCTAACTGCTATTAATATTGCTATTAGTTGTGAATGCTCCAACACTGGAGTTTTAAAGATGTTGGATAATCATTTGTCTGAAGTGGTGTAAGGTTTCTGCCTGAGCAGGGGGTTGGACTAGAAGACCTCCAAGGTCCCTTCCAACTCTGTTATTCCATTCCATTCCATTCTATTCGTGATTGCAAATGAGTAGAGTAGAAGTAAGAATAGGAGTAAGAGTAGAGTAGAATAGCAGAATTGGAACGGACTTTGGAGGTCTTTTAGTTCAAACCCACCACCCCCTTAGGCAGGAAAACCCTACACTACTTCAAACAAATGGTTGTCCAATCTTTTCTTAAAAGCTTCCAGCGATGGAGCACCCACAACTTCTGGAGGCAAGTTGTTCCACTGGTTAATTGTTCTCAACGGTTAGGAAATTTCTCCTTAGTTCTAGGTTACAAGTTCTATTTCTTTTCTTTTTTTTGGAAGAGCCAATTTCAGCACGAAAACAAAGATGCTTCTTTTTCAAATGGACATTTGGAAATGTTTTCAAACAGACCATGAT